>NC_090944.1:65228213-65531244 GCF_040807025.1 Struthio camelus | reverse complement strand
TCCCATACCTAAACCTATAACTGTGGCAGACCTCCAGCTTTGTTAAATAATGCTGCCAGCTATGCTAAACATCTTAATGTGAGGTTGGCCAGTATTTCCTGAGTTTAATTTTTTTATTTCATAAAAAGGCATAAGTTAATTTTGTCACACAGCTTTAGCTGTTACAGGATTTAGAGACATTCAAGGAAGTTATCCTGTAGTTTTCACCAGGGTCAAAGTGCTTTCCTCATAAAGTCAGTAGCTTTAGCCAACTCCACAGCACTTCTCTATCTTTAGAGGCAGGAATCACACCTGTAGACCGACTCCCAGATAAGAGACTGGAAATTAAAAGAGCACTTAGACTGCAAACTATTTATGATGAAAGGTTTTTGCAAATTAAGAGGCTTTCCAAGCCCACAAAGGTTATTTCCTGAGTCTCCCAAGACCTCCATTTTCTCGCAGTCACCATCTGCTCCACATGTCCCACTACAGGAACTTGTGTGAGGAAATATGCATGGCAAGCTCAAGCTAGGACTAATAAGTAGCACCTAAAATACCCAGAGCATGATAAGAAACGGCACGATTGTGTGGGAAAGCAATCTGGGCCCACGCATGAGAATTCACAAGTTGGGCCTGGTCTCCCAATATTGCAGTATTTGCTCTCCGGTCAAGCCTAGCTTGTATTTACTCATGTACAGTTCTGAAGACCTGGGTTCGGACCTTGTGTCTGCAGCAGAGATATAAACCTTAGTCTCTCGCATCTCAGGGGATGTCTCTCTATTGCTCCAGCACTGGTTTCTCTCAGTTTCTCCCCTAAAATTCAGCCATATGGACTGAGCCATGTAGCTTCCTCTATTGTCCAATGCTATTGTCCATATAGCTATTGTCCATGTCTTTTGACATGACAAAATAAGAGAGGGTGTCACTCACTGAAGTTATTCATACAAGCCCATAAATCGAGGACAGGTAAACATCTTATGTGCAAATTCACATTGTCTAGGAATTTTCTCTGGCAGGTTTCCTGTACCATTGGGGTACCAATGGGCTCTAACCATTGCTAAATTCTCTGCAATGAATCCCAATTGCCTCTTGCCATGTTCCGAGAGACACAAGCCAGCCTCCTCTTCAAGAAAAAGTCTACAGCTATGAGTTGCAGGTGGAATTAAGTACCCGCTTATCTTTGGCACTTCCTGATGCTTTGCTTATCCAACTCAAATGGTGTCCAACAATCCCTTTCTTAAGCATCTAACTATCATGTATTATCTGGAAGCCCAGGAACTCACCTCTCGGTTGAATATTCCTTCCCCCCTCCCGCCCCCAAGAGGTCACTAATATATTGTGACAGCAGCTTCTGAATACATTGGATTATCTAAGACAAATCCTACCAGTCTTTTAGCATAGCTCTGACAAGCTATAGTTTGCCAAGAGTTTGTTTTTATTCCTGGAAACTATTAAAACTAGGCTAGTTCAAAAATCAAGCTGGAACATCATATACAGAAAGTTCCGTTTAAAATTTATCCATCTGGAGCACAGGTGATGATCTGTACAGTACCCATACAGTGCTTCTAGACTTTTAGGTTGGTGACATTTTAGCCAGGAGGACTAATTCACACTTCATTGGAAAACGTGCTTCACTTGTGCCACGTTGTAAAGAAAAATCAAAATAAAATATTTCCTCTCTAGGAGGTCAGGAAGTACCATTGCATGTTTACTTTGGAGTTTAAACAGCACTTCAAGCTATTGTGCACTTAAAACAGCTGTTGAGATTGTTTTCCATTTTGCCTGATCCAGGCAAGAACCTCTAGAATAAGAATTTTCAAGTACTTAGCAACTTTCATGCAGCAGATTAATGGCCTTCACATTGAAGATCCAGCGCTCTTCTTTGCCAAGGCCCTTTTAGGCAATGACTTGGACCGTAAGGGCTCCAGTAGGCTATCTGGCTACTGTAGAGGGATTTCCAGGGTTTATTAAAAAGAAGACTATCTCCATCAAAGATAGAACAGCAGGAACACGTTTAACTCCTTTGTAAAGATTTGATTTTAATGCAAAAAAGATAATAAAAAATGGTGTCAAAGCACTCATAAAGATATAGACCCTAGCCAGAGAGATCTCAAAATAGAAAGATAGACTGATAAGAAAGGCACAAATTCTATGAATTTTTTGTAGCATTTTTTTTTAAAGAGATGGGAATTGAAGACTAAGCAGTCATTCAGAACTGCCCTCCTCACCCTCAAAACAATCATACGAAGAGGGCAAGAGCTTTGATCAAAATACAGCAATGAATAAGTTGGGCAAGTTCCTGGAGAGCTGCACCCACAAAACTTCCTTCAGCTGATGTCAAAGTTGTAATGATTATTTAGAAGGTAAAGTGGGAGGCAGGAGTGATGAAAAACCCCAGCAAACACCACAGCAGCTTTGTACATGAAATACTCAAGGAGGGTGTACAGAGGGAACAAAGCAAGGAAGCTTTTTCCTTCTATACTTATATTCTATGTATAAACATTGTTTTCCTTGGAGTAGTTGATGTCCGGAAAGCAGCAGCCATCAACCAATATTTCTCAACAGATAAGACCTACCTCCTTGCAGCCTTAACACAGAAGTGGGATTTGCCATTACAAATGGCATTCACAAGGTACTTTCTTATACAAATAATTCATGGGTCTCTATCCAGTTTTCTGCCCTAAGTCAAATCATAGAATGTTGAACTTTTAAACAGATTAATATGAACTTGGTTTAAGCACCCAGTAATTTCAGCCTTATCTTACCCCTCAAGGCAGTTTGTTAGGGTTAGATCCCCAAGTCTGAATAAATTACAAATCCCTGTTTCTCACCTTCCACACAAAAATCCTAATCACCAGTGTAGGGGCATGAGCATAAAGACACAGTCTAATTCCTATTCAAGTCATGTCAATGTATAATAAAGGGAAATTAAGATTAACTGAGCCAGAATAAGAGCGCAAAACAGTATGACTCTGCATTGACTGCAAGCTACAGATACAGTTTTTTGGGGATAAGGATTCATTTTCTTCATTTTCTCCACAAATCGTTTAATTTCAATACAGAACAATCCTCAAAACAAGGACCAGGGTCTGGAGCATCACCTTGCAGGTGAGTGATCTCATGACCCTGTACATTAGCCAACAGTTGAAGGAGTTACTTACTGCAGTCAGCTTGTCTCCTATTTTCTTGAAGAATGCTCTGTCCAGAGAGGATGACTACTTCTACACGAAAAATTAAATCATATCAGAGCCTGTTCTCTCACCCTGATACCAACCGCCACACACCAGCCACATACATAACATTAAACCTCTTCCCTTCTAGAATAGTTTTGCCACATTCAAACTGCCTGTCGGGAATGGAGTCTGGCCTGTGCTAACTCTTGAGCATGCTCAAGATTTATCTGGGAGAGCACTTCTTGATCTGCACAAGGAGTCAGAGACCATACTAATAATTTAACCCTATTGCCAGTCAGGTCCTAGTGCCCAGGCACTGCTCTATTTAATGGTAAAGACACAATTTAGGAATCACTTTCACTCACTTCACTATTGCTCAGATATAAAGTGGCACTGAGCAGTTCAGCTCCTTCTCCAATGTGACACACAGGTGCACACTCCTGAGCTGCTAGAAGACTAAATTTTAGAAACATGGTCACTACATGTTAGGTATTTCTACTGTTGAGTAACAACCCAAGAAACATTTTAAATGTTCCTTTTTGAACCATTTTTTGTATTTGTGTCCCTCTTTGGAGTGATAGGAGACACGCCCTTGGTTTGGCTGCTGACATCGACATAATTACTTAGATTCTCCAGGGAGCTCTTGATGCTTTTTTGTTTTGCTAGGTAGCTACTGAGATCCTACTGGATATAAGCAAAAAGTTACACTAAAACATCGTATATGAATTTTGTTGTTGGGAAACCAGCAAGGAGGACAGGACAAGCACTGAAAAGAGTATTTCCTCTTCTCCACCCAAATTCTGAAAGCCCCAAACTCAGTGAAAGCTTGCCAGAGGGAATTCAGAAGCATTTGTCAGGCTTAGAGACTACCTCAGGTGGCTCTCTCTTAACCTCGATATTCTTTGCCGTTTTGCGTCACTCCTCGTAACTGGGCTTCAACCTTAAAAGGCAAGTGTTACATAATAGATCACATCATCAGAAGACGTATTTGGTGGAATTCACCCTCAAACTAGGCATTTAATACATACACTTTCAACGGCAAATATTCCTTGGCCCAGACTTTTCTACCTGTAAGGACACAGCTAACTGAGGAACATAGGAACAAACTGCTGTATCAACATCCCGTAGAGATCATGAACTTTGCAGTAGTGATATAAACTGATTGCATGTGCTAGCAGCCATCATAAATTCTTCCTAACACCAGTAAGGACACATTTGGGGCTTCTATTGTGGTTTTCTTTGACTATAAGCTCCCCAAAAAACTAGGAAAGCAACCATAGAAAGTCCATTTTATCTTTAAAACGCTTACCTCAGAGAGACATTTTCAATTTTCTCAGGCTCCCCCCCCAAGATTAACTATCATAAATTTCACCACTAGTATTTCAGACAGAATAGTCTGATTTTGATGAAGATATAGACAGTTCTTTAAAAGTCAAGGGGCAGACAGGCTAGAAGTTACTTTGGCCTTAATCAAGAAGGTAGTAGAGCATCTTTATAAAACAAAGCAGGAGACATCCATGTCTTTATAAGCTATTTAGGCACTCCTGCCTCCTGAAGTATACCCTCTCTGCAAGGTGTCGGCTTGTTGCAGTCACTTCCCTATCGATCCGTCTGCCACATCTCTGGAAAGGTCAAGTAGGACGAGAGCCCTTTCCAGTGCTCTTTCAAAGCACTTTATTACCTTGCAGAAAGGGCGAAAGCTCTCAGGTGACAGGCGAACTAATTCAGTCTTTTCAGCTGTGCTGAACTGTGACATTTGTAATTTATTCTGAAAGGAAAATAAATATAATTTAATGCTATTGAATACATCACCACATTCCTTACCAAAATTACGTATTACACTGTTTTATTTAGATGGCACTTCAAACACCAGTGTCAGATTAACACTTTGTACATACTTGTATTCTGTGCTTTCCTCTTTCAAAGATGGCTCCCGTACTACCACCTACAAACAGCATATGTATTTTAAAAAAAACAGAAAACAAAAAACTTACAGCGTTTCACAGCAGTGGCTACAAACTTTTAAGTAGAGCTATTTTAAATTATTATTTTATGACTACTGTTACTGCAGTATTTTCCATAACCAAGGTTTTTTGGTTTCTACCCATGAGACTGCTCCTTCAAAAACAGCACAGTCCCTCATTTCAGTCAGCCGTGATACAGACATAGTTTATTTTATATCAAAATAAGAATTCTTTGTGTGTTGAGAAAGTGAATAGAGATTTTTCTTCGGGAAAAGCAAAGGTTTTCTTTGCAATCAAGAGATGCAAACAAGATCATAAGTACTGCAGAGCGTTTTCGTTAAGTTTAGAGAAATTTTCAATGCAGTGAACATTTAGGATGACTTTTGATAGATGCTCAGAGCTTAGACTAAATGAAAACAAACAGACAATTTTTTTGTCCTGTTCAAAAACCCACCATCCTAAGACTTAAAAGACATGTAGGAAAGTACTCAGATGAGATTTGCTTTGAAGGTCCAGCAGGGTGAGCCAACTGTTGTTGGTGAAGGCCTGATAGAGTGAACCAAAGTTGTGCCTTTGCTTTTCTTAAATGCAGAAACACACACACAACAGGCCTCATCTCATTAGCAGGATGGGACTCTTTTGATGACTTTAACTGGACAAGGCTGACTCAATAATTAAAACAGATTTTCTATTTCAGATGCAATCTATCCTTCAGATAAAGTGATCCTTGTAGGCAGACTTGCGTGCCGTCTGTCAAAACCAGCAACCGGCGCAAATTTTCAGCTGAAGGTTGATCCAAATAAAGAGCAAAATTTTCCTTATGCTAAGGCAGAATATAATCATTTGCCTTGCAACTCCTCATGGCAGAAAGGCATGACAACTGTATGGACTCTGGTGTAGACAGTTCCTGATTTTAAGCCTTTTTGCTACTGAATACCTTTTTACTTCTTCCAGGGGATCAAGATGTCTTAGATCCTTTGGAGAACTAACAACCCTTTAATACTAATGGCATTTAAGAATGGGAGAGATTTACTTCAGCTTCTCAGCAAACTTCTCTGCTTATATTCCTAGAGAGCGAAGGTCCTTTCCAGGCCTTGTGTTCCAAAGCCATCAACTCTTGTCCTCTGCTCTCTTAGAGTGCCATATCAAATTATCTGTTTTAACAGCAGATCAAGCGCCAGCTGAGGCCTAAATATATTATTAGCCCCACTACTCCTGCTGAGCAGTTATTTCATAACTTTGCTGCTGTGGTAGTTTGTAATTTTCTCCAGTGTGTACGAGCCTTATACCCCAACTGCTTTGGGCCTAACATCTTCCTTTATCTTAAACAAACTTTCTTCCGTCATGATGTTTGCTACCTTGATGCACTTAAAATCATTAAATATTACCTTTCAATCTCAGTCTTCCTAAGCTAAACAAGTCTTCTCAAGGAAAAAAGGTCTCCATTCCTCCATTTCCAAATGGATTTATTCTCATCTTTCCTGATATGTTGGACTACTAAACAAACAGGACTATACGTTATTCCAGATGATGTCTCGCTGCAGGCCTGTATAGCGGTGTTCATATTTTCCCTTGACTAGAAGTGACTATCAGTCATTGTAGAACTGTATCTGCCTTTCCCATGGCTGTTTCGCATTGGTGGCATGGTCATGTGGCAACCAGCTAATATGCCCTCAGTTGACTAGTTTATTCATCAATAATGCTTGTTGTCCCCCGGTGCTTATATAACATTTTGCAAAATACAAAATTGTTTCACTGCTATAACCAGTTTTACTTCTTCCTGGAGTATACATTAATCCTGGTACACATCATCAGTATTTCCCAAATTTTCTCAGCGTGTTCCAACTGAAATAAGTAAAAATATTACAAGAGTACCAAAAATCTATGCTTTCAAAAATGTACTAAAAACCTCCTTTCAACTCCAAATTTTGCCTTTGAACAGAACCTCTCACAGAATCATAGAATAATTTAGTTCAAAGGGGATCTTTGGAGATCACTTGATCCCACCTCTTACTCAAAGCAGGACGCAAGATCACATTGCTCAGGCTCATTCCAAGTGGAGCTCTCAGTGTCTTCAGGCAAGGAATTTCCATAGTGTTTCTGGACAGTTTGATCCATGGTGTCCCTGATCACCACAAAAAAAAATCTTTTCAGAACTTCTAACTAGAATTTCCCTTGTTGCAATATGCGCCCTTTACTTTTTGGTCTACCACTGTGTACCTCTGCAAGGAGTCTAGCTCCACCTTAACCTCACCTTTCAGTAGTTGCCTATTTTTCTATTAATTCCTGTCTCTTAGGTAATAAGTTACTCTATTGCACTATATCAACTGCTTTACTGAGCTGAATAAAAAACTCGTGTTAGTCTGACACAATCTACCATTAGTAAACACACATATGACATTTTATCTCATTTTCCACTGGTTTGCAAGTCTCTACATAGTCTCATTTTCAAAGCTGATTGTCAAAACTTCCATATTTTGAGGGTCAAATAGGCCTGTAGCCATCTAGATCACATTTTCTTTGTTTAGTAGCATATTTGCTATTTCCCATTATTTTAGGATAGCATCTGAGCTTTTCGTTTCAAGCTCATCTGAGGAACTTCCAAGTCAAAACATTCTCATCAAAAATTTTGATTTTAGCCTCATGTTTAACTGCATTACTTTACTAAAAGCTATGGCAAACTGTTCCCTTTGTTTAGGTGCCATACTAACACTGCCTCTAATTGCTAGTCCATCTCTAATACCTAGCTGTCACTGCATCATTTCCTCGTTCTTTTCATTTACTATTCCTTCAAAGGAAAATAGCTACAGCAATTTTTGGCCAACTCTCAGTCCACTTACTATTAGTTATTTACAGCTTACTGTAAATACCTTTTCACCTAGCTCAGCCCTGCCACTTCCTTTTACCAAGTAGGTCTCATAACTATTGTTGAAGATAAAATACTTTCAAATACCTTCAGCTGCAAAGCCTCCATCTTAACATCAATGCACAGCTCCCAAGTAATGTGCAAATTACCACTAAACCAGCAAAAAATACACTGATAAATTAATTTACCTTCTAGAAGATAGAATTCCTTCTTCAGTAAGAACAGGCTTCATCTAGACATCCTTATTTACTGCTTTCTTCTCCTCAGTAATAGCCAGCTGTTTGCTTTTCTAAAGCTTTTTCCTTAGCTGGCCCTGTCCCGTTTACCCTCAGCAGTTATACCCTCTGAGCTATAATCAAAAGTAGGTAGTCTGATAATGTCAGCTCCAAGGTTTTTAGTTTATTCATAGCACACAGCTCCCAAAAGGGCACTAAATTGCAATCAAACCTGCCATCGTACAATAAACGAGCAAATTGTCTTCACCCGGGGTAACAAAGATTGCTCTTTTCTTACCCAGTACAAGCCTCAGACAAATTCCCTGGCTTAACACTGTTTGGCTGCCAGCTTTCCTAGCCCCTGTTTGCTGGAAAAGGCAGTGAGTGCCAGGATGATAGTAAGAGGAGAGGCCTTGCAAGAGAGCTGCATGGTGACGGTGAGCCACTGCCACTACGGGAAAGGCGGCCTTGGGAGTGTCCTTGCTCCCTGGGCTGGTCATCAGCTCTCCCAGAGATGTAGCTCTGGGAAAGCCCTTCCCTCCAAATTTGGTGTCCACCTCCCTTCCAAAGGAAAACAAGGCAATGAATGATCAAACAAGCCCAACCTGCTCTGAGGTGCGCGCAGCCAGCAGGAGCTGGGGCTGCCAAGAAGCAGCTGGGGTGCTGTCAAAGCCTCGGCTAGCTGAGGGGAACATGGGAAGGTGCAGGACCTCACATGCACCACTGCCAGACATCACAGTGCGGGAAGGTGACGCGTGTTGCAGAGAGAGCAGTGACAGGTGGCTGGGCCTTGCAGGTGGCTACGCAGGAGTACCAGACTTCACAGATAACTGCGGGGGAGTATTGCAGACCTTTCAGGCAGTATGATCTTGCAAGGCCTACACTGTCAGGATTGTTATTATTGTATTACCATAAAAGCCTAAGATCACTTAGGCAATCAGAAACACCAAATGTGGGTACAGATGTAGCTAAACTTGGACTAATGTGGAAAAGTAATTTGGGTAGGCTGCTTTTACTGAGGAAGGCTGGGGTGGAGAAAGAGGTGTACAAGGGTGGTGAAAAGGGAAAGGGGGTAAATAGGGTGGGCAAATCATGTGCCTGGTGCTGTTTGAGGGTGCCTGTCGGGCAACCCTGCTCTTGGTCGCTGCAGCTGGAGCAGGACAGTTAAGCAAACCGCTTGTTCTGACCATACCATGAGGTAGGGCTTGCTCCCACAGTCAGGAGGGCAGGTGAGTGCTTTCCCACTGATGGGTGAAAGCACACCCATCACTGTTTCTCGGATTCACAGTGAGTTTGGTGCTTCCAAAAGATGTTGGACTTACTGAGCACTCGCTGAGTCTTACATTGTGTGTGTAAGACAATTGCACAGTGCATGCACAGTAGGCACACTGGGCTCTGGGAATATTAGGCTGGGTGAGCACACACTATAGAGTTGCATGCATGGGAAAAGTTTACAGATATCCCATGACATAGCCAGAGCTGCTGTTCCAAAGAGCTGCCAGATCTCAAGAAATCCTCAGCTACATGGGACTTGGATACACTTTCTAGAAATGTCCAAGGAAACAAATGTGGTGGATGTATGTCAGACCACACCCCTCCCTGCAGAAAACATGAGATCATTCACATAAAATTGTGACATTTTCTGTCTCTTGCTTTTTTAATTCCCCTTGCTCCCCAGCTCTATGACAATTTTGATGCTCCACCCAAAAGTTTCTACCATAACTTGTGTTACAGGACTTTTCATTTCTCCTTAAGCTCCAATAGTCTCTAATGCTCCTCCTAGCTCTTACTCCTGTTTACACAGGCTTACAACTTTGTTGTCAGACCTCTTAGTTTTAACACTTGCCGCTACCTTTCCTTCCTAATATTGTAAGTTAGACAACACTTAAGGAGTTTTCTCTTCCTCTCCCCTCCTCCTTCCTTTTCCCTGGTCAAGAGAAGGACCTAGGCATCCAAGCTGAAAATGAGCCAGGAATGTGCCATTGTGGCAAAGATGGCCAACAGTATCCTGGGCTGCACTGGGAAGAGCACTGCCTGGAGGTCAAGGCAGGTGATTCTTCCCCTTGGCTCAGTCCTGGTGAGGCCAAACCCAGAGTACTGTTTCTAGTACTGGGCTCCCCTGTACAAGAGAGACACGGACCTGTTGGAGCGAGTCGAGCAAAAAGCCACAAAGATTATTAAGGCACTAGAGCATCTGTCATAGGAGAAAAGGCTGAGAGAGCTGGGACTGTTCAGCCTGGGGAAGGAAAGGCTCGGGGGAGGAATCGTATCTATATGTACAAATACCTAATGGGACAGTATAAAGAAGACAGACCAAGACTCTTCTCAGTGGTGCCCAGTGACAGGTCAAGAGGCAACAGGCACAAACTGAAACACAGGAAATTCCCTTTAAACACAAATAAATGCTTTTTTACTGTAAGGGTGGCTCACCACTGGAACAGGTTGCCCAGAGAGACTGTGGAGACTCCATCCTTGGATATATTCAAAACCACAACTAGATACAGTCCCGGGAAACCTGTTCTAGCTGACCCTGCTTGAGCAGGGAGGTTGAACTAAATGATCTCCAGATGTCCCTTCCAACTGCAGCCATTCTGCAACTGATTCCGTGAAGTGTAGTAGTGTTAAAGGAGTGGCAGCAAACTCATCTACTTCACAAATAAGTGAGCTGATAAGATCTTTTACTCCCTTCCCAAAAGAAAAGCAAGTGGGGTCAAGTGGAAGCTCAGAGAGTGCCTCCCTCTAGGCCAGCCTGAGAATCTCAGGAGGAAGAGCTTCCAGTGCCAGCATGAGCCCTGTGTCAGCTCTGGGCAAAATCCTGTCACCTATCACTTGCAAAAAGTCACTTAAGCTTGCAATGCAGAAGTCTACCAAACCTGAAGTTTTTTTCTAGAGACTGTCTGTTCTAAATTGCAAGTGATGGCAGATAAATTCAGATGGGCTTTAGTTTTAAGCTGCTGTTAAACTTTCAGACTGTAATGCCTAGACCTGCAACACATTCTCATGGAATCCTGGCAGATGACTTGTGTCTTTTTAATTGATGTTAATGTGTTGGACAGAAAGACTATTTTCCTCAAAGTTTTTTTCCTGTATGAAAGAGAAGTCATTGAGCTTTTCTTAAGGGAAGGATTTTTCCTCAGTCAGAATTAGAGAATATGGCCAAAACCTGAACCTGAGATCTAAGTGAAGCTCAATTTCCAAAACTCATACACTAAGCTTATGGCTGATGTAATAAATTGAACCAAGTCACAGATTAAATCTTTCTGATGTATCAGAAAGCTCACAACTCATATTTTGTAGTACAGGAGCAGCTAAAACAAGGTCACCTTTAGTCATTAAGAAGTGTAACACAGAACATAAGCTACTTCTTTCTGTTTTTCTTTTATTGACAGGTTGTTGCAGGGCGCGCTGAAGTGTACCCGTAGTTTAAGAAACAAACAAACTAGAGTTTGTTTCAGTATTTGGTTATATTCTTTACTAATATGTTATGATGAAGATAATTTGTACCATCTTTTTTTTAAGATACAAATTGAATGCATTACAATAAAATTATTTTAATTTGCTAATGCAGTTTTAGAGAAGACAATGTTATAACTACAGTCATTAGCCAAATCACATAATAATACATAATAAGAGCTTTTAAAGGACAGCAAGCCAAAAAGTCTCATAATATTTTACAAACAGTAATCAACTAAACCTTGTAATACATTTGTCACCCAGATATTATTGTCCTTCTAATGTGAACACCTAGAATTCAACTTGCTTAAGGTTCCACAGTAGAAAAACTAAAAATAGAGTTCCCTGATTCCTTGATGCTGAACAGGAAGCCTGTGCACTTTTGCATATCTGAGGATTGTAAAGTCTCCCCATGAACAGGAAGGAGAGAAAATAAATTCTAACGAGATTATGTCCATTTCCCTAGCAAATAGAAACACTCCCAGATTCTCTGCAACGCCTTTTGACAAATACTAAACCCTAGAGACAATCTCTTGACACTGGATTGACAACGGCTAACAATTTTTGACCTCGAACCTAGCACTGAAACAGTGTCTTACTATGTAAACTTCAGGACTGCTATGCTAAGCATTCTCCGGAAAAGATGAGCTGGAAAAATTTAAGCACTCTTGTGACATCTATGCACCATCTGCCTGAATGACAATCTCCATTTGTCAGAAGAAATTATGACATTGTTTTTGTGTGACTTGCAAAAACAAGCTGGCATTTCACATAGCAATTAAACTATAATCATTTGATGCATTTCATGCTGATCAATGTTATATTGTATTTTTATTATACTTGTTGATACTTTAAGTACTCCAAATTGGGCAAAAGAGCATAAGCTATAATACGCAGAAAACAAACTGCTATTTGAATCACCATGTATGTTTCTCAGTGTGAGGGAAGTGTTTATGAAACATGCAAAATATAGGGCTGTCTATCGCCTCTGTTTCCACATATCTGTGCTGCTCCACTGGCCTCGGTGAAGAAATAGTGATTTACAGTCCTCGAGGGTCAGATTTACAATACATTTTTATTTGACTATGGTTTGCAGAGATCTGAAAATCACAAGAGATTTTCATATTAGATCATTTCAGGTACAGAGATTATTAGCTTGTAAATGTGCTGCATTAGAGTAGTTAGTGCTACTGCCTGTGAAGCAGCTCTTGCAATTCCTATTCTAGAGCACAAGAGAGACTTTTAAACATTGTGGAAACTAATATTCTGCTTTCTTTTGCACATAGTCATAAATAATTTCTTTCCATAGCACCTCAGTAAAGTTGTTTGACTAAATCTATTTGGAAAAAAAAAAGTATCTAGCCATAGCTAGAAAAAGTTCTTATCACAACAGTGTAACTATTTATATTCACTTCCCTTGAGGCCTTCTCATTCTTTTATTATTTACATATTTCTGTATATATTTACAGGATATGTCAATAACTACGGTATGAATTTCTCCCCTACTGTTTTATATGAATTATCTATACACTGGTAAAAATACATAAAAATTATAAACTGTATAGTTTTGCAAATTTTCCCAAAGATCCTTTTATGCATCTACATTTTTTTCTGAACATTTTCAGAAATGCCATTCATCCAGAATGATGGCAGCACCGTAGAAGTAAATCTTAGTAAAATTGCTTAGAGAAAACAGCTGTTATTCTGTTCTATGCCAGACTGATACATGCAGATTTTAATGCCTTCTTGATGTGTGCTAGGATCCACTGTATACCTCAATGAGAAAATCCACTACAGTAGTACTGGAAGAGGTAATTTACATCTCAGGCTGTTCTTCTACTTCCTTTTAGTGATGAAACAAGGAGATAGTCCAGTTTGGAAAATGAGGTGTTAACTCCCACTCCCAGACCACTCAAGCTGTGCATAAAGGTTGGGAAGTTTATGAAAAGTTAATGTTAAGTTTATGTTAAGTTTAACTTATGAAAAGTTTATTTAAAGAAGGTGGTTTGTGTCATGAGTATTTATACACTGGGAACGGAACAAACTGACCAAAAAGTTGACTGAACACATGACAGATAAGGTTTCCTGTCTGGATTTCCAATGGACTTTACGCAGAATAATGTTATGGAGCACTTTTGGGTCCTCCATTCTGCTAGAATAAGAACTTGGTATTCAGGATAAAATGATATTCATTAAAGCCAGCATGTCATGTTACTTGTCTGAGATTTGAATGTCCTTGAAGATACTAGGATGAAAGGATCACGCTCATAAACTGAGATTAATTTGCAAGTTGTGGTTTCAACTGCAGATGGCAGCAAACCCCCATATATATTTGTGAACTCACCCAGGCAATCTTTGACCCATATAAAAAGAAGAAAGAGCACACTTTGCCGTATTAGAAACACACCAAACTACACTAAAAAATGATGTTTGTCAAATTAGAGAGAGAGAGTCCATAGAAACACGCAGGATAGATTTTTTAGAAACATCCAAATGCCAGCGGATGATGAGAGATGACAGCTCCCCCAGTATAAGTGTCAATCACTTGCAGAAAAAGTCTCAGAAAAAATGACAGTGAGCGCTGCGTGTAAACTCTGCCTGCCTGCTGTCAGGCCCTCTAGCAGTCCCTGCAGTTCTGCAGTTAGCAGCAGGAGGAAGTAAGTTCAGGAAACAGGACACTTACATGTCCTTGCCTAATAAATTAATTCAAAATAATCAGGGGGCACCCACTAAGGACATTATTAGTGAGACAGCTAACAGTAAAAATGGACCCAGTAAAATTTCCAGCCAGAAGTTGTCCTGAGCTCCTACACGCTGACAAATGCCAAATGCAAAGGAAGGCTCAGTGAAAGGGGAAGTATGGAAACTAGAAGAGCAAAAATTAGAAAAGGTGATCCACATCTGCCTTCACAGAGGAAATAGATGATGTAACAGTGCATGAACCCTAGTAAGGCATGGGTTTATAATGAAAATGCTGAATCAGGGATGTGCTACAAGTAGCACTGGCAGGATTCTGAAAACAGGGAGGGAGGATGATGATCTGCATGAATCTGTGCCCAGTAGGTTAGTAGCTACATTAGTGTAAAGGTAAATTTGAAGAAAAGATCCACTGTAAGTAGAGCCTAAATGGTGCTTTTCTAGACTGTCTTTTAAGGAAGCCTGAAATTGTTTACTGGCCTTGGGCTATGGTGACAAGCTGGTCTCCTTGGTTAAACATCTGGCTTTTTATTCCTGTATTTTTCCGAAACAACTTACAGTAGCAAAAATCTGACATCTGACTGAAACAAGAAGCTTTTAGGCAATGGAGTTGTAGACAGTGAGCAGATCAGGTCTCATATTTTAACCTACATGAGGAGAAATTAGGGCTCATTTTTCTTATTCTATCCCCTAATTCCCTTCAGGCAGTAGGACTGCTTATAGCTCTGTGCACACCCAGTGTTCAGTGCAGCTATGCCTGGGGCTAGAGCGTGGTGAAGAGCAAGTCATAATTTTGTAAGCATATAGGCCAACAAAAGTAGAAGCCAGCAGCCAGTGTCTTAATAATTGAGGGAGAAAGAGGAAGGGAGAGAACGAAAGCAAACTCAAGATTGCGTAAAACAATATTTGCTGAAGTCAAAGTGCAGAAAAGCAGTATTTCCTTCACTGTAGAGGCTCAGAGCGTGGTTAGATAAAACAAGACCTTCTTCGCTGTTACAGATACCTATGAACCTGCAGCTATCTACTTCTGATAATAGTTTGTCTCTGAAAAGATAATAGTAGAAAATACGTAACAACCTTTGAATGGGAACAGAAAACACTATTAAGATTTTCAAAAAGTCAGCTATCACATAGGAATGAAGCCCTTGAGTGCAAGTGTAAGTATTTGCATGTCCCAGATCTAAAATAAATTTGCAAGGCAACACCTCAGCACCCTTGACATGCAGAATGCCTTGAAATCTAGGATTCTTCCTTCAGTGTAGTCTCATCGCTCCTACGAGATAGCTGTAGACGTGATAGAGAAGAGGTAATATTGTATGTGCGTTAATAATGACACATCGCTTTGCAGCTTAGAGATGTTCTGTTTTACGTTCACCTAAGTGCCTTCCTACAGAGAAAAACAAAAGAGCTGGTGCAAAACATTTACATACTAATCACAAGAAGAGAGCTAGAAATTAAATCATGCACATAGACTGTTTAATTTACCATCATTCCTCAACCTCCATTTGCAATATGTCTATTAGCTCCCAAAAAAGACCATTAGACCATAGTGGAAGTGAAGTTAGATATTGATGTCTAGTTATGTTTCTAGAATGAAATTGCAAAAAATGAGTAAAAAACTGCTACTATCCATATGAAATTTGGCCTTTAGGGAATTAAGAACTGTATGTTCTCACTGCCTTTTATCTGTACCTATAAGAACAACAACAAAAACAACAACAAAAATAATAACTTTTGCATATCCTACATTATCATTAGCATCTATGCACTCCAAATTTAAAGAAAGTTCTGCCTTCCTTTGGACGGGAAAAAAATCTCAACTCCATTTTTTTCTCACCTGAAACATTATTTAAATCCATCATCTAGGAAACAGGCCCATGGGCTGATTCTTGGCACTTCTGCATCATGTCACTGTAGGTCCCTCAGCAGCAATACACTCCAATATGTGTAAGAAGACAACGGTCAAAAAAACATTGAAATCAATGCCAAAACTTCCGCTGAATTTATTGGAGTCAGGATTTCATACTAAATCTGCAACCCAACAACTCTCTAATGGTTGGTGTGATAGCTTACACTTTTTTCTTCCCAAAATGAAAGGAAAATATGCTTGTAGAAACTCAGGAGGACTCAGGAGTTGCTGCCTCCTAAAGAAGTTTTCTGCTTTTAATCTACTTCTCATTGGTATCTTGCCACTGTGAGAGCAGTGTACCCAGCTCCTGGTGAGGATAGAGCCCAGCAGGAACCGAGACCCTTGATCTCTCTGATGAGGCTGTGAGTCAGGGCTCTCCCAACAGCAAATATAACATTTCAGCACTGCTTCTGTAACAGGAAGCCAGAGTAGCCATGTCTATTGGAAATGATTATTGGATTTAGCATTATTTTCACTAGGAGTGATGTGAAGAGCAGTTCAGGAGTTTCTTTTGGAAATATCAGGGCCCTGAGTGTGCTAACAGGCCCTACTGACCCTGATCAGCCTTCTCTGGCCCTCCCCCCACCCCCACACACGTCTCCATGGGCCCAAGACCCCATTTCAGCTCAGCCCGGGGCCATCAGCCCAGTGATGCCGTAGTGGTGGTGGTCTACAGCCATGCATCCTCGGTGGACCTCACTCTGTGCTCTAGGCAGCTGATCTCCTGTGTTGACCCCGCAGCTGGATGTTGTAGCTTATCCCCAGCCCTGTCCCTGGCCGCTTCTCCTTTTGCTCTTGCCGAGAGCCCCTGGCCCTGGTTCATCACTTGCTGCATCCAGGGCTGTTGATGGACCCTGTTACCTGCCCCAGCTCTGACCGCAGCCACACCCTGTGGGATGGCCCCCGTCAGTGAGGGCACAGCTGGTGCTGGAGTCCCCCTCAGCTCCTGGCGCATCCTCCCTTAGGGAGCAGCTGGCTTTTGCTACCCCCTGATAGGAAAAAAAAAAAAGCAGGAAAACTGTTCATATTTGATCATGAAGAGCTAGTAATGCTGCTTCCTTGTGACCTCCATGAGGAAAGGGAAGGAGAGCATACCCCCAGCCTTGGAGTGGCAAGAATGGTACAGGAAAGATTTCTAGCAAACACAAACAAGGAGGTCTGCATCCTCATTGGCATCTTCGTACATAACCCAGTCTTCATTTGTCGCTGTTTGATAACTGGCACATTCCAGGCAAAACCGAATCTGCATCCTGAGTAATATAAAGCCTCATCGAGGAAAACCTGATTTTATTTGTAATTGTATGTGTAGATTTGTACAACTTGATTGAACTAAGAAAAAGGGACAAACGAATGGAGCTGTTTATACTCACTGGATGGTACAGTGAGACTATAACTTCTTCAGGATCATTAACATTACTATCTCTACATTGAACTTGCACTATCTTATTTTACAGCCTTTATGATACTGCAAGACACAAGCTTGAGCTTATTCAGTAATGCCTAAGGCTCTTTCAGGAAAGAAAAGCACATATTATATCTATTGTCAGACTTTCACAATGAATGCTGGTAAATCTTCAGACATGTCGCTTTCCTACAATATATCCTGGCCATAAGTTTTTATCTTTACTTCTCTTCCCATGGTATGTGCGTTAGCAGCAATGACCTTTTCCACATCTCTAAATATCACCTTCAAACTGCTAAGGGCCAGTGCATAAAACAATGTGGCTTCCTGGATGTAAGACTCTTCCAGAGTGTATTTATTAGGTTGATGTGCTTTGCATTTTCAAAAGGAAATCTAAAATGTATTCTGCTTAGAATGCCTTTCCCTAAACTGAATTAGGTAAGCCAATATTAATACAAAGAATAATGCAACCCAAATGCACGTCAGAATGTTCCCTGGGAAAACTAAACAAAACCCGAATAAAGTATGTAGTAAAACTGAGCAGCGCTGATGCAAGGATTTTGCTGCCCTAGGCAGATAAAAATTGCTGTCCTCTCTCCTTATCAGTACTTGCTCTCTTTCAAATTTTTCCACCCTGCCCTGTGCAGCTGTTACCTCTTTGAGCTCTGACAGATGTCCTCTGGCAAATCTTGCAGAGAGATTTAAATCCTCAGATGCCTGTGCTGTCCCTGCGCCAGTGCTACTGCTACTGGAACAGCAGTGCTAGAAGGGAACGGGTGTCTGTCTCTACTGCCCTGACCCACACTCTAACTTACTAGCGCAAACCAAAGCAGTGACCACCCTAGCTAACTGGACTTAACATAAAAGGAAACAACTATGCCTCAAAAATAATAATATACCCGAAATACTGTTAAAAACTACAATCTTGTCTTCACTGGGTCAGTCCTTGCCTCTTTTGTCTTTCTGTGATCTCATTTACTGTCATCCCAGACATGACCATTAAAGAGTGCCAAGCCTAGAACTGATGAAAGAAAAAACTTAATGACACAAGTATGACACATACAAATGTCAGATCTATGTCACATGTTTGTCACATGTAACCAGATTCTGGATGTACAAAATAGGTCTCCAGTTACAGTTGTACAGATTCAAAATAGAATGACTTTTTTTTTTTAATTGCCTCAGACTTCTGGAAAAAGTTCCTCGAAAAAACCCAGCTGGTTCCTTCTGAAGCCTTCAGAGCCTTCATCAGGCAGAAACTCCTCATTACAGCACAAATTCATGGGTATCACAAAGGTATTACTGGCTCTGAAGAGCAACAGAAGGGCTGCTCATGCCTTCCCCAGGCAACACGCAGGGCTTTGAAAAGATCACTTTAGATATTCTCATGCTTGTAATTTCAGTATTATTTTATATTCCACATACCTAGCTTAGTCAAATGTAGATTTTATTTTACAGTATTCTCTGTAAAAATGAAACTAATGTTTTTTATTATTGCTACCACATTTGCAATTTTTTCAGAGTAATTCTATGGAAATTATTTATAAATATGAATTTATAAATAAAATAGCCTTAAGGAAAGCTGAATCTTAGCATTTGTGAGACGAAATACAAAGAATATGTTTTATCTTAAGATTCAGTATACCTTAAATGCTTTTTCAGTAAAATGCATAACTCTTGAATATACGCATACACATATCACATTTCGGCATTATTTTATACCAGAAATACACATAAAAGGGAAAAATTTTCCCTTTCCTTTTCTTTCCATTTTGTGCTTATTTACTGTTTATTTATTGTATAAGTAATTTATTTATGTATGTTTAGCATAAGCATGTTTATGCATATCTGTTGGCAGTTTTTAAAAGGAGGCTTTACAGTACCAGGAAAGCCACACTGCTTACAAGACAGATTTTCAGAAAAATCTGGCTTGCTTTCTGACTTATTTAAAGCTGTCAGCATTTGTGTATGTACAAGACTGCATCTAGTTTTTGCCTATAGATAGTGAGTCAGAAATATAGTTAGGCCTGCAGTCCACGAGCAAGGTACACAGGTCACAGAGCAGTTTTCTTCCCATAACAACACAACCTCTCCTTTTCCTGTCACATTGCTCAGTGGCTGACAGAATTAGTCTCACAAATTGGTATGATGGAGCTTGGAAAGGCAGAAGCAAGCTGTGTGAATGTTAACTCATAAACAATCAATCCTCTTTCCGCCTACTCATTTCAGGAGGGAGCAGAGGGAACCTGTTTCTCTTAGGTTATCTCTCAAGCACAGTGGATACATGTCAGAGGCCCCCGAGCACCGCCCTTGGGAAGAGGGAGAACCCAGCAGGAGGAGCAGAGCAATTCACACATTGCAGAGCCTTTGTGTCTGCTGCTTTCGCTTCGTTTTCACTCCTTCATTCAACGCAGAAGATCTTTAGTTTACTAAATCGCTTTCCACCGCTCCGAAGACACAGTTCTTTGGCAGCTTAAGCCAACCTAAACCGGGGCTCCCTCCTACACCTCCCAGTGTGCTGCAGTCCAGTTTTCTTCCAGTGCTAGGACTGGTGGCTGTGTGACTAGGCAGGGAGCTGGTTCAGAAGCTGGCACAGTTAAAAGCTAACTTACTTAACAAAAGATAGTAATTAGTTTTTGGCTGATCCCTGCACCAGCTTCCTATGCAATTTCCAGCCACGTGAGTGCCTGTAGGCAGAAGAGACAGGAACAAGCAGCCAGGAAAGAGAAAGCAGGATCACCACAGCTTGGCCTAGGTGAGTTTTGGCTGCCACAGCAGTTATAATTCCATGCTAATTAGAGCCAACATAAGTCAGCTGCTGCCATTCTGCCCACAGCTGTGCATTGTTCTCTCTTACTGTGTGCCAGGGTGTTCATATTGACCTTCTGGTAAGTCAGTCTGCAGGGAGAAAGCTAAACTAGAAAAAAAAAAAATCGTACAGTGCTCTCTGCCAGTTTTACTGCTCAGACTGGCTCACCATGGAGTAAGACAAAACCCCTTGCCAACACAAAAGAAAAGTGAGAACATGCAGCTGAAGGAAGGAAGGAAGGGGTTGCCATGGGATCATAATAGCACCAGGCTATTAAGGCTGACTTAAGTCACTGTGGAATTGCATACCAGGCTGCTGTTGAATGAGCACTTTAAACCATCAGAAATTAGCACTGTTACCATAAGCTACCATCCAGCCCCTGCCCTGTGCTGGCACAGCTACTCGTGCTGCCCTCCAGTGTGTCAGATCAGAGAACTGATCCAGGTTAAAAAAGCTGTCTTTTAGTTGCATTAGTTTCCAGTTGGATCAGTTCTCTGATCAGGCTTGCAAATTCCAAGAAAAACTATTTTGTACTCAAGATTAAGAGCAGCAGTTTTGAAGAGGATGTGCTGTATTTTTCACAAATGAGTGCAAATTCAACATTGAGCTGTGGACCTTTCCGTACCTCTCTAATTTTGCCATGTGTCTATAAATAGATGTTTTCTGGAAATGTGTACATTCTGAACGGTTTCCACAGCAAAAAGTTTGCGCTTTTGTGACTGAAGATGATAACAGCACTGGCTACAAAAGTAGTATCTTACTGTCATGTGCGAGGAAGATTCTTAAAAGATTGTTCAATATCCATTTCCTGTAATTTAACAAAAAAAATCATTTGTGCTCCCACATCGCAATGCAATATTTCAATATATGACTACATGAGATCTATCAAATAATACAAATAATACAATGCAAGTGCATATTTGCCATAACTGTAAGCACATTTGTGGCACCTTATACTGATTATTTAATCCTTTATATTTACACTAATTTCACTGTGTTAATACTCACTACATTTCTTACTACTTAGGTTATGACTGAGCTTATCTTAATTTCATTCCTCAGGAATGTGTTTAAATAATATTAACATCCTCTGTGTACCACATATTTATTTTGTCTTAGCAATACAACCATCCTTAGGTAAGAAAGCAGGAGGTTAGGCAGTGAACTGTGAAACTAACTTGCACAAATAGGTGACCTACATTTGCCAGCAAATGCTCATTGCTCTTCTTTCTCTACAGTTAATTTTAACATATTCTGTACTTTCTTTTTGCATGCCTGTCATGAACACTGTGTGGGATACACTCATACCTAGTACTACAAAATATTATACATTCTGTCTAAGACATGAGAAAAAATACGCAATATTACTAAATGGAATGTGAATAAACCAAAAGGTGCATGATTGTACACACTGACAATAGGATGTGCTTTTCTTGACATTTGCGTATGTACATAGGCATCCTCATATTTACTGAGGCAAGGAATTTTCTGAGGGAACTTTTTTTCCTGTTGCTGAGGGCAGCTCTGCAAAGGAGCTCTGTAAACTTCAAACTTTTATGCATGAACTCAGGATGGCTAGAGCATACGTGGGGCCTGCAGGAACTGAAGTCATCTCAACACACTTGAAAGATGAGCACAGTGTCGGGCACACCTGATGAGTATGACCACAAACACCTCTCAAGCAAGCCACAAGCTGGGTCTCAGGCAGTTCTGTGGATGAACAGGAGGCAGAGCATACTTTATCTTCAGCCACTTCAGAGACCGCTCTTTCTGCAGGATATATAGAAGAATACAGAACTTCACTTCACTTTGATATAGATAGATATATGCTTCTACAAATATAAAATTTTACTTTGAAGAGCTGTCTTTCAGATCCTCACATTTCCAATATACTTTGTAAAAGTTGCTAGGTGCTTCCTAAAGTCCTCTGAAAATTCTTCCAAGTCTCATATCTCCTATGATTTGTGGCTATATGTTTGCCCACAGTTTCACCAAGCATCTGAACTCCAAACATATGACTAACAACTCTTTTTTTAAGCTGTATGCTCTATTAGGTTTGAATAAGGAGTTAAACTGCATAAGCAACATGTAATTTGTGACGCCTCTTAGTGTTACCAAATGCAGATGAATGTTCTGTTTAACACAAGAAGACATTCATTAGAACTATTCCATGTCATATCTTACTTTGCAATTTGGGGACTGCATCTGTACGGGTTGATGGGCTTTTAAACATTCAATTTTAAAAAGTTGCAACATTTTTATTCTAGGAGAAGTATATTTTTTCCATTTTTCATTTTAAAATCAGTAATGTTGTCTTTTCCTAAAATTATTATCAAATGTCTTCCAAACTGGCCTCAGAAGAGAGTTTACTAGAAAACTGTAACTGATTGATATCGGACAACCTGAATGTACAGAATATGCAAATTGAGTTACTGGATGTTAGCTATCACATGCAGACTGATTCAGCAAAACATAATAGAGGCGTCCGCAGTAAAACATTAGTTCAGAATTCATTAGAAGAATTATTTAACGTATGCGGCCCCCAGCTTATATGAATTGGAAGTTCGGTAAAAAGACAGGGAATATAGTTAACCCAGATATTTCATCTTGAAATTGAAAGATCTTGGTTAAGATTATTGCATAGAATCTTAAATTCATACTTCTTTCCAGGGGTCTGTGATTAACATATTGGTATAAGGAAGAATATGTTCAAAATTAACTTATTTAAAATCAATTAGAGACGCCATTATAGACAATTTAGTGGTTTGGCCTCCCTCAGAGAAACATAGTTTTTAAAAAAATAATTAAAATATTTAAATTACATAATTTATCCGTTTAAATGACTTTCAAAGGATGAATTACACAATTAAACATATTTTCACAAGAAAGTAAGTATAGTTCAAGCTGTTTCGAACATTGCAAGGCTAGAACTTCAAAATGAAGTTTCTATATTTATGTCAATATAATCATTTCCAAAGCATAGCATGCACTCTTTAGAGTAAAAAAATCCTCTCACTTAAATCATTTGATAATAAATTAATGTGCTAAAAATGTGCTTTGTTCCTCAGCTAAACTGTTAATATCATAGTTGGTAGTTTTTACTTCAACAGTAGGTTGTAAAAAAGACGAATGTGTTCTACCTTTAATGTTACCCAAAAAATCAGGCTGTGTTTACATAACTGTAGAGTGAAAGCATTTTCTTTAGTTCATACGCAATCTTTTAAAAAAATCATTATTCAATACATTTTTCATGATCTTAATGCTTTTCAATATCTCGTTTTCTCACATAATTGATTGATATAGTTACCGTATTTTACTGCCAGTATTATATATACAGATATGTCACTTTGACCAAAAAGGAACAGAAGCAGATTTCAATTGTCTTCATTCCACAATTGTAACCTATGGAGCATATACTACACTTTATAAATCCATCGTTCATTCCCATCTCGACTGTTGTATGTACTTCCAGGATCTCTTTCTCAAAAAGTGTATTGTAGGACTGAAAAAGGTTCAGAGAAGGTCAACAAAGATATTAAAAGTACAGAACAACTGAACAACCAATTAAGCTTGGACTTTTCAGGAAAAGAGAAGATACATGCCTGACAGAAGTTTACAAAATCATGAGACGCATGGAGAAGCATGGATCGTCTCTACCTTTTGCATTACAAGAACAGGGGATCAGATGAAGCTGGAGAGCCCAGATTCAAAAAATGGGATTCTTGCCATGGCAGGAAGAGAGATAGGTAGGACAGTAATCTATGCTTTCCCTGTGTTATATATCATAATCATAACTCAGTTCTGGTCATAATGCTTATAGCAATGATTGTGATTTATGTCCACTTGACATAGTTTCAATTATTCATAAACTCAGACAATTACCGAAATATTACTGAATAGTGTGACTGAAGCTTTCTATTTATTTTTTGTTCAGGAAAAAGGTATGCACAGATAGCATAAGCCACTGCCTCTTTTCTCCAATAACATGTCAGAAATCAAGTCGAACTACTTATCCATTATTGTCTTCCCTATATATATCAGATGTACAATCATGGGAAGGCGCAAATTATGTGCGTCAGTGGAAAAGGAAATTATTTTCTATAGGAAAGAATAGCTGTAAGTGGGTAGATGCATAGCTAGAGCCATGACTGAACAAATTAATTTGTAGTGTGGTGGAGCGGTGAGCAATCGAAAAGCAAATTTGGGAAGCCTCCAATTGTCTGTGCTAAAATTGTGTGGGCTGCCTCAAACTGAGGAGAGAAATAGTCTTCAATTCATAAAAAAATCTCTTTGTATCTCTTCATTTCGTTTCTCTATTTGGCTACTTCTTTCAGATTTAAGACGGACCTGGCAGTGATGAGGTCCGACGTGAACTATTTCTAGAAACAGCACGTGTTGGAAAAGATGCATAATCACAGTCAGAATAAGCAAGCCATGACCAGTGAGGGGCTTCCTTTCAGCCTGTTCAGCCATCCCACTAAGAAGCGTTACGTGTATCGTACAGGGCGTTCTCCCTTGGCTTACAATGTCCGAACTCCAATCACGGCTGTCTGTTGGGGAGGGCGGGGAAGAGGCTCAATTTCTGATAAATATAGATGTATCAAAGTATTCCAGCAATCCCTGAATACTTCTCAGGTCTCCACAAAGGCCTTGAGTATATACTAATAACAAACTATAACCAAAAGGTACTGTCTCTAACGCAAATAAAGATGATACATTTTCCATAGAGAGCCAGTGAAAGACCCATCACTCTGAAGGCCATCCAGAAAGGACGAAACACAGGCAGCAACACGAAGGAATCCTCGAATTGGACCCGACTACCTTACCCGGGGAGGGAAAGCTCTCCCATTACTTTCATCAAGTTTTAATAACACTCAGGGAGACAGACTCCCCCACCAGCCGTGCCTGTCATGGCTCGGCTCCGGCGCGCCCGCCCGCTCTCCGGGACGAAGCTGCGCTCTTGGCGAAGGGCGACACCACCCGCCCGGCCGTTGCCCGCCAACGGCTCCGCCCGGGCCGCACAGGGGCGCCCCGCGGCGCGAGCTGGGGCGTGACCCGTCAGCGCCGCCCGGCGCCCCCCGCGCAGGCGCCCCCGCGCGCCCTGAGCCGCGGAGGAGAAGCTGACGCGCATGCTCAGCGGGGTGTAAGGGGGGGGCACAAAGGGAGCGTAGCAACCGGGGGGGGTGACCCTAGCAACGGGCCTGGCCAGGCCGAGGCAGGCTGGTCCGGCGGCGGGGAAGGTGGCGGGCGAGGAAATGGTAGCAGCCTGGCGGGTCGTGGCCCGGCGCTGCCTTAGGGCTGGCTCTGTCGCCTGCACTTTGGGTGTCCGGGACACAGCTGTGGGGGTTGTGTTATCCGGGTGCTGGTTTGAGAGAGGACCGGAGTTAGGCAGCGGTGCTATTGTGGGAGCTTGGTGTGTAGCTGAGGCAACAGGCTCTGAGGCCTGCTTACTCCCCTTGCGTTAGGAAAGCTTCTCCGTCTTTGGGAAGGTAGAGAAGTACTGTTTGAACCCTTTTGAAGAGAGGGTTGCATTAGAAAAGGATCCAGAGTAAGTGAACAGCATGGAGAACGTGAAAGCGGACAAGAAAGGGGTACTTAAAACTGTTTTAAAGTTATACTTTGTGCATTGAGACTATGATTTGAATCAGATTTGATGATAATGTGAATTTCATGTAATCAAAGCCAATAAGATTCACCTCCAGAGAGGTGTTTTGGAAGGTAATTTTTCATTTCACCAGAGTCAGGTGAAATGAGCTGTGCCTAGAGTGAAGGGTGGCAGTGTTCGTTAGAACCTTGACTCCTGTGCAGAAGCTTTTTGTTGTTAGCCTGTAAGAAGCGTGCTGGAGAGGGCACTAAGTCTTTGCCCTGATGATAGAAAGTTTCACTGAAAGTTTCATTGTAACTAAGAGTGAGAGCTGTTATTTAGCTTTCCTCATCACAAACATGTTACGAACATCTGGGCATTGTGTGCTCAAGTGTTGACCACCTTCAAAATAAGGACTGCAATCCAAAGTGTGGCTTCATAAAGGAAGCCACCATAAGGAACAAAGACGGGTTAGATTTGCTCATTATCACCACTGCTGTAGATATATGCTTCGTATTAGGCTGATTTCTAAACTAATGACTTCAGGTATGATGCAGAACTGCAGTTCTTGCAGGATGTAATAAAAATGTTTGTAGATGAAGTCAGCCCCATGTGCCAGGATGCCATGGTTTCTTCTAAAGAGAGTAAAAATTGGTGTTATTGAGTGTCAGGTGCAAAGAATTCACTATGGCTAAAAACTCATTCCATTTGCTTTCTTTTGGTCAAATTTAAGCACAGCCTTGCTGGTTTTCCATATGTGAGTTGATCTTATACAATTACTGTCCTTAGACCAGTCATACAGCTTTTGTGGTGAAGGAAGATGGACCCGAGGATTTTCTGCAACTTTGTGGTACATCTTTCTATCTGTTCACCCAAAAATAACACAAGAGTACAGACTGAACAGAACTAGAGCAGTGACTGATCTTCCTGGGGCTCTCCCAGGTAGTCTTTGTTGTGAAATGCCAACCGTATTCTGCTCGTCTCCAATCTTAGTGGACTACATATTAACATTTAACCAGCCTGAAATGGGCATGAAACTTCCTAAAATAATTCCGTCTATTGTCTGTCAAGGAAAGAAATAATTCATTCATCATGGCCCAACAATGTTCACTGAGACAGAGCAAAGACAGCCCCAGGTTACTGAAGTGACCTAGTTTCATCCTATACGTTCACTACTGAGCAGTATTAAAAATTATCTGACAAGTCAAAGAAAGACTGGAATTTGAAAGTGGTAAATAGAAAGATTTACAGTAGAAAAAGCCAGCCACATGACACAGGTTTAAAAAATTAAATTATTGTAGTATACTACCTTGAGAAAACTGGTGTAGTTCTTGTCACTGCAAATGTTTGCAGTGAACAGTTCATTGATAAATAATAGTTCCTTGACAGCCCGAAATGAATTACCTCTTGCTTGTATGGGAATCAGGAATGTGACGCTAACATGGTGCCTCAACCAATGTTATTAGAGAGATCCCAGCTAGTTTGTGTCAATATTTCTATTGTAAGCTTCTGTTGCCAAAAATGTACCAAAAAAAACCCAGAGAAAGTTTACTTTGAGCTGAAACTATTTGTATAGTGTATCACCAAGATGTTTAATAAATTTTAAAAACACAACTTGTGATATCATTTGGGGCAACCTGAAAATTATCTTTTCCTCAGGATTCTGTCTATAATGGTAACACTACTGTCCTTGTGGCTTTGAGCTAGAGATGTGCTTGGTCTGCACAAGATACTAACCTTAGTTGGCTTGCTTCATGGCTGTATAGAGGTGAGCTTCCAGACAGAAGCTCTTTTAGTTTTGCCCTATTCTATTCTGTTGCCGAGACAGAGTACAGCAAGTGACTTTCCCAGTTCTTCTGTTGTAATGGATTGTTTAAAAGGATATTTTTGGAATGAGAAAGGTTGTATACTAAAAACCTTCATTTAAAGACCTGGTTTAATCTCATAGATTCTGAGCTTTCTAGCTAATGCCATCAAGGGCTATGAGGCAAGATCTCTACGGAAAGAGATGTATTCTGCTTTCATGTTACAAGTACAAAAAGAAAGGAGTTACACTTCTCTTTTTGTTTATGGGGATCTATTGCTGTTCTTGGATGTTGATTTACTCAGTAGGTCTTTTGTAATGGATTTAAAGAGGTCCAGCTGTTATCTTAGTAGGATAATGTCAGAATGAGAGAAGAAATGATTCCTCTTGAATAAGGCACAATATGTGCCTTCTCTTTAGTATTTTATTTCTTTAGTTCAATCTCCACTGATGGCAAGTGATTTATCTGCTGTTCTGGAGACAATTTTTTACTAGGGAAAGTTAGGCTTTCTGGCTCCTCTGTTGATACTGGTCACTTCGTGACCTGTTTCTTCATCATTTGAAATATGAGCCGAGCATTTATATTCTTTATTCCAACTTTCTTGACTCTCATTTAAATTTATTACTTATATCAATAAGAGATGAGAGAGAAAATAATGCATAAGAAAGAAGTAGGACAGCCTCTGTGTAATGATTTGCAGGTTAGTTCTTTACCGTCTTAGACACACTTCATGATTTTGATGGTTTGGTAGACAGTCCAGTTCATTGGGACTGCTGATGTGAGGCTGAGCCGAATGGAAGAACTTTAACATAAACATTTTCTACTTAGAAATATTATTCTTGTTATTATTCTTGAAACACTTCTCAAACCTAACTTTAATTTTTCTTTTTTAAATGACTTTCACAAGATTTTATCTTAGCTACAAAAGCTTCATCAGAACTCTCATAAAGAAATTCAAGACTGGAACAAAAATGGAAATCGGAATCTTGCATTACGTGGAGTTTCCATCTTCAGTGTAGTTCCATATAGAGTTTGGCAATTGTTCTTTTCATGCTTACTTTGGTAGCAGGCTACTAACTGGTGCATTATCACGTATTTCTCCTGCTTTCCCTAGCCCTCCTCAAGTTCATGCATAATTTTTACTTGCTGACTTCTCTCTCTTTTTTTCTTTTTTTTTTTTTCCTGGAGAACCTAAGGGACTCTCACAGGAGTTCATGTGCAAATGGTATGAATTAACTATTAATCTGTCATCTGTCACATTGATTCCTGTATTTCTCTTATTTTGATTATATTTTGTGCCTCCTAATTCTCCATCTCTTTATAGTCCCTGATTTTGATTCATTATTTGGTGAGTATCAGTTTCGGTTTGCACCTTTCCTTACAGTGAAGGAGTCTGATAGGGGGACAGTTCAGTACAGGGACCTATTGTAGCCAGATCATTTGCTTGCTCGCACAAGACACTGATATTATTATCTCGTGGATGGTTGTTATTTTAGTTGGCCTTGTAGTATTTTGACCACCAATATTTCTTCCACTGACTTAGCAGCAGGAGTAAAGCTCAGAAGGATAACTGGAGAGTAAGAAGATCTGATTTGTGTTAGTCCAAGCGGCACTGGAAGGTGGAGGTTATTTTTTGCTTTGAATAAACTAAACTCTCAGAAGTTATACTAGGGTCTGTTTACTAGTAGATTGTGTAGTGACTTCTTGAGTGGCTAATTACATGAAAAGCTGCAACAGTGTTACAGGTGTTAGAGGATGGTTGCTGTCATGGTTTGGCAAGTTGAGCAGAGGTAAGTATCTGAGGGCAGTAATGCATACTGGTAATAGGGTAATTCTTAACTGTCACTGCATGATGTGCAGTGCATGTGCTACCTTATTTTATATGCCAATGCACAGGCACCTCAGACTTTCATAATAAGTGTGTGAGCCTATTTTCACAATAAAGAAAAAAGATTGTTTCGTACCTAGAGACCATTTCTCAAAATGTGTTGTAGAATGAAAGGGTCATTTTGGTAAATGAAAAGTAGTTGGGATAGTACTGCCTCTGTTTGCTGCTATTTACTTTAGTGGTGTCTGAGTACCACTCCATTTATCGATACAGTGATGTTGCCCATCACGCAACATTCATCGACTTTCCAAGTCCTTTCGTTTCTAAGATTTTTTTTAAATTGTTGTTGTGTTCCATATACCCATTTCATAGCATTTCTGCTGCCCTGGTCAGACTTCACCTTGCTATCATCCTACACATCTGGAAGGAAAACACTTCTGTATTTATATAAAATCTTTTAAGCTACTCTTAAAGTTACAGATCTGTGCCTGAGGAGCAACCCTTTCATCTTCCCACCTCCCACACAGATGGCCGCAGCATGAAAGGAAAAGAACTCCCCATAAATTTTGATTCATTGAAAGAAATCCATCTCTTTCCCTCTGCTTTCCTGCTCCTCTTGCTCCACAAACTCTGTCAGTGGAATTACCTCTTAAGTTGAGAGAAGAAAAGACACAGAAAAGTATCAATATATTTAGGCTTTAGATAGTTGTATTTTGTTAAATTATTGTTTTAAGAATATCATCTCTTGTTTCAGACATTGTCCTTTGCTAGGAAAATGGAATGTTTAGCACTTAGTAGGATGACTCATGTCATAAGAGATGTGTTTAAAGGTTGCAGGATAAATACCATCTATACAGCTGGTTCAGCTAATAACTACTTGCCAAAAGTGGGGTCCAACTGGTTCTGACAAAAGCAAGGAACCAGAGGGAGGGATACATGTTAGATAACACTTAAAAAAAAAAAAAACAATATTCCATAAGTAGTGCAAGCTAGAGCCTGTTGCTAATGCTTTCTTTTGAAGCCAGTCAGAATGGATTTGCCACTGCATTGTTGGAGCTTGTTCAGCCTGGAGGAGGGAAGGCATAGAGGGGATCTAATAGCAGCCTTCTGATACTGGAGGAGATTATTAAGAAGATGGAGCCAGGCTCTTGGTAGTGGAGCATGGCAGAAGGATGAGAGACAATGACACAAACTGAAAAAGAGAGGCTCATACTGGATATAAGAAAGAACTTTCTGCCCATGAGGACAGCGAGGCAGTGGAGCAAGCTGCCCAGAGACATTGCGCAGGCTCCATCCTTAAGGCTTTACTGAGCAAGGTCCGGAAAAGATCCAAGCAGCTTTGTCTGACCTCACAGCTGACTGCTTTGGGCAGGAGGTTGGGCTAGAGACCCCCGAGGTCCCTTCTAACCTCAATTATTCTATAAATACTTAAAGTTACAGACCTGTCTGGATGTGGTTACTTGGTATAGCAGAAACATACTTGAAGTAAATTGTCTTTTGGTTTAATAAAGGAATTTGTAGCTGACTTGCTGATGTGATGTGATCTATTGATTCAATGTCTAATATTAAGATTTCACAAGACATTGTGAGCTATTAGAAGAGCAGAATTCCCTTCAGCCAAAAAGGAGTTTGCTCTAATACCTGACCTTCCATGTGAAATCCAAACTTCATTTTCTTTGCCAGTGGTATGAGGAAGTAAAATCCATGAAGCAAGTCTTGCATATAATAATATGTGAAATTGCTTTGTCACTTAGACATGATTATTACCTTAACAAAAGAGTTATGGAAGAATATCTTAACCGATTTTAATATAACTTAGACATATATCAATTATTTTTATGAATGATCTATAATCCTGCTTTTTAGCAGTTATTTTACCGAGAAAGTATAATTTCTTAGTGATTCAGAATATAACTTTGAATGTCTATCTATCTGGTCTATTAATTTTAAGTTTGAATTTGTAGTACTTGTGTGAAATATTTCAATTGTCAAGTGGACACTAAAGAAGAAAAGTTGCAGAGGAGAAAAATAGCTTTCAAAGAAAATAGCGCTTAGAGAAATGTTTTTAAAAGAAAATGATGGAAAAGTGTTTGGTTACCACTGTGAAAAAATATTTTAAATACAGGTGTATCCTCTACAAGAACAAAAAAGGAAGAATGACAGTCTGCAGTACAGAGGCATTGCTCATACCTGAAGTGTTCAGAAAGTATACAAATCTCAGAGAGAATGAAAGGACCCAAGGAAAGAGAGAAATGCAGCTTCATTATGTAATAGTGAGGTAATGCTTGGTGAATAAATAATGTAAAATTATTACAGTGATTTCTCACTTGTTAAAATGTCAAACCTTGATTAAATTACTATTATGTAATTAGTCTCCTAGATCTGTTTTTCTTCCAGACACTTGTCTCAGGATCATAACATGAAACTGATAGCAGAAGGAACTTCTAGCAGTGATGTAAAAATAGTTTGCTCTAGATGATAAAGACTGTTGAACTGAAGATCTGAAATTTTCTTTAACAGACAAGGATGTTCAGACCTACCAGCTACTCTGGTTTCCTGCAGAATAAAAAATAACCTTGCTACCCTTACTCTAAAGTAGCTCTACACTATTAGAACTACTTATTCTTTGTGTTATGGGTAAGTTAGAAGGAATTTCGCAGTGCAGTTGTACCTTAGCTCTGCATCTAAAACAATGCTGATAGATTATTTGTTCTTTCTCTAGTTAGAATTGATCTTTTGGCTAGATTTGGGTCCTTGGATTTTCGGACTGGTATCTGGTGAAGCTGGCTTCACTGGTGAAGCCAGCTTCACCACTGTGCTCACGGAGGGGGAATAAAATGCAGAAGCTGCAGGAATTGAGACAGAAGTTAGTAGTAGTATTTTTCAATCACGTTAAACCCATTCCATTTTTTATACTTTGTTTTTCTCAAAAACGAAAATAATTGGAGCTGCAGAAATAATCATCTCTCCTGAGTAAACATGCATCATTTTTGCAAATGGCTTTCTCCTCTCTTTTGTCAAAATGGCTTGACATTAGAACATGTTTTCAACAGTACATTACATAAACTATTTAAAGTAATTTTTTATAAATGGAATTTTAAAATTACTCGATGTTTGCGGTAACATTCATTTCTTTAGCATGGATGTTTTATCTGATACAGAGAAAGATGTAAGTGTGCTAGACAGCACATTGCATGAATTCTAAGATAAATATAAATTCATTTTTACGCATATATGTACAAGTGCAAATACAGGATTATCTGTAAACCTTATTATTAAAAAAGAAATAAATTAAATTCAGCTCCTAACTGAAGGTGTTGATAGCCCATCGATGGTGTAATAACAGTTTTGCTAACTTTTTTCCAGCCATCATACTTCATAAGACAAGCAGCTGAAAAATAAGTATCGTAATACTCTCTGTTGTAGTATAAGTTCATTGATCCATTTCCTAGATGCTTGATCTGACATGGCTAAGCAAACTCTCTCTGTTGCAATTTGAAATTAGAACTTTCTTTCTTCTAGGGGAAGTTGAGTGTGGGAGCAAATGCCATGATGTTATCCCATTGAAATGGAATGTTCTGTTTCCATCACTAAAGGGGTGCAACTGTACGTTGTGTAACTTGGACTTTGTTAGCTATTGTGTCACTCTTTGAATTACACCAAAATATTTACAAACGACCAACAAGATATACCCAGTTTAAATGCTTATTTATAGACTGACTGAAGTAATTGAGGACTAAGAATGAAAATAGGTAGTGGTACAGTTTTGCTTCATTTTTCATATTTGAAAAGGAAAATGAATGGAAGGTAACTTGCAAAGCAAAGACAGAAAAGTGTGTAATAATTTTGTAAGGCAGACTGATAACTCTGAAAGAACTGTTCTGTGATGAAAATTGGGTTTGAATGGTGGATACCATTTCTGAATAATAAAGGTGTATACCTTTATCCCTGAATGATGAGAGTGGAGCAGCTGAATTATATATTATTTGTAAATAAATATTAATTTCTTGCATGAAGAATTAAAATACTCTCTTAATTAAGACATCTGTGTACGTGTCTTCCAGTAGTTTTCATACTCTGTGTCTACTGAATGATGATGAACTCTGTGTATTTTTTCTCCAAATATGAATTACATCCTTTACTAGACTTAGATGGTCCAGGACACTTCCAGTTTCCAAAGACAGAGTAAGGGTTATGCCACAGTCTTTTTTTAGTGCAAGAATTTGATTTGGGAATATAGGTATCTGATTCCAGTGCATGTCAAGTAGGTTATAATACAAACTAGAAATCTATGTTTACCTGTTTACTTACACTGTGTAGTTAGGAGCATAATATAAACTATTATTTTATTGAAGTGGGCCTATAGAAAAAATTGTCATGAGCCTGGGCAATCAAGAGTTAGTATTGTTCCCCCAGAGACTACATGTGGCCCTGAAGGTCTTCAGTAACACTAGGATAGAACTGACATTTATATCTTAGAAGCAAAGTGTCCTTCCCTCCCCCCGCCCCCCCATTTCTGCAGGAGTTGATCTGAGCCTATTTTCATTATAACTCCTGCCCTGGCAAATTTGACATCTCTCCTGAGTACGCATAGTATGACAGCTACATAGAGTAGAATCAGTCCCTTACTTTTCAACATCTACTCAGCCTTGCTCTCTATTTTGGGTGGATGACAAATTGAGAGTTACTTACTTCCGGGATAGACCCATTTGTGCTGCAGCAGAAGCCCTGACTGAGCAAAAAAGCTTCTAAAAAGCAAATGTTTTTGCCCTGGATTAAACCAAATGTTAGAGCTTTAAGAGCTCTTTCTAAGGGTTGGTATGATTTATAATATTAAACATGTGAAGCTACCATACATCTTCCTTTTCCCATGTAATCTCCCAGGATTCTATGTAGTATTCTATGTACTTCATTAAAGAAGTAAGTGTACTCTAGTATCAGAAAACTGGCTTCTTTAGTATATGAAAATGGAGCTTTCCACAGACATGGAGTTTATTTGTCATAGGACATCTTTAAAATAGTTAGGTGGCTCTATTTCAGTTAGTGAATGAAAGGTCCTCCTCAGTTACTATTGCAAAGGCACCATATTTTCGACTTTAAAATGTAAAGGGTCCTTACTATGAGCAGAAATCTGGCACGTGAAATTACACAGACTAACTTCCTGAAGCACTTTAAAAGAGCAAGGAGTTTTAAATATGAACTGGGCTGTTATAAACTTTAGAATTCCTGATTCTAAAGTACTTCTGAAATACTGAATTATTTTCCTCAAAGTTTGGTTTGAATATTAAGTTTGAAGGACATTTCTTTTTTTCTTTCTTTAAGCCCCCTGATTATAAATTTGGAAGTAATAATGCATAATTATGCATAATAGCTTTCTATTTTTTATTGTGTTTTTTGGATTTTCAGTCTCAAACAGTTCAACTGGTTCCAATAAGCTTGGCAAGAAAAAAAAAAGATCACCTTTAAACTAAGACTGATCCCTGTGAAAGTCACACTTGAAGGATATTAGAAAAAGCCATGGATAACTAAACTGTGGAGTAATAACGTCGATACAAAAAAAAAAAAAAAAGTTGATAAAATGGATCTCTTCTGTTTAATAAAAGCAGCTGGGAAGAAGGTTCCTCGGTACTAAGAGAATGAATTGCTTTTGCTTTCCCTGACTAATTTCCGTTATAAAATTCTCTGAATGTGATAGTAGGCTTTAAAAAGTACAGATATTAAAATACGTAGTAGAGGTGAATTTCTACAGTTGTCCGGTAGTATAAGTGGCAAGATTTTTGTTGGGTTAAAGATGAACTCAAAGAGATTACTTGAATTTTGAAAGTTAAATGCATAATCGCTGGACTGATGGTCTAATTGGCAGCCTTACCCAAACTGGGTGAAGCCTTGGAGTGAATCCTTTGTCTTGCCCTTTATGTTTCTTATTTTGAAGACTCCACATCCCTTTATCAAAATCTTTGATTTTACAAATTCTTTTTGCAGTAATTCTTGATACCCAAATATTAGGTTGTATTATTTTCCTTGATAAGTGTAGTACATATTCTATTTAGTTTTATCTAATTCTGATCTTACCAACCAGGAAACTTTAAATGTTCGAAACATAGAGATTCATGTGAAAATTGATAGTCTATTGAGAGCAACTAGCTCAGTATACAAAGAGTGGTAATAATCATTCCAAAATCATTCTCTTCATATGTAAACAAGCAAATAAACTAGATTTTACTATAGTAATTACAGGTAGTTATAAGTAAGAAGTAAAGGAAAATGAACACTGATGTAAAAATGACGATCAATTAAATGTAGTGTTTACAATCTTGCCTCAGTCTTCATACTTTTCAAAAGATGTTCGGGAGTTTTGTATGCTATGTGTTGAAAACCAGCTGTTTTTCAATTTACTTTGTCTAAAACATCTGTTACTAAGTTTTATAAGCAATAATTTATAAATCTTAGGGCTATTCTGGTCATAGTAATCATCTGCACCATTCCTCTCAGTTGCAAGACCATTTTTCAACAGGTTTGTCTGAATAACAAACTTTTTCCATAGAACTTAGTTAAAAGTACTCACATTTCTGTATTTATAAACTAGTTTGATCATGCACCAAACTGGATTCTTAGTCCTTAATAAAATTATATGTATGATATACTGAGACACAAGTTGGTACTGATTTGGGGAATAATGTATTTTGATTTTCAAGGGCTGGTCTTTCTCAGTCAATCTGTTACCTTTGTCCGGAACCAGACTTGTATAACACTAATTCTGATCCCCTCCAAATCTGTAGGTATTGCTGTAGTGAACTGGGCTCGTGTCAAGTCTCTGGCAGGAGCGTGTCTGGTTCAGCATGGAAAGGGCTAGAGAGGCTAAGAACCTACCACTGCAGCATCCTGCTGAGTGCAGGTTGTGTTGCAACTTCTTTGAGCTAAGCATAACGCCCTCAGACCTGATGCACTTTAATCCAGATAGCTGATCACTGTCAAGCTGTAGCCTTGACTATTCAAGCCAAATCTGGATGTCTGGCAAGCATGTCTTAAATACATAATCTCTGTTGATAGTAACAATATATTATGAGTGTGGTCACCAGAACTTAAAGTTATAGCAAGTTAGCCTGTTCAGGGCAAATAAAACTTTGGTCTCTGTGTCACTTCCCCCCCACCCCCCACCCCCAACATATTTTTAGTTACTGTATCAATTTTAACAGATTACATTATGTAAAAATGTAAGAAGTACAAGGGATGCCCATTGATTCTGTCAGGATAATTGAAGATATAAACTCAAAGTGCTCTTCTTAATCCCCCTTTACCACAGTTTTAATGAAACATTTGTATAAAAATGAACTTTCAGTCATCAACCTGCATATGCAAATTCGTCTTAAATACTGTAGTTTCCAATACATTTAACTTCAGAAGAATCTTAATCTGTTTGAAGGTAATCATTTTCAAAACCAAACAAAAACTTTACAAAAGCCATTTTTATTTGAATATTGACCCTTGTACAAAGCTTTTGGGGCCCTGACATAATTTTAGCAAAACCAGAAATCTACTGCTCTTAAATTTTCTGTAAAGACACCAGTCTGTCTATCTTCCTTCTTGAAGTATAAATCAAAATCCTTTCTAGTTTCCAAATCTATATGTTCAAATCCCCCTAAAATTTATAGGTAAGATACTGTGAGTTGAACTAATACATGTCAGGGAGGAGACCTGTGATAGTTACATGGACCAGAAAATCCAGAATCAATATGAGAGAATAATTATCTGCATGCGAAATAAAACCCTTCAAGCAACCAATGTCTTCATTTCCAATACCATCATAGCGAGGAATGTAGCTTGCAAATGCTGTCTATGTTGCTTTGTAGAACAGCCCTGAGGGCATGACCAAAGCTACACCAGCCATCTGTTTAAACTACTTTCCTGCTGGAGCATTTTTGTTGCTGATTCTAAGTGATTACCCTGGTACTGAGGGAAAAGGAAACCCTGAGCAGTCCTGGTGTTTATTGTGCTTTTACCTGCATGGTAGATGACATGTGCTACTCCATGCAGCTTTCAGCTATCCCATCTGACCTTGCAGTGATGACCTCAACGACAAAAATCCCTACATTTCATCCATTGTGCCTGTTGCAAGAGTGGATAGATTTTACAGGCATCCTGAAGTCAGAATGAGTACATACGTGGGACAATATGAATACCAGCTTAGAAAACAGTAAATTAAATTATCTCCCAGCTTAATTCTATTCCACTGCTCCTATAATGAACAGATATATATGATGTTAGATGCTGGAGCAGCAACAATTAAAGTGGATGCTGCTGCTTGCAGCTGCTTTTCTCTTCTGATGATCTTTCTCTTCTGTTGATCTTTTTCCTGAAGACTCAGATAGATGTGATAAATACCAGCTGGCAATAACTATACCAGAACTAACCAAACAACAGCATCCAGCTAGATTTTTCCAGGAAGATCAATGTTGGAAGTGTTTTACTCAATCATTGGTGCTTAGTACTGTTTATCGTGAATTAATGTTCTGAATAATATCTTTATCAGTCACAATTATTTTTGTATTTTAGCCTATAAAGCTGCATTTCTTCCAAAAAGAAAGCAGTTAGGTCCATTATGTTTATGTACACACAAATTCAGCATTTTTAAGTAATGTCAAGGTTCAGCTAAGCAAGTTACATTAGATTACATAGTAATAAAAGGAAAAAATAATCTTTACCAGTTGCTACTAAAAGGTCATGGCAGATTTCCTTTACATTGTCTCCTGTCCCAGTATATATGTATATTTTTTAACATTTACATTAAAATTGATCCTCTAACCCACCCACACCCCTGAGCGCTCCCTTGCATATAATTTTGTCCTTAGAGGAAGATTAAGAAACCACATTACAGAAGTCAGTAAGGTTACTCAGTGCTTCCCTGCAAGAAACTAAGAATATGGCAAAGCTCACTGTTCCTTTCACTAGGAAAATGCTTTCATCCCAATGAAGAAAAATATGAATGTATTAATTAACTGAAATATTTTTTTTGGGCTCCAAACTGTCTACTTACTGAGTTATTGTAGGGAGGGGAAGCATAAAAATGTAAAAGATCAGAAGTCAATGATAAAGACGTTAAATTCAAATGTTACTTAATACATCAGTTTTTGTCCTACCTGCCATTTTCCTCATGATTAACAACAAAAACACTTTCTAATATCCTTGGATAAAAGTGTCCTAGGCAGCTGATTAAATTTACATTCCAGTGTGGAAAGCAAGACTGGATCTCCCCTCTGCAGTAGAAAAGTCAATGTTATTAGAGTAAATTTAGCATATATTGATAAAATTGTGTTTTCCTGTGTGGAAACATGTCTACAACTTGAGTTTGAACAGAGAAATAAAATGAGTTTTCTTTGCATCCCTAAATTTACCTGTAGCATAAATCTAGAAAGATTGATTTGAAACATTAAGATCAGGATTTAGTCTGCCATTTTTCAGAGAGTGGAAGTCAGGGCTCTCATATCCTTCATACTTATACTTGCAACCATAGCGAGGCAGTTTTGGCTCCTGGTTTGTCCTTTACAGATGTGAAAGTAAATACACTCCTCTTTATATCATTATCTACAGCTAACAAAACAAGCCCGTATTACTTGTACACTTTCAGAAATAAATTATTTTGTATGATTTCTTATACAGAAAGAAATCTATGATCTCAGCACCATAGATTAACCTCAGCCTCAGCAATGAGGTCTTTATGTTAAAGTAGGACATCATGGGCTTATTCCGATATTCTATCAGGTTTGTTTGGACCAGAAAATTAAAGTAGGAATGAAAGAAACCTTTGAGCTTTGGTGTTATTTTGAGTGTTTTATGTTGTTCTTTTAAACAGTAAAGTATTATTTTATGAAAATAATTAAAATTGTACATAAACTTAAGCTATGTATGTAATGAATAGTTAGCTTAGCATTCAGGTAGAAATAAATAGAAATCTCTTTTTTTTAAGTCTCCATATTTTAGGTATTTATTACTACATGCTTGCATAATTTACACATACAATGATAAAGAAAATGAGAATTGTGATATAAACACCTTTGTCCATACACATGTGCACAGAATTTGAAAACTCACTGTTTTGAGTTGTGGCTGCTAGCTAACAAATTAAACAGCAGAAACCTGCAAATACCACTAGGTCAAATTTCTTGTTAACTGTCCTTTCAGTAAAAGCTGCTGACTTTCTGATGTCTTCGGAGTTGTCAAAAGACATTATCACAAAGCAAGCTTAGTTTTTGTAACACTTTTTGTCTATGAAGAATCGGAGAGGGAGCTTTATGCCTACGGCTTAAAAATAAGGCATGTAGTGATTGCAAACATTTATCTTATTCAAAGCTGTATTGAGATAAATAAAGGTTTTGTACACATGGAAAAAATATGCAATCCACAGTATTCCCAGCAGATTGAATGTAAATGAAATTCTTTCCCAGTCCTGCATACCTCAATATTAATATTCTATTATTTTAGAAAACATATACACATACCTAAGAACATGAAGCATGCAGATGCAGTTAAATAGATATGTGGTAGAACACAAAAAGCACAGGTATATTTTCACATAGCCAGAGTTGTTGATTTTACATTAGAAAAACTATAACTATAAAGTTGTAACACACATGCCAGTATGTTTACATAGCACATACATGAAAATGCAATCTTAAAGCATATTTTTTACGAACAGTATTTTCAGTTTTATAAAAATCTTCTGTATACATGAACTAAGAGCGTTCCTACACAGAGTCTGTACTGACTTATGGACACTGGATAGATACAAATTATATGTCACTTACATAAGCCAGTGGTAAATGGAGACGCTCAGGATTTCATTGCTGAGCTTTTGCAGCAGTGGTATGCATTAATAGAGCCCAACCTCACTGCACTGCTCTTTGCATCCTTCAGCAAACCCAGAGCACTGTCTCCACATTTGCTTTTGCACGATCTCAGCCCAAACCCTGGAAGACCTCTGGATCCACACCCCTACTATACTGATGTTCTCATGAAATCCTATCAAGGAAATAAGCGTTAGGGCCCTGGCTGTTTGGCTGCATAAAGCCTCTTTTCAGCAGTAACCTTAAAGAAAAGAGCGTCTATGCTACAAGCGTAAAGCGTGCACCTGACTGAAGAAGAGGTTCTTAGCGGTCAACATCTGAGTTCTAAGGGCATAACATGTATAAGGAGATATTTGAAAACAATTAAAGTATCAAAACTGCTATGAAAAGACACACAAAATATAAATTAAGTTTATTAAATAATCTTTTTGAATTTAAAAGGGCCTAGACAGAAGTTACTATTCAGCAACTCAAATATCAGATAAAGACAAAAATTAAACTTATCTGACTGTTTCGTCCTAGCAGAAATAAGTAATTTCAAAATGGGTCAAAACAATGATTTTGGGCCAATGTGAATCACAACAAATGTATAAACTTCTCAGAGGAAACTGAAAAATGAAACACAGTAAAGCTTACTGTTTCAGAAAAGATCTTGATCATTCCAAACCACTCTACTTTATTTGAAAAATAAATCTATCCAAAGTGTTTCAAATGTGTAGATAAAATTAAAATGATAATAGTTTCTGTAACTTTTGAGACTTCTAAGAGTTTCATAAGCTATCATAAATTAAGACAGCCATTCCCTAATACCACAGGCATGATTAGGTACACCAAGAAAAAGTGTCCTTTTGCAGGAATTAAAGAGCATGCCTACAGTCACAAAGTAAGTCAGACACAGCCATTAACTGAAACCAAGTCTTCAGAATAACAGTGTAGTCTGTGATCAGTTTGATCTTCTTCTGTGTGAAGTTTGATCTTCTTAGACATAACAAATCACAGCCACCTCTGCCACTGACTTCTTTTTTAATTTAATAAAACTAAATTAACAGTATGTGCTATTCTTGGATGTCATCTATGGACACAGATTTGATACAGATGCTCCTAATATTCTTCCTTCCCGTTATGTTTCATCTGTATGAATCACTGCCTGCGTAGATACCATCTGTCCTTTGTTCTCTGTTGCCAGAATGGGCCACTTCAGAAAGAAAAAAAGGAAATCAGTGTCAGAATTTCCTGAACAACACACATTCTCAGCCTATGGCAACACAGCTAGTTAAATATTGGAATGCAATCACTTTTTAGACTCCCCTCTATTCAAAATAGTTTGGGTTTATTAAGCCTTTTAATGTAAGACTCCTTTTCCAGAACTCCTATATTTTTCTGGCTCTTTTTGAATACCTTTTCAGTGTGTTGACACAGGGGAATTGCAGACCCTGCAACTTGATGCAAGTATTTCAACTGTTCTCTCACAAGCACTCTATACAACAGTAGCAGCATCTAACTGTATCTTCCAGTTAGGGTCCTGTTTATACATCAAAGAATCCCATCTGCCTCATGACCTCAGGTTTGCTCTGGGAGTTCCGTGTTGGGTTGGTTATTTATGACAATATTTTCAGAAACATTTATTTCTAGAAGGCCAATATATAAGCATGAATTTCTATTGGCAAGTGAGACATTGCTTTGTAAAATGGATCCATTCCTATCATTTACTATTCCAATTTCTGTCATTTTCAAATTCTAAGTGTTTTTTCTCCCTACCCTTGTTGAGAACAAAAGGTTTAGCTATGTATTTTTGTAGTTTACCTCTTTGATATTTCTGTCTGCCTACAAAGAATCCAGACAAAAAAAGGGGTTTTTAGAGCAGGAAAAAAATAAAGCAGTAACAAAGATAAACATCCACAACAGAGAATATCAAGGACTCTTGAAAGATCAGTGCAGAGGCTCTTAATCAGGAAATCATATATATGTCCAACCACATTAATATATATATTCTCAAAAGGCCAGAGCCTAGCAAAGAGACATTAAATTGTTAGAGGATGGATGCTCTCCAGAGTTGCACAGGATGGCAACAGAAAAAGAGAGCAGTCTAATCCAAGCTAGACGATGTACTAAATTAGGCTGTGAATTTCTTCTGGCAGGGACTATTGCTCTGTATTCACCCAGTCAGACCATGATATAACTATGGTTTGCAGAGGCTTATGTCTGCAGTCACAGAAATGACTGACCAGCTCCAGTGGATGCCTTCCCCTTTCACTCTGCTGGGTCACTCCATGGCCTGTGAGAACTATGTTGCTCTTTCCCCTAAAACCTGAAGAAGAAATTGCGCAGTCAAGGGCTTACCTAATTTAGTAACAAATATCTTAAGATACTTCTCCCCACCAAATACTGTTGTGAGAAAATGATAATTATTCCATCGCAGACCAGTACTTATCCAGGGGCCACCAAGGCTAGATCTACTTATGCACAGCAGGCTGCAGTATCACTGGAGCCCTCCCAGTGAGGAGAGAGGCTCTAGCCTAGCGCCCAGCTGACACCCGCTGCTTTTCCAGCGCTCTCCGCGAGGAAAGGTGCAGGCGGCTAGGGTGCGCGCCCCAAGCCTTGCCACGGCGGGGCGACCCTGCCTCAGGCCGGTCTCCCCTTCCCCTCACTGCGCCCGCCCCAGGCTGCGCGGACCCCCCCCCCCCCCGAGAAGGGACTCTCTCAGCCGTGCCCGAGGGATGTGCGCGGGAGGCCGGGGGCGGGCGGATGAAAAGTGAGCGGTCCGCTAACGGTCCGCTAACGGTCGCCCCCGAGCGGCGGGGGGGGGGGGGGGGGGCAGGGAAGGCACCGCGCGCACCTGCCGCGGGGGGGAAGGGGGCAGCGCGCGCGCAGCTCGTAGAGCGAAGCGGGAGTGGGGAGTGAGGGGAAAGCAGCGCGCGCGCGCGCGCGCCCCCGCTGCCCAGGGCAAGGGGAAGCGAGGTCTCTCGAGCCGCCGGGCGGGCGGGCGCGCGCGCGCGCGCAGAGGCTCCCGCGCGCGGCCCCGGCTGCTCCGAACGCGGGGAGGCTGCGGGCGGGGCTGGCGAGTGACGTCGGCCGCCCGGCGTAAACAGTCCGGCGAGAGCCTGGTAACGGTGGCGCGCGCCGCCAACGGCCGTCGGGCCCTCCGCGTGGGCGCCGCCCGCTCCCGCCTCCACTTCGGCTGCCCCAGGGCGGCGACGCGCTCGCCGGCCGGCCGCCTCGCTCCCCTGCTCGGTGTCGGGAGGGCGGAGAGAGGCCGGCGCCGCGGGGTTGATGCCGCAGCCCGGCGCGGCCCCCCGCCCGCGCGGCTGTTGGGGAGGGCGGCGGTAGACAGCGCCGGCGGGCCGGCCGCGCAGGCGGGGGGAGCCGCCGTGGGCAGCGGTTCGCGGCCGGGGTGCCCGCTGCTCGGCTTCCCCGTGGGGCGGCTGGCGGCGGAGCTAGAGCGGCGGGGGCCGGGCGGTGAAGATGGCGACCCCGGGGATGAGCTGGCAGCAGCAGCAACAGCAGCAGAGCTACGGCGGCAGCAGCTCCGCGCCCGGCGCGGGAAAATTCGCCTCGGCCTCTGCCCAGGCGGGACTCGGCGCCGAGCACAGCCCGGACCTGCATTTCAAAATGAGCAAGAAGATTGCCCAGCTCACGAAGGTAAGAGAGCGTCCTCCCCGCTCTGCTTCTCCGGCCTCAGGCGAGGTTGGAGGCTGGCCAGATCCTCCCTTCTTTTTCCCTTCTCGTTTGGTTGTCCTCCGCGTGAAAGAGAGAGACGCTTTTTTTCGTTTCTCCTCTTCACTTAGGCAAAACGAGTCTCGCTTAAGAAGGGTTGTCTCTGCGGTTTGATTTTTTTTTTTTAATCCAGGAGGACGTGTGCCCTTTAGCGGGCGAAGTCTGGCAGGTTTATACCCTAAAGGCCGCGTCTGGAATGGCTTCTTTGCCCCGTTTCGCAGAGCTACCCTCAGTCCCCCCGGGGGAATCACAGTGCATCTTTTATCAATCGTGTAGTAAAAAAAGCTCAGACATACTGAAAACGTGAAAACCTGGTGTACGAAGAGAGAGATGGAATGTTCGCAGGAAGTGCTGTAGTATCACTTTCTAGTTAGGGAAGTTATGCCCGGAATCAGTATTGAATGGGCAGGAATCTGGATACGTGGGAGATAGGCAATCAAGCCTATTGAAAAGGGACTATTGATTGGCTATTTATTTTAGGGAAAGTGTAGTTTTTCTTCTATAATAAGAAGTAGTTCTTCTATAATAAGTGTAGTTTTTCTTCTTTTCTTTAATAAGTAATTTTTGGAGTTTTTTTAAACAGAGAAATTCAAGTGATGCTTCCTTTTGCTGAAGAGGGGCTTATTTAAGGTGCTTGGTAATGTCTTAAATGCTTAGATGTTGAGGGTGAAGTGCAAGAATACCTGTGGCCTTGTCATGCTGATTTAAGAGTTCTCATGATGTGTTTCCAGTAGAGAAAATATATTGACTCTTTGTTAAAGACTGGGATGAAATTACAATGTATTTTGAAAGTATATCATCGAGGCTAGTAGGCCCCATGTTTCAGACTTGATAGTAGCTATTGGAATAACTAAAAAAATGCTTTGGTGCTGTAATCTTTCTTGTAGGGTGAACAAGCCATATGCGAATGGTTTTGTTTAGGAATGAAGGACAGATAACGTTTGTTAAAGAGAAAATGGAAAGAATTTCTGTCAAGGATTACATAGCTAAAACATTTTAAAGGTAATTTAAAAGCCCTAAGGGAGGAGCTGCTGGCCTTCTTCAGATGTATGCTAAAATGGATGAAGGTGACATTTCATTAGAAGTAAGAATGAAGAGAATGAAAGCTGGTGGCAGTCTCACGTTGGAGACATAGTTCATATTTATACACAACTGAAGCAGAGTTGATCAGTTAAATAACAGTATTTATCACAGAACACATTATGTTACCTCTGTTCGAAAACTGATGACTTCAGCAAAAGGAGAGGTATTTCTGTCTTGTTTTGAATTCTGAGTCTGATATCTTCATAGTCAGCTTCAGCTGAATTGAAATTTCATAAGGGGAAAATAAAGTGATTCTTCTGCTGGTTTAACTGCGGTTTAACTTCATATGCATGCAAATTGTAGATTAAAGTTTTAAAGATATTGCTACAGATTTGTGGTTCCTAAATGGTGCAGACAGCACATGTATTTCAGTTTTACCTTAGGGCCTAGTAGATATGCAAGGTAATACTGTCAAAGAATAATTATTGCTTCTGTTCCTTTGATGTATTTCCCTTTCTTTCTCCAGAATCTTTACTCAGTAGTTCATTAAATAGTAGTTGACCTCAGAAACAGTGCTCCATTTGCGTTGTGGAATCATATGTGTTTACCCTTGAGTTCCACATCATTGGATGTGCATCCTGTGTTTTTTGAGTTACTGTATATCGGATATCTTCAGGTGGATATGGGTTAAATATTGATTTAGATGCATAGTGTTGGAATTTTTTGAACTTTTGTATGGAAAGATATGAAAAGAGTTAAAGTAAATTCTGTGTTTTTCATACGTTATTTTATGCTTCATGATACTATTCTGAAATTCTGAAAAGTTACATGCATGTCTGTTCTGCCAAGGATTTCAGAACATTTTGCAAATAAAAGCTATGAGTTGTCTTCAGGCTGTGCATTTAAAATAACTGTAAGGTAGTTGTGATTGTACTAGGATTTTACACATAAATTAGACTTTTGCAGGACTGGAATCTTGCATTTGTTTCCCAGTGACTTGTAGGTTCTGGTAATATTTTACCTTGTGTGTGTTTTCTGATTTCTTTGCTCAAGCATCAAGTTTTAGGCAGAAAGCTTGGGAATTTAACTGAGCTTTGTGGTAAACAAAAGTTCTAGAGTGAAGAACAGTGCTTTTTAGAATAGAAACAGGATATATAATAAAAAATACTTCTCTTGCATCTATTGCAAACATTAATTTTATCTTAATTGTTATCTCTAATATCTTATTCTATTACATTGACTTCATTGACATAGAGGTGCAAATCTTGATATTTTTGTAGTTACAATTTTTGAGAGATGATTCAATATATAGAGAGAAAAAAGGAAACATGATATTTAGTTTCTTAGTAAGAGTTAACTTTCAAAGATGAACTAAGTAACTTCTATCACATCTAATTTGAATGACTGAGTCAAAAACACAATAGAATATTCCTGTGAACATATTTGCCCCAGATCCTGCTGACCTGGGTTTGCTGACTGTTCTACTAACTTTCATGTGTAGAATTCCTCTTGAACAATCTAGGAACTTCTTACTATGAGCGTACTTCTCAAACTGTGTAATGTCCTTTATATAAAACACTTCTCTCAAACCCTTTTGTCTTCCACCTTTTCTCTAAGGCTGTCTCATTAAGTTGAAGTTAGGTGCTTTACTGAGATCAAAACAAACCCTCCAATATAGTATACCAAAAAGAAAAATAACTATACGTGGGGCACTGCCAAAGGGACACACATAGTAAGTTATTCAGAAAGCTTATGTCTTCTAACAAAGAAGTGCAACTCAGTAGTTTGTTTTTTTTTTTCTTGTATGGTTTGTATCACAACATGAATAGCAGCAGAAGAAAATGTTTTCCTCACAGGAGATGCAGGTAACTCATGGAGTAAATGTAAATTCCAAAATTAGGATTCCTTTATCATGTTTTCAAGTTACTTCAGGAGAATGTGATTCAGTCAAAGCAATACAGGAACACAAGGGAAAAGGAGATGTTCCTTCAGTCAGGCTTGATCAGTAATTCAGAGTAAGGCAAAATAATAGGAGAGTGCCATTTCACTAAGCACAATATTTCAGAAGTGCTTAACTGTAGTTTATTTTTTTGTTACCTTGAAAAAATATGACTGACTTGATATAACTTTAAAATACTTAATTCACAGGGGCAGTATGGCAAGTCAGTAGTTAGAAATGCAGCTTTAAAAACTAAGATGATGCTCCATGTCATGTTTAAAGACTGCAGTAAATTGTAGCTGAAGCAATTTCAGGTCTTCCTCTTTAGTGTAAGCTCCTTATTTTTAGGCATTTCAAAAGATCTGCGTACCAGTTTGGGGATAAAGTAGCATCTGACATCAAGATTAAAGCCAGCAAAAAATAAACTGTGGTTATGAGATTGCATATATATGTTTGTATTACTGCATGCTGCAGTGCTAATGCAGTTTTGAATTATGCCTGCTGCAGGTGAAAATATGCATATATATTTCATTAAGGCAATTGGAATGGAAAACAAAAGCAGGTTGCTACTGTGCTTTTATTTGTAAGGGAGAATGGGATTTGCTTTTACAGTTGCCAGAAGAGTACAAGTATAAATTGTTTTTTTTTGATATACCCTCTTTACGCTATAGTCTACAGCTTGAGCATTTGCAATTGTGTGTCTTGAAGTCTGTTGTGCAGGCTTTGTGACATCAACCTAGATCTTTGACTTTTGTGGAATAAACACATGATCCACACTAGGATTGTACTCTGAGAACTTTCAGCATTGCTTTGGCTGCAGGATACTAATTGCGGAAATGCTACATTATCTGGAAGCAAAGTCTGTAAGGGCTATAGGGTAGATACGTGCTCTAAAGTGATAAATTCTATTAGATTGATGTATTATGTAAGCAGGGGGAAAATCCTCTGTAAAACTCTGGTGATGTTTTGCCCTGGTACTGTGCTTAGTGTTTTCCTTTCTGTCTTCCTGGCTTTGAGAGAAGTTCTTGGAAAACAACCTTTAATGTAGTAATTAGCACAGTGAGCTGCCTTTGCGATGTAGAGAGTAAATTTATTTCAAAAAATAAATAGCAAGTTTGATAATCTTTATGCTTGCTGCTCCTATTGTGTGGACTTTTTTGCTGGGCTGGTTAAAGCTATCACAGAATGCAGTTAGGGAAAGTAAGATCTTCAGGGTTTAATTTATGTTAATGATTCTTAACAAAACGTTATGTTTCCAGTTCAACTTTGTCAGTTTTTGTTTGGAAGTGTTCTGCCTCCAAAATGACTCACCTATCTGCAGAAGGTCCATTTTGGATTATAGGTGGACTTTAAAGAAGAGCCCTTAAAAAGAGGGAAGAAATGGAAATCTAAAGAACCATTAGAAGTGTTTCGACATAAGTTATCATCCTGTGGTATTTGATACTATTAACAGTTTTGGAAACACGTTTTTTTTTTTTTTTTTTTTTTTTTAAAGGAACCTTCTGTGATTACCCTAATGTGTAACATTGGCAGTAGGCCAGTATTACACTTCTGGGATCGCATGCAAAGGATTGAAACTTCACAGACTGTGTGATTGGAGTGCATATTGGAATGTCAACATTTCTACATATGTTTGTGATTGGTGAGATAGGAATAAGTGCTGTTTTGTAATTACATCAAAAATAGCAGTTTTGCAGAACTAGAAGACCTGAAAATACAGTATTACACTTTTTAAAAAAGAACTTTTTTAGAGACATTTAATTGTGATTTGATGTTAGTTATTCCAAAGATAGGTGAAGTAAGTCCTCTAAGAAGAGAGACACTGAAGGTAGGAATTGAAAATTTTGCAGAGAAGATGTTTCTGAAGCAGACCTCTTTAAGTTATTTCTTTTCAGTCATGCTGGTATGTTCTTTTTACCTTCCCTTTCTGACCATCTCCACAAGGTTTCGAGTTGTTTGCTGTGTGTGCTCTTACAGATTTCTTTCTTGCAACTGCTGAGTTTGATGCCGCTGAATGTGCCACCACTGTATAAAAGAGCTATAGCTCATATAGCTTGAACCTTGCATGTACGTAAGATCTCACTGAGTTCGTATTTACTGCATATACACAGAAGCAGTTCCAAAATACTTCCCTGTGTGCCAATGAATTAATTCAACAATAATAATATAATAACTATATAAGAATAAAAACTTAAGTAATTTTTAAAAGGACAAATTTATGGACTCTAATTGCTGTAGCGATAGGTAATTAGGATGTTCTCAGAGATCTTAAATTCTTTGTATTTGGGACTTACTGGATACCAGAAGAATCTCCATGGCTGAGTACCTGCTTTGATGTGTGATAACAGAAATTTTGATTCTGTCCTTTCATGTATGGAAAGGTCATGAAGGAGGTTAAACGATGTGCTTAAAGAACAAATTTGCAGCCTACTTAAAATTAATATCTACTGTTAGGATAGGTTTAAAAACGAGCACTAAGAGCAAATGATGGGCAGAGGGAAGTTTACCTTAAATGGGAGTTTCTTCCAGAAGATAGTTCTTCCATAGTCTTTTCTTGTATATAAGAATGTAAACTTTTATATTTAACTAATATAAGAGTTTTGATGCAAAAAGATAGTTTTGAATACATTCTTTAATGTTATTTTTTTATGTTGCTTATATCCTCTCAAAATGTGTCTTAGAAATTCTCAAATATATTTTGTGAATTCACAGTGAGCTTTTGCTCAGAGAGGTTTTAGAGAGAATTTGGGTCAGACTAAGTCCTTATTCTGTAGCAGTTAAGCTTAGAAAGGGATAGTCACTAAAAAAGGAGCTTTCTGTAGCCATGATGGTATAATGACAAAGGTAGGGTAAAGATGGAATGTCTTTGGTATAGTTTAAAAAATAAGTCAAGCTTGTGGGCTCACAAAGCCTTCTTCAGGCTTTAAATAAAAGTAGCAATTACTAGCTTTATCTAAGTAGTTGCTAGCTGAAGTACTTAGAATTGCTTTAAAGCAGCTGTTGCTTCTAATTTAGACCTGAAGAAGGGCTTTCTTGCCTTCTGTATTATATAAAACAAAAATTATAGGATTCTAAGTTCTGGACTGAATGTGCTTGCGCTTCTTTCACTGATTCTTAGCGTGAACGATGGAATTCATATCATCTGCCAGCAGATGAGACAGTGGAGACAGTGCAATGCAAAAGTTTTCATACTGGTGACAAGATCTATGCACAGAGTACAGATCTGGTCACCTTCCAAAAAGCTTAAATGCTATCGATCTCTGAAACAAGAGATAAGGGATGGAAACATATTTGACAGTCCTGATGTAAAGTCTGATAGCTCTTATTTAATGTTAGTTAGGAAGCTGAAAAGAAATTAATTGTTCCGATACTTTGAAGACCTCAGGACTATGTATCCCTGAAATGCTTCTTCTGCGCTTTATCATTGCGTACCTGTCTTGTAAGACTAGGTATACAGACCTGCTATGGGTGTGTTTCAGAGCTCAGTGTTGAACTAGCTCAGTGACTTTACAGCCTTTTGCAACCAGTTGTCAAGAAGGAAGAGGGAAGTAGGACAAGAATTAGAGGGGAGAAAAATAAGGCTTCAAATGAAGTTCCTTTCCTCTCTACCTTCATAATCTTAATGGTTGACCACTGAGTGAGTTCTTCTGAAATCACTGACACCTTGATATTCTAAGGATGCTCTTATATCTGCGTAACTGAACATGTGATGTTGCTGAAACACTGTCTGATCATACATTCGCATAACCTAGCAGTCTGCAATGCTTCTTTAATATATTTGGGCATTTATTAGCTTCTCCAGGACAGTAACATGTGAAAACAAAGCCATGAAAAAGAATAACCAAAATGAAGAGACAAGTAAGTTTAGGAACAGGATGAATAATATACTTTACTGGATCCTTATCTATAAGGCTATATATAAGGATAAGTCCTCATGAACTTATCTCGTTTATTGGCAAAAAGTTAGACAATGTAGAATTACAAGATGAAAAATGGTTAGATGTTACAGCTCTCGTGTACTTCAGCTGTTACGTCTAATAAATCAGTATCTTAAAGATATTTTAAAAAAACTGATAGACTAGTTATTTTAGGGTTTATAGTTTTAAAAAAAAAAATAGTGAAGTTTAAAATCTGCCAAGCTTTAGCTGCTTTTAACATATGATGACAGAAATCCTATGAACAAATTAAGAAATACCTGAAGTTTAGTTTGATCTCTTTAGAGTTTCTAGATAAGTAATGCATTATAAAGGAAGGCTTTTGCTATTATTGTCTGTTCTAGATAAAAATCAAGGAAGTTCCAGGTCACGGTGAAGAATGTAATGTTGAAACACTTTGCTCCAAATGCGAATGTTTTATATCTAAAAGAATCTCCTATTTATTTTTGACAAACAAAATTAATGAGAAAACTCTATGTAATTGCATAAGGTATTTATATATTCATCTGTTTGAACACCTATAAATTGTCACGGACAAAGAACTTTGCAAAGTTACGTCTTACAGAAATGCGTAGGCAGAAGTTGGTCTCTTTTTGCATTTTTGTGTCGCACCATGAAAGTGTAAAGAAGTTGCTTCAAAATGATGAATCTTTCATTCTCGCTTTATACCACTTCTTTAAAAAAAGTCAGATTGCAATTTAACCTTAGTCAAGGTGGTTCTGTACTTTCTTCAAACATTATAGCCATGGTTACTGAATATAGTCTTATAAGGCGTTGTTCATATTCAAATAATTCTGTGTTGTCATGCAACCTTAGTGGTGCCACATATGTTGATTTTTGTAAATGTCATAAAATACAACCCAGATATGTCCTGCATCTAATACATGCATAGCAACATTATTTACTCTGAGCCATTATATTGGAAACAGTAGCTTTCAGCCTTAAGTGACTTCTACTCATAAAAACTCTTTCAGTATCTCATTCTCCACACTGAGGATTTGGCTTTAATTGCAATAGCCAATACGGTACCGTTGCCATACCAATAGCCAATCAGTGATACCGTTGCTCCCCTCCTTCCCTGTGAAGCTACATTGAAAACTTTGCTTCCTATTAACTACGTGGCGGGGGAAGTAGACCTTACCTCGCTAACCATTTCTTATTGTTTGCGGACTTGCTACTGAATAAATCCAGCAAATCTCTACATAATGGTACGAAAGCATAAACAGATGTGTATGTTTCTTGGCCGATTCAAGTTTGGCAGTAGTAAGCCAGGTTTCTGTTTATTTTTCTAATAACTGATGTCACAACAATAACCGAAGGCATTACATTCCAAAAATAACTAGAAGAAACAAAAAACAGCCCAACACAAAAGCTGTTCACCATCTTGTCCTACTTAATGCACGTTACCCTGATTCTGTTCCCTTAGTCAAGCTTTTTTAACTGAACATAGAACGCTATGAGGAAGAGCAACCTTTTGTTACGGTTGTCACTTGATTAGGCTCAAAATGTTATCCTTTAGATGTAGGTATGGCTGAAAAGTTCATGCAGTCCTGCTTGTTAAAGATGCTCTTAAATGAAAGTTTACCTTTTTAACTAAAATAAGTATGATGTGGCTATGAGAAATATTCAGTTTATTCTTTTCATTTTTATGATACTAAAAACTTTTAGAAAAATGCTGGAAAAATAACTTTGTAGAGGGTTAAACCATAATGTGTTTAGAAAACAGGTGTGCTGTAATCCAGAGATTTTAATTGAACAATGTTTTTGCTCACAATGTGACTGAAAGCTCTTAACTTTTATCAAAGGGTATGTCTGGCAGTGCCTTCTCAGATATGGTATTTTGCAGTATGAATGTTGATATGTTGGAATAGATTGTACAAAAATGTATTTCAGTAATCTCCCAGGAGTGTCCTTGACATCTTAAAACTTCGCAAATGGAAAAGCTGATAAATTAGTTCTGTAATGAAGATTAAGGAAGAAGAATTCAAACATCTATTTATTTCTTTACTTTGTGTAATAAGAAATGTAGGTTTCACATTTTTAAAAATACAACTGATTTGTGTTGGGTAGGTAGTAAGCCATATAGAATATATCTACAAGGTAAAAATATAAAAATAAACAGAAATATACCTTGAAATTCTACTTCTGTCTTTCTCTCCAGCATTAACCTGTATTTTCAACAAATTAATGTAAATTACTTAAATCATTTACATCACTTATATTTTTAAAAAATTTTGAGCCACTGAGTGGTAAAACTTTATTTGACGTTTGTGAATGATCTTTTTGGTTAAATTGCTCTTTAGCTCTCCCATGTTGTATCTGATACTAGAGCACAGGAATGTAATGGATCTACAAGTTAATGCTATAAATAGCAGTCAGTTTTTAAAAGCATATGGCTGTTTGGTTTATGCTGTGTTAAAAGTTTTTTATTTTTAAGTGCAAGAATACTGTAATTCTAAAAGAGACTGAATTTGACAGGATGATCTGTTTACTTGTTCTTCAAACTAATCTTAGAACACTTTTTTGGCTATTCACTCTACTCCCAGGATTCTTGCCTTTATTAATTTATTTTCATGCTCTGCTTCATACCTTGTCATGTGTGCCCTTGCAATCTACAGTGCAGACAACCATTCATTATGTTGTGTACTGGTACATTCTGCCTTATCTGCGAATATTTAATACATAAGATTACTTTTTTTTCCACTTGTGTTTGGGCAGGCATTGGTATTCTTTATATCCTTGCACGTTCTATACAAGCAAAAAGCCTGAAGCAAATTTTTCTTCTATTAATTTGCTTTATTTTCAGTAGCTGTGAGTTGATACTCCAGGAAAAACTACATTTCAAAGCCCAGATTGTTTTTTTTTTTTTTGGGGGGGGGGGGAGGGGGAGAGGAAGGGATGTCTGGGTGTGCATTAAAGTTTTTTCTCTTATGGCAACTTTAAACTTCTTATTTTTCTTATGTAATTACTGACTGTTTCAGAAAACTGTCAGTATAGCAAAGTTGGAGACAGAGGGAAAAGATGCATTAAATAAGGTAACGTACAGCCTTTCACTGGAGAAACTGAAAAAGTTAAAAGCTGATCATAAGCTAGGTGTAGCTTTTTGTGTGTGCCTACATCACATTTTGGTAAATATGGTCACTTAAATTTACTAAATGCGGTGCCATGTATAGATATATTACTTATTCTTGAGCTTCTTTTGTTCTCACTGCTGATTCTTATAAAAAAAGGGAAGCATTTGTTTAAGGGTTTAGAAAGAGGTAGAGAGAACTTCTAGAAGACTTAAGAACTGGAATTTCTTTTGATGCTATGCCTGTTGCTAGTGTTGAAACTATGTTTTTTTTTTTTTTTCTCGCTATGTACATTTGAGTGTATGTTTATTTTTGTGTTTTCTCCCTGAGAGGCTTGGATAACGAGTAAGGAACACCATGTTGCTGTCCATGGTGCTGAACATAACGCAGCAGCGAGGTTCTACCTTCATTGGTACTGATGTCAAAGGCAAATCTTTTTTTTTTTTTCCCTTTTCTTTTCTTTTTATTTTCTTTAACATCCTGTTATGTAAAGCAAGATCTCTTTAGGGGCCCAACTTCTTCCTACTTATTATCAACTGAATTGCCCAAACCTTTTATGTAGTCATTGTGGCAAGCTACGACGTTAATTGCATTGAGCTCTATGAAGATATGTGCAGAGAATTATTTATCTGAAAATAAGTGCTGTGACAGTGGCTTCCCAAAAGACTGACAAAAAGACAGCAAGAAATGAAAATATAAGCAACCTCTGCTATTTTTCAGGAAGTTATTTCAGTTAGCAAATTAAGTAATGTTAGTAGATATTTTAATGAGGAGTGGCACTGACAGAACTTTAGAAGAGAGATTCAAGTTTGATTTCCTAAAGATGACTTAGGGTATATACAATATACAACATACCAATTTCCTTGAGGATTGATGCTTGGTTTAAGTCTGCCCTGGAAGAGTTGCATTCTTGCCTTTTAAGGTTTTTAACGACTTGGAAACAGAGTTTTCTTGTCATCAGATTTATTAGAGGTATGTATGCTATTTGTATGTATGCTGAATGTTGCCCTAAGTACCTTAGAATTCAGAAGCCCCTATAGTTCTCAGAAGGAAAGGAAATATTGTCTCTAGAAGATGTACTACTGAAAACAGTTATTTTGATGGTTAATCATAAACAGTGAAACAGGTCTGTAAGATAAATGTTTTCCAACCTATTTTCTCCAGTTAGATGTTACTGCTTTTTATTTTGGGAAACTTTGAACTTTATAATATCATTCTACTGAGAGCAAATTCATTAGTTTGTGTATGGAACAATTCTTGTGGAGTGAAGATCTCTGCTACGGTTTTTGTGTATGTGTTTCTTTTTTTGCAAAGGGCACTGTTTTCCTTGCAGTGATCTTAAGGTCACATCATATAGCAAATTTGTTAAGTATACTCTAGATAGATGAGAAGAGGATAAATGAGTGAGATTTTTTTGGTTGGTTAGTTGATTGGTTTTTTTCTTCCTTACCAGGAGGCAGACTGAGGAATTTGTACATCTGTCACTAAATCTTTTTTATTGCACTATGCTTCCCAAGATTTAACTGTCCTAGCAAATTACCTAAAGCTTATTGTGCCACAGATTCGTAATGGTTGCTTCTGACATAGTCTGATTGGTAGGTCTTAACATTCCAGAGCTGAAAAGGAGTTTTGATCAGGCGTTAGTGGCAATACTGCCACACCTTAGTCAGCATGAGGGCACAGAATTGCAGATGCCAGTGTATGTTAACCTGGTCTGTAACAGGAGGAAGCAGCTGATTTACGTTTCACACAGAATGGTACTTAAGCTAATCCTGTCCGTTAGAGGGTTAGGGAAAAGCTATTTCTGTGGGTCTGTTTTCATCATAATGGAATTTAAGGGATCTGTCCTTTTTAATAGACTCTTACTTCTCTGCTGTGAAAATAAGCATGCTTATCATCGCTTAATTAGTTTGACTTTTTAATTCAAGTCATTAATTTATTGCTTGACAGCTCAGGGGGGTTAACTCATAGCCAGTCTTTCTTGTGCTGTTATGTTTGCCTTTATACATGGTGGCTTACCTGCTATCTGAAAGTCCCAGCAGGCTGTAGCAGATGTTGAAACGGAAGAATTTCCTGGCATATATACCTTCACCTCAGTTTATACCTTCCTAATGCTTCTTTATAGAGAAAACTACATTACCTTTAAACAGTAACCATGTAGTACAGTAGCTTGAATAGTTTATTTTTAGTTTTTTTTTTTTTTTTGTCTGTTCTTAGGTAACTGGGCAAGGGAGGAAGCTGAAGATGCTATGCAGGTTCCACTTCTCTACATTTTATATGTAGAATATAGGCTGGATATGGCTTAGAGGGCTGTGGCGTTGGCAGCTCATTTTGCATCCTGCCTTTTGAAGTATAGTTTAGTAGTATCAGATGTGAATCTTTGGTGTAAAGGAGCTCAAGATATTCATAAGGCAGCTTTTTGTATGGCTTTTTTTTGCAGGTGTTCACAAAGCATTGGTATTTTAGTTTTCCTTTTTCACATGGCCTGAGAAACACCGAAGATCAGGTTTCTTTAGCTTATTTTGGTTCTTGATTTTGTTTTTGTTTCTTTTCTGGATTGGAGTAGAAAGTAGCACTTAATTTCTGGTAACTGCAATGGGATTTATGTTTACTTATGTATGTTGCTAATCAGTCCATTAATTGCTGTTTTTTTGCTTCTTTTTCAAATGTCTATCATAAATTGGTCTTTTTTTTAATGATATACTGCTATCACTAGTGATCCATTTCAAAGACAGTTTAATGAATTCTTTATTATCTGTAAAAGGAGATATTTCCAAAATGTAAATAGCTCAGTTAGTGTACAATGAGATCGATCATATTTAATGTTACTTATCATAAACACTTTCATTGAAGATAAATTGTTGTTTGGAAGCTGTATTGTACCTAATCTCTCTGATCCTTAAACTATGGGTGGAAAGCAATTGAAGCCTTAGAAATAGAGTAGACTAGATTTAGGGTGAGTTTAACAAAAAAAGGATAGGTATCAACATTTTTTCTCTTTGTTAGAACTTAGACTTGACTTGGTAAGGGAAGAGTACTGTACTAATTGCTGGAGGTTCCTGTGTTACAGGTATTTAAAAGAATTCTATAATATAAAACTAAAAAAAAAATGCATTAAAGCATTTTGCTAGCTGAATTTAAAATTGAGCTTTGAACAAATGTAAAAGTATATTCAGTAAAGACATTGTCTCTTGATAAATGTGTTACTCTGCAAAGTCCTGTACCCTTCTGTACTGTTTCTTAGCAAGTTAAGACATCATTTATAATTTTACAGAATAAAACTGATGTATTGGAAGCCACATTGTACATAAAGTACTTTTTGAAATTGACTGAGAATGATTTGTGTTCTATGATTATCTTCTTTGTAAATGGCTTACTCAGATCATTTTAAAATTTTCCCTTAACTAACAATGTGTTTTGCAACATGCTACCTGTTTAGAGCATTTTTGTTTCCTTTTTGTATAGAAATGGAGATTTTTACAGCAGGAGTCAAAAACAGGCAAACAAACCCTCTTGAGAGACTGAGTATATGTAAGCTGACATTTGCGTGATACGGACCTATAACTACCTTAAGGCAGAAGGCCTTAAGCTAATTACTTAATATGAAGTTGCACACAAGTACTCAGTAAAACAAACAAACACCAAAAAGAACTTGCAAGTGCACTTGTATGGGATTTTTAATCTCTATTTTAATTAGTTCCTTGATTTAAGATTTTCACTATTTTTTTCCAACTGCTGCATATTCAAAAAATTTTTTTTAATTTATGCTGAAGAAAGAAGACTTCCTGTTTTTTTTCCTTGATCATCTCTCCTCATCACATTAGCTATCAGATATTTTCTTTGCTTTTTAGGATAGCTCTTGACGCCCAAAACTTGAGGCCTTGATGAATAGCCTTATTTGGCTGACTGTTATTTGTCAGGTATGAGGATTTGTTGTTGGAGGGGAAAAATCGTGACCAGATTTACCCGCTTACCTTTGTATGATCGATTACCAGTACAAGAGGAGTTAATGTCTCCTGTTTAATGTGGAATAACGTAAGTATTTTCTTAGAGGCGAGTCCAGCAAATCGTTACAACTGAAGTACTCTTAAAAATAAATACATATGGTATTTCAGCTGAGAAAAAAGCAATAGTAGAAGCCTTTATTACAATTGTATAGGGCAGCATTTTAAAAACACTTGCTAGTGTGTAGCTCTGCAGAAGACAATATCACTGATGGAATTCAGACCCAACTGAATAACCCTAATAAGAAATACAGATGCTGGGCTGGTAACTCAGTGTTCAAGTGGAGGAGCAACACAGACTTTCATTTACTGTGTTTAACAGGGGAAAAGGAAAAAAGGCTTTAGGGCAAAGCAACAAAATTGAATGTTGTTACAAGGAAACCAGAGTTTTATATAGTTGAGGGGTACTATGTTTTTCCTGTTCAAGTGTGTAGTGTTTTTTTTTTTTTAATTGAATGCTTCAGACAACCTATAGTAGGAAAAACTGCGCAAACTAAATACTTAATAGATATTCTTTAGGTAGACTAGAAACTAGGAAAAAATGTGTATTCAGCATGGGTTTTTTTGTTTGGTTGGTTTTTTTCAGAGGTTGGGTGGGATGAGAGGGAATTGCTTCCAGGAAGTTTAAAATTAGACATTTGCTGTCTTTGCTCTTTGTCATGTGCCACTGTGTTCTCTGTAGATGTATGCTAGATAAATAGGCAATGAAGTAGAATTGAAAAGTGGCTGAGCTGTCAGATCAGAGGGTTATGATCAGCAGCACAAAGTCAATCCGCAGGCCAGTCACTAGTGTTACAGCGCAGGAGTTAATATCGGGGCCAGTCTCATCAGTAATGACCAGAGGGTGGGACAGAGTGCGCCCTCAGCAGGTTTGCAGGCAATACAAAACTGGGAGGAGTGGCTGATACACCAGAGCATTGTGCTGCCATTCAGAGGGACCTGGACAGGCTGGAGAAACGGGCGGAGAGGAACCTCTTGAAGTTCAACAAAGGCAAGTGCAGGGTCCTGCACCTGGGGAGGAATAACCCCATGCACCAGGACAGGCTGAGAGGTGCCCTGCTGGAGAGAAGCTCTGCGGAGAAGGCCCTGGATGTCCTGGTAGACTTGAGCCAGCAGTGTGCCCTTGCAGCAAAGACGACCAACAGTATCCTGGGGTGCATTGGGGAGAGTGTTGCCAGCAGGTGGAGGGAGGTGATCCTGCCCCTCTGCTCAGCCCTGGGGAGGCCTCACCTGGAGTGCTGTGTCCAGTTCTGGGCTCCCCAGTCCAAGAGACATGGACTTACTGGAGCGAAGGGCCGTAGAGATGGTTGAGGGACTGGAGCATTTCTCATAGGAGGTGAGCCTGAGAGAGCTGGGCCTGTTCCGCCTGAAGAAGAGAAGGCTCAGGGGAGAGAATGGTGTCAATGCCTATAAATATCGGAAATATTGGAAGGGAGAGCACTTCTGTGTCCTTTGTCACCAGAGCCCCTAAACATACATATGTAACGTGCCTTTTTAAAGAGGGAATTCTTCAGATTTAGCAATAACTTGGTTTTCCCATTGAAAGCTCTTTGCAGAGTTGTCTCTTGGTTACAATTTTAAAAAAATTCACATAAAAATGCCGCAGGCTGCATTCTGGAAAGTTTTCCTGAAATATTCTTTGAAGCTGCATTTAATGTCTTTTTAGTAACAGTGCATGTAAAGGAATGAAATGTTACAGTGTAATCGGCAGTCTACTCCATATACCTGTTAGAAATGCATTTGTAAGCATGCACTCAGTAGTTATGGATTACTTTTCTGACATATTATTTTAAATAACTTTGGAGAGTTTTCCCATGCTGTTTTTGTAAGGTACTAAGCAGCAGAAACTTGTCTAGTAAAAACAGGCTTTTTCTGGATTTGAAACTGGTTGATTTTATTTTTTATGTCTTAATTGACCTATTAGCAGTCAATTATTAGCGGTCAATAAATTTAAAATGCATAGATATAACAGGCTTCCCCTTGTTTGATCAACAGACAGGACACAAAGGGAAAAAAATGAATCCAATATCCATTGTAACAAAGAGTGTGGCTCTTCACTATAGTATATGATAGAGTTGTCTTTTAGCACTATATGAAATTAATTTGGAACTTTGGAAGACTTTTTTGATGTTCTTCTGTCAGTGATGTCGATGCAAACAAAATTTTAAATCCCACTGTATCTGTGAGGTGTGAATTTTCTCTAGAAAGGCCACGTTATTGTTTTCCAGTATATCTGTCTATCTACTTGCGTCTGGTAACTCAACGTTTATTTACTAGACCCGTCAATAGAAAGGGCAAGTTAGGCTTGTTGGTTTGTCTGTTCCTAGTCATTAATAGGTGCCGCATCAGCAGTTCCTTGCTTGCCCTGTAGTTTTTTCGTAGTTCATTTAATTAGGTGTGCAGCACTAATGAAATCTTGGGGTATCTCTAGAGGCTCTAGTGTTTCAAACTAGTGGACACCACACCAGTATTCACTGACATCAGCTGTCACACTGGGAACTTTGTGCTCTGATGTGGGTGTCTACATGCTGAGTCTAAAAGCTAAGGTTTACTGGAGACATAAGATTGATGTTTGGGTAGGAAATGTAATAGTGGTTGTTCTCATAGGTGTCAGTCCTGTTTTCATGTAAGTTTAAAGAGAATGAACCTCATGGATTTTTGGAGATAATTTCTGTGATATAAAATATATTTGGCACCTAATAATAGTATTAACCTGAATTATGCATTTTTAATCAGAAAGACATTCTGTCATCACAAAATTGCTAGCAGGAGCAGATGACTCAACTACGGCCAACCATGCAAGAGTATAACATCTGGTTGGGAGTCAAAAATTTTTCTTAGCCAAGTAGTGAAACAAAAGGCTTTCAGCTGAAAACAGTGTTGCACAGTGACTGTTTGTATTCCATGTGTCACAGGACACCAAACCTTATGCAGCAACAGACTTTTTTATTAACGCATACAATATAACTAAACATTCCAACACTCAATTATTGGCATTAAGAAAGTCATTATTTTTGTTACTTTTTTATTCTGTTGTAGTTTTTCAGAGCCAGACACTTGGCATTCAAGTAGATTCTTATTAATAATCTTATTTTTAATATTGTTATTACTGTTTTTTGTTGTTTTATTATTATCTTACCATTATGTGTAATGAGTATTAAGACCTTTAGCTGACAATCTCATGGTATTATTTTTGGAGAGACTATTATTGTCTCTACCTCTGGACTAATATGCTCACTGCAAATCTAATAAAGCACAATTTACTATTCTTTCTGTCATCTGATAGAACTGTAGTATGTATAATAGATTTAGAGAAGAGTCGGAGAACATGAATTGCTGAGATGAACAGTTTATGCTTGTTTGTAATATGTATTTGTACTGAAAAAGCTACTGCTATTTTAAAAGTTAAACAAGTATGCTTCAGAAATGGCTCATCCTCTGTTTGAAAAATGGAGAGTGCAAGGTGTATTTTATCTGTGCATCTCCAACTTTTGCAAACTTGCTGCCTTTGAATTTTCAGAAACTTATTTTACAAAGTCTGAAACTTTTAAAGGTATTAGTTTGCTCCAAAGTGTTTCAGTTTCTGCTCTCATTTGATGGAAATGCTGTTAGGTTGTATATGCTTCAGTTAGTACAGATTTTTCCTATGTTCATGTGCTAATCAAATTCCTATAGAAAAAAATCTGATCAAGCTATTCTGTCATTTAAAAAAATATTGAGATTTACAATATCTAATAATTTGACAGTGCTGAAATTAAGGCTACTGAGAAACTGTAATTCAGACTTCTCTTCTTTGTATACATTATGATACAGTCTTCAGTTGCATGCGTTTTATTTTACTATTGTAACATTTTTCCAAAAGATACCGCTGTCCTTCAATCAGGGAATGAATGGTGCCTATTGAATATATAGATGTTCAAGGTATTTTGTATGGATTAAGTGCATGATGAGGTTAAGATGTTATCTTCTGAATTTGGTGTTAAATATAGGCTTAACTTTCATTTGGGTTTTTCTGTGGTGATCCCATTGCCAAATCGTAATACCCTTGAAAATACTGTTATGTTTGCTGCAGATTATAATGCTGCATAACCAGAGACTGGAACACTGTATAAAGTGAGGAGGAACATTATGACACTTCTGTGCACAATAACAGGAGGCAAAAGTTCTAAATGTAAGACAACTTTGTTAAATTTGCAAGGGCCTTCAGGCAGGCACCTCAGCATTTTTTTAGTACTTTGTTTTCAGACCAGAGATCTTATTAATGTTAGCTGCAATTCTTTGTTGCTATTCTATGCATGCCTGATTGTGACTGTCTTGAGTATGGTACTGAGAAAATGAGGAATATAACAGCTAATGGGGAAACAGTCCTAGTCCTGTATCAGGACATGAAGAAAATACAGTATTCTATGGTAGCTTTATACTGTACTATAAGATCTGTAAGATCTTATACTGTACTGATCTGTAAGATCTTATACTGTACTGAACTGTAAGATCACCTATTTCGCCTTGAGCCTTCTAACTTTAGTGACGGATAAGGGAGAAATCAAGTGTCATAGGCCTGCTAAGGACATAGAGCCCAAATAAGAGTTCTGCTTTGTGCTGCAGGAATCTGAGGTCCTGTGGAGTAGTGGTGTCCTGTGGAGAAGACTGTTCTGTTCTGTGCAAGAAGGGATGAAGCATTGTGCAGAGAAATGAGGCATTTGCCAAGTTTTGAGCACTCTGCGTAACAAATATAACTCATATTTTCAGTTGTAACAGACTGATCGAGAAACCAGTTACTATTTGTCCATTTACAATGATACTAACATGTATATTCCTAATTAGATTATTAAACTGTATTATGAGAATGTTTGTATTAAATTATTTTGCATAATTTTCCTTGCATCTACCCCTTTTCTACTGTGTTATGTTCATGCTTTCAACATACCTCTGGGTCCTAAGGCCAACAGTTTCAGTTGTGCTAAAGAAAGGGGAGGGGCTATGGGACATAAGGGTCCTGAAGTTTTCAGTGGGAGGGATATGATGTTGATGACTGGGGTTTCTTTCTTCTTCGTATTGGATCTATTTCAAATTATTTTTACACGTTTTCTAACAAAACCTTCTTGCTTGTTCTCTCTTCGGTGATTCCCAGCTAAAGTTGACTAACTGTACCAATTGGGAGAGTTACTCAGTAGCCTCCCATGGCCCCAATTAATGTAAAGGGCTAATCTTTATCACTAAGTGGCTACATAGAGACTTTTATTGTGTATACTATTCACAGACCTAAGCTAGAACAAGTTAGGTAAAAGTCACCTGACCACTGGACTGTTGTTATATCGACTAGCACAGGCTAAAATCCGCTTAGGTCAAGACAGGTTATGAAACTGTGCCAATACAGTGTATTGACAGGTCAATACAATGCCTGTAGCTATTTACTAGTAATGGCAAAATCACTTACCGAGCTACTTAGTTGCCATCACATTCAAGTACTGACAAATAATTGTGACTGCAGGTCACTGGATAGTAGGAAGTCACCTTGCATGTATCAAGAAAGTGCCAGCTTCAGGAGCTGATGTGTTTTGAGACTGAATTCAGTTCTTGATTTTTCTAGTAACACTGAACATGTTTCTGGGTGACTTGAGTTGTTTTGAGATGGGTGAACTGTGAGTAGAAAATGAAAGCTGCCTTCCAGAATTGAGGTTGTCCTGAGGCTGGTCTCCTTTGCCTTATTGCTTTTGTGGGTGCATAGTTCTTCTCCTGTAAGGCAGGTCTGGTGCCTGGATCTCTGTAATTCTGTGCTTGAGATCTCGTGTCTACACTGTTTCTGAAAAGCTCTAGAAAAACAGGATGCCTGAAAGCAGATATGATTGTCTTGGCCTTCCTGGGGAAACTTTTTTGTTTCTGCCTCAGACTCTAGACCTACTTTTACAAGATTCAGATCAGCATCTGAACATGAACCTTAGTGGCCTGTATTTTGTAGATTAGATTCTATTTGGCTTTCAAATTAAAATATACCTGCTTCTCTTTAGTAAGAGTTCTTAAAATTGGTAGCAGAAGTACATATGTTAACAGAATTTACAGAGCCAAGTAGGACAGTGTTTTCTAGGAATATATGGCCAGGTTCCTTCTGTCCTGTATTATTTCCGTAATCTCAAGTATAGAGACATCTCTGCCACTCATTGAATGTTGGCTATTAGTTTTATTCCACTGTCTCCACTGTTAGAGGACGCTTGTCTTCCCAACCTTGAGATTGCTTGGGGACATGGTTAAGGTTTTTCCTGTGTTACAGGTCCTGTTCTCTAATGGGATGTTTAGAGTCTAAGGCAATATGACTGCCATTTCATCTCAAGGAGTATGATGTCATTGGTGTCTGTCATCTCTGTTGAAAAAGAGTGAAAAAAGTGAAAAAGATTCAAGGCCTTGTAAGACTGATCCACGTCACACAGTTATCCTCCAGGTCCTCCAAATTCCCTTTTAACATAGGATTGCGTTTAACCCTAAATTCAAAAATTTCACATCAAGTATACTCTGTCTTTTCTTTAGACTAAGCTAGTAGGAGGAAAATAATAACTGGAAATACAGTAGAGAATTCTAGAGGGCAGTTTGTTGTATCAGATAGTAGACTGTATCAGGACCCGCTATCAATGCGTAAGATGTAGCAAAGAGGTACTCTATGGGATCTTGGGCAAGTGATGGTGGCAATCTTGAAGAGCGCCCTAACTCCAGCTTTCAGTAGAGTAATGATCTAGAGCTGTGGTGTGGCTTTTGCAAATACCACACCATTGCAGAGGCTTCCCTGTGTTTGCAACGCTTGACAGAGCAGGCGTCCAGTCATTATGCACCTAAGATACTATTCCAGGTAATGTGTGCTGATTGAGGAGTACTTGTATGATGTCACCGGTAGTGGAAGTACAATAGTGTAAAGACAATAACTAGAAGTTGAAAAAAAAATCACTGCTATTAATAGAAGTTCTTCAAAGTATATGTGCTTAGCAACAATTTCATAAACCTGTTTCCTTCTACCTGTCTAGGATTTTACAAAGAGGCAGATTTTTCCAGTTGAAAAGAAATAATGTAGTCAGGTTCATTCTGCCCTGTGCACCTCAAGTCTGTGGTGATGATGCAGGTCCAAGGTCAAGCCAGGAACAGAAGTCAGCAAGTCAGCAATCAGTCAGCTCTGCAGCTGATAACCAGAGCCAGGCATAGACCGTAGTGATGAGACCGGTCTGAGGTCAAGCCAGGGAGTCAGTCTGTGGAGCAGGGTCTGGATCAGCAGGGCCTGTGACTAGACATAAGCATGGCTGTGATGCCAGTGTAGCTCAGGTGGGACCAAGTGCTGGAGTCTCAGTTTAAAAGCAGCTGGGAAGGGAAGGGAGGGAGCCACCCTGACTGAGGCCTTCCTGCAGGGCTGCCTGGCAGCCTCTTCCCAATGTCCTCAGTGGGAAGGGAGCAGCCTGCAACTGCTCTGCCTCCAAGTTGATTGTGAGCCCCAGCAGCCAAATCTCCAGGAGGGGAGATGCTCTTGGGACCCTTACGCATCTGGTTTTGAGTGTGTGTGCGCATATAGTACCCATTTGCTATGACTGCTTACACAAACAATATAACTTGACCTTCCAGTTTTGGATACATTCTGCTTCCTTTTTTCTTTGTTTATTTCCTTTCCTCCTCTTCTCATCTCTTACAAAACTTAATTTAGAAAGAGTAGAAGGGGACAGTTGATCAGCATTACGGAATCTGTTAACCATAGCATACCTGGTTATGGAATGGGTATCTCAAAGACCAAATACAAAGTAGTTTTTCCTATAGTGTTTCTGAAAGATGGGGCTGGAGCATTCTGCTGTGTGTTATGACGAATGTGCTGGGGTACCTGAAAATCGTACAGACCAGAAAAGAAACGGGGAGTAGAGATCTTATTTCTGTTTTTCTTTCTGTAATGGTTTATCATCTAGCCTCTCTAACCAAAATTAAGGTCTTTGCATGCAAAACACTGCATGTATATTTAAAAAAAAATAAAAAATAAAAATCTCAGTTCTCCATAGCCTTGTGCTATGAACAAAGTAGGCAGACATTGAACACCATGTAACAGAGGAACTAACCCTTTGGATACAATGTCTGAGACTTTTTTCCCTCTTTCCTTAAATAAGGTGTACGTATGTTAGAAAAAAATTTATTGAATAATGTTAATGTAACAAATTTTTTGAAAGTCATTTCCCTACCATATGAGGAAGAGTGAGGCTGTTTATTTTTTCTTTTTGCATTTGATACATTTCAGAACTCTTTTGATTTCTTTTTCTTTTTTTTTTAAAGTTTTGGGTTTTTTTGGGGGGGGGATTGCACTGATGATGGAATGGTGAGTATTTGTGATTTCAAAAAGTAATGTTCAGAATATAATGTCTGGACTCATGAAACCCAGAAAACAAAGCTTATTATATTACAAGGACAAAATCTTAGATGTACTTTTTCACTTCTGAAGACTCTGTTTTGAACTCTTGAACTGTAGACGCCTTCTCTAGTCCGGAAGGTAGAAGCTCTGTGCTTGGTGCTGGGAGAGCTATATTGAGCCAAATATTTTCTGGCCGTCTGACTAAATTGAGACAATCCTTCTCTGTTACCATGTTGAATATCAGTTGAGGACTGGTGCAGGTTCTGTCCTCACAGAAAACAAGGGTAGCTTTTTTCCCAGAATTCTCTGACTCTTCCTTGTCTTCTCCTTTGGATGATTTTAGTTCATTTTGAAGATATACAAAATATACTAATCAGAAGACTATTTTTTTTTCCTTCAGATGTATTTTGTAGCTGTGCTGGCTGTAGTATATCTGAGAAGTGTGTGGATTTGCTGGCATTCTCAGAGCACAAAATACTATATTAAACATTTAACCACTTACTGCAGCATGAATAGTTTCTTCACTGAGATAGGTACATGCACACATTTTTATCTATATATCAGTGAGAATACTTAATAATTAAAAAACAAAAGTGCAACCTACCTACCACATTCTGGTGTAATTAGAAAATCCCATAGGGTATGTCTGGTTAATTGTTGGGTAGCTTTACTGGTTTCACAGCCTTCTTGAGCTGCTTAGCTCCCTGCAGCTCTTCACATTGTTGGCTGGCCTACCAGCTACCTTCCTGTTTGGCTGACTTTCTAGCTGGAAAATTGGCAGACTTCTGTAACTAGGGACTTGAGATCTTAGGAGATCCATATACACAGACTGTCTACCAGATAAGCTATTGAAAAACTAGATTGTATCTGGGCAAACAGCAGGCTATAGACCAGGGCAACCACTGTTGGTAAGTGTTTCTAAAATGAAATATTTAAGAATAATTAGACTTTGGAAAGGAGGAATTCAAGATCTGGACTTTGTTCCAATTAGATTTCATGTCCAGCTGTAATATATACTCTATTTTATTCTCTGAAAGAAAAATTTTGTTCAGAATTCTTTTTAGTTTTTTTTAAATCTTTTGAACAGATATCAATTCTGAAAAAAAAAAACAAAGCAGAAATAATTGAATATGCTTTTCTTTTTCCAGTGGTATTAGCAACACTAGCAATTTTTATTTGCAGCAATTTATTGCATGTAAATGCAATACTTTCATTAGCAAAATTATAGGTTAAAAAGTACCATTCTACAAACTGTTTAAAAGCTATTGTAATGATTAATGCAGAATTTGTGCAGTCACATTCATAAGAATATATGGTGTCATATTTACATCATAAAAACATGTTAAATTGTCAAAGTAACTTTCAGAATGCCTATTTTTTTATTTAGCAGAAAACTAGAATGCCTTTAGTTAATTAACATTGTTTCGTATTTGTAGGTAATATATGCTTTGAACACTAAAAATGATGAGCATGAAGCTGCCATCCAAGCCCTTAAGGATGCTCATGAAGAAGAAATTCAACAAATTCTTGCAGAAACGAGAGAGAAGATCTTGCAGTATAAAAGTAAAGTAGCGGAAGAAATGGATCTTAAGAGAAAGATCCAGGTTTTAGAAGAGTCGCTGGAAGATCATAAAAAGATGAAACATCAGGCCTTGACAGAATTTGAAGCTTATAAGGATAGAGTTGAAGACATGCAGCTTTGTGCAGAAGCTCAGCATGTCCAACGTGTAGTGACCATGTCAAGAGAAGTAGAAGAGATTAGAAAGAAATTTGAGGAAAGACTACGAAGTTTCATACAGTTGCAAGTGCAGTATGAGAAGGATAAGCGTTCAGCTCTGGAAGACTTGAGAGCTGCACATAGACTTGAGATTCAGGAGCTTCTGAAGACTCAGCAGAGTCAGAATGCTACGTTAAGTAAGGGGCAAGAAAAGCTAGAGGAACTGCATAGACTGGAGCTGGAAGATTTAAACAGTAAAGTTGAAGAGTTAAGACTAGAAAGAAAAAAACTCATTGAGGACTATGAAAGCAAACTCAGCAAAGCTCAATCCTTTTATGAACATGAACTTGATTCTTTGAAAAGATCTCAGCTTTTTACAGCTGAAAGTCTGCATGCTTGCAAAGAAAAAGAAGTGGAGCTAAGAAAAGAATTTCAAAACCAGGAAAGTATTTTACGGAAGAATCTGGGAAAGCTTAAAACTGAATTGCAAATGGTCCAAGATGAAGCTGCAAGTCTACGGGAAAAATGCCAAAAACTTCAGATAGCTCTTGGTACAGCCGAAAACAACGTACAGGTGAGACTGATGATAAGTTATTCCCAAGACTCACTGTGATTTTTTTCTTTACCTTCAAAGGCTAGCTTTCTGCAAGGCTGATAGCCTAAAGTGATTTCAACATGCGAACTTTAATCTTCTGTCACTCCTACTTGGTTATCATCCACTTTTTAGTTACTTAGTTGGGCAATTCTTTGGTATGCCCAGACTGGATTCACGTGTCTTTGTATTCCATTAGAATCTAGAAGGTGCTAGTCAAGGTTTTGATCCCCTTGCTCAGGGGAGGTCTCCTTCCGTTCAGCTGAATATGAATGGAACTTGGTTGTTCCAGTCATACTACCCAATCTATAGTCAATAGAATATTCAAACCTATGTCACCAACGAGGTAACGGACAAAAAGTCCTGAGCAATGCCTTTGCATCAGGTGTCCGCATAAATTCATCTCAAAAAAGAAAAAAGATTCATGGGGAATGAGGTTGTTGGTGATTGGTACCATTTGAGATGTTATGCTCGTAAACTCAAGCAGTTGATAGAAAGTTGAGAAGCCACTTATCTAAACTGTACAGTTTATTGCAGAAATCTGTACGTGACAGGAATGTCACACAAGTGAAAATCTAAACACTTTTTTTTAAATGTTTGCCTGGCTTACCAGGCCAGTTATTGCCATCCTGTTGCGGCAGTTTTGTTTGTAGAGGTCATTAGGGGCTGCTTTGCTCATACATGCTGGATATTATTAGGAAAAGTAAATTTATGGGAGGCAAAAAAAAAAAAAAGGAGACAACCTTGTCAATATTTTAACCTTTTTTTAATACAAATTTTAAATTAAGGTTTCACAAGCAGTAACTGAGACTCTTTTCATTTTCATTGTTATGTTCAGGGTTGTTCGTAATGCTGAAGTTTCAAAGTCCTGTCCTGTCCTTAAAGAAGGATAGGACATCCCAGAAATGCAAAAACTGGATTCCCGCCCTGCCCCACCCACTTGACCAAAAAAATAGTACTGGATATGCTGGGCCTGAGGGAAATTCTGTGAAATACTGCTTTCCTTTTGGTAGCTTTGTTGAGGACTCAAGATCAGTTATTTCCGTGGAGGAGCTTAAGTATCTTTTCTTTTGCACTTGTAATAGCTCTCAAATGACAAAGCCAGAAGTACCATAATTATGATAGCTATAGAAATTTTTGAAATATCCAGTGTTTTATTGCATATTGCTGAGGTGGACCATCATCTTATCTTGTTTACAGTCTGATTCCAGCCCACCTTCTGGACTATCCTGTGTTCTTCTTGTACCTAGGTTACAGGCTATAGGGAAAGAAGACAGCCTTCTTTATGTATCAGATTTTGAATTCAGAAGCCCTTCTCCCAGTTTTCAAAGGGACCTTCCCCAACTCCATTTCCAGCTCTAATTGATTAAATAAGCAGAGCTCTTGCCTTTCAGTTGACTACATTGAGGAGGTAGGTTTCTGGGATGCTGTGGGGAAAAAGAGGAAACCCACCATATCTCAAACATTCATGCAGTAAAGGAGAGAGCTCCTTTTGGCTCTAAAAAAGAAGAAAAGCCTAGTATAGTATTCACAACAGATTATAAAGTCAGGTCCTATTCTGATCATCAGGGACAGGATGATGAAAGAGGTACTATCACCACTCTTGGTGCTCATGTTATGTTACACTTCCTTTTCAGTGTTTTCCTCAGTTCTTTTTTTCTTCTTCCCCCTCCCTCTTAGTTTCTGGAAGGACCATTTGCTCTTTCTGTAACTTGAATGATGAGAGATCTAGTTTTCCTTTTAAAAGAGAACACACGTTCCCTTTCTCTTCCTGGATGACTGGGAATACACTATCATTACATTACCACAGAGCTCCTATTGTGAATCAGTGCAGGTGACTTAAATTAAATTTTTAATATGTTTTTAACTAATTGCCTAGCTCTCATTTTATATATCTCCATGTGAAGCCTGATTGTAGTAAACACAGCTGCAGTTAAGGACAGTGAAAACCACTGTGAACATATAATATGTTTTTCAATGTATGGAATTCTGAGAAATCAGATCCTAAGTTTCTCAAATTATTCCTCAAAGTCTATGAACTGTGTTACATTTTTTTCATGTTACCTTCATATACCTTTTTATATATTGTCGCGCTTATTCACACTCTTCATGAATGCATCTTTATCATGCTATATATCCAGTATGTTGTAATGTTTCAGCAATGCTTTTGGAAAAATACGATATAGAAAATGAATATCATGGTGATGATATGAAGTTTCAGGGTCTCTTCTGTACATTTTAACTTAAAGCTTGTTTAAATTTAAACATAATTCTGTAAAATGTTAATGTGCATTATATTATGCTTCCTTAGGTTCTTCAAAAACAACTAGATGATGTGAAGGAGGAGGAGATGTCATTGTTAAGCAAACACAAAGAAGTGGAAAGTGAGCTAGCAGCTGCTAGGGAACGCTTACAGCAGCAGGCCACTGATCTTGTTCTCAAAGCCAGTATGTATGTCAGTAACTTAATCTGAAAATGAGCTGCATCTATTAATTCACAAAATTACTGGTATCTCCTTTTGCTGTTAACTTTGTGCATATTTAGAGTGCCTGAGAAGTGTTTAGTACTGTGCATAGAAGTTTCTGACAAGCTTTTTAACTCTTTTGATATTGCGTGCATGTAAGATTCTTTTGTGTGCTTATTTGTACTAGTGTTCTGCTTCAGATGCCCTGTGCTGCATATCGTGTTCTCAGTCCTGGAAATTTCATTCCTTAACTCTACTTAAATATGCAGTATGCTTCTACCCTACTCTGTTTATTCTCTACGTTATCATTATTTAGGTTGAAACATATGCTTCCTGTTCCTCTGTCCTTTTTCAGTTGCCTTTTAGCTTGAAGGAAGAGCTTTGTTTCTCTGCTTAGAATGCAAGTTTTTTTCTTTACTCTTACTTTCAAAATACTTTCAGCTTATCGGTTAGTAAATTGTTACGGTTTTCTTTATAGCTCTTTTCCTGACATCTCTATGCTTTTTGGCATGTGGAAAAGCATAGGAAATGATATAAAAATTGCTTGTAGACATGCATTTTTTTACTGACTTAGTGAGGTTCTTTTTTTTTTTAACCTCATTGGTCTTGTCTGTATAGTAAACTAAGCAGTGGTAGGACTTGGGCTATAGTAGTAGAACTCAGTAAACTATACTGTAGGTAGAACTGTAGACTATAAATAGTCCTTTGGTCCTGTTCAGCTAGACCTATCACAGAAATAGCTGATTATTTTCCAGAAAAAAGCACAAGCTGGGGACTCTTCCCAAAAGTCAGTTTGGATGAGGTCGCCTTTCTTTGAAGGCTGGAATGTTGCCAGATTGTTCCAGTTGGCCTTAGGGTCAGAAAACACTCCCTGGCATTAACTTGCTAATATTAATGTAGTTTACTGTCGTATATGGCAGCCCTCAAACTCTGTATGTGAATGTGGCCTGTCTCAAGGCTTTATTTCTGTCCCTCAAAAAATGAAGCAGTCCCTACAGATGAACTGAGTGTGTCTGCTGCCTCGAAGAACTTCATGCTTAGGAAGGGTGGAATATATGAGCTGACTAAGATAAGGATTAGAAATAGTCTATGCTGTGTGTATGGATATAGAGGGTGAGCTAGGATCCAAGACTGCAAGTCCTACTGGATGCGAATAGCTAAAAGGAATGTGCTTCCTGTAAAGACAGCTCATCAGGGATCTCAGGTATTAATCTGACCTTCCACTAAACCAACATCTGAGTTACTCATCATACAATTTTCAGCTGAGAGCCTCTGAAAAACCTGTGCTCATCCACTCCTTCACCTGTTTCTTTTCCTAGGGAGAAAATTGGGAATATATCAGCACCCAGCCCCATATTTAGGGGAAACAAACTTAAGTATCCAGTCCATTTTTCAGTATTATTAATGGCATGAAGTCAACCAAACTATCAGTCCAGCCCTGGTCTCCTCTGGCACTAAGCTCTATAGCTTTAGCAGAAATTCACTGTGTCCACACTGTTGGCTGAGCTCAGTGGCACTGTCAATGGTACATCTTTGCTTTGCTTTGCATCATTGTGCAGCAAGAGCCAAGAGCCTTGTTTTTAGTAGTGCCACGAAGCCATTATCATGTGAGATAATCAGTTACCTGCCTGTTCGTAAGCTGCTTCTGACGTCAGCTCACACCTGGGAGTCAAAAAACCTGCCCTAGAGAAGTTTGATTCTCATAGTTAACAGTCATAGAAAAAAATTACTGGAAGTTTCAAACATCGCATGCCATGCAATGCGGTAAAGAACACTCTACTATGCCTCTTATGGAAAGCTAATGTATTCCTCTTGCATTCATCCTGAGATTTCAAACTTAAGAGTTTGCTCTTTCTTGCCAAGACAAAAGCTTTAAATTAGTGTGTATCTGTGTTTACAATAAAATACACGTGTGCATACTTCCTGAGGAACTTGAAATTCTTGTATGGTTATTCTTGTTCTATACTAAAATCTGAACTTGCAAACATGTTTTTTATAAATGGCTGAGGTCTTCAGAAGTGGTCGTTTTTGAAATGTTAAGGAAGTTAGACCTATCACTTATCTAAGTTTTATCTCTTCAGTTTTTAATTTTCTCAAAGACAACAATAAAATGATTCTTTGTATTGAGCCCTGAAAAATTCAATTAGAGGTGCACTGTTTATGAAAATAAACACTAACTTTGAAATATTTTTAATGGCAAAACTCAAAACCTGTTCTGCCAGTTACATCCACCCATGATTTTTCTTATAGACTTCCATAATAAGAATTAGGTGATACCCAGCCAAATGCACTTTTCTATGAAAAGCTAATTTGTGATGAAATCTCATCTAGAAATCGTTATTTCCTCTGTGAAGCTGTTGATGATGTGCATCTGACTAGTTTGGGGGGCTTTCTAAAGGATCCGCTAATTTCCTGATTTTTCTATAACGAAGACAGAAGCCATGGGAAATGCATCCCCTTGTGTTTTCCTTTATCGCCTAGGTATAGTGGATGGACTCCATGGCTTTGGACCTGAGCGTCAAAATGGTGTCTTCTGTATCACTTCTGGAGTACTGACTGTGTTTGTTTCCTGTTAAAGTTCTCAAGTATGAGTGTCTGTCTTACTCCCATTTTTTCCAGAGCTGCTTTAATTGCTCTTTTCAGGACTGTTGCACTGGATGTGCTGGTGACACAGCTCTGTTTGAACTTTCCTCATAGCAGTCCTTGTGGAAATATTTTTGTATATCCCGCTATCCTTCACATCAAAATATCCACAGACAACAAAGGCTATGAAGGTTTCCTCTTGGACTCTTTCTTTGTTTTAACTATAGGTAGAAATGAATCAGGAACTACAGTAGTTCTGTCTTGTAAGAAACACTGACACCAAGTTCACTTCCTTAGCAAGTCTCTAAATTTAAAAGAAAAGTCCTTTTATTAAAACTCATATCATCTGTCACTTTGAAGTTTGCAGGCTGTAATAAAACAGAAATAAAAAGGTAATTCCCAGAAGCTGTGACTACAACAATAAACTTGCTCTGAATGAGTAATACTGATTCAGAGAAATCTCTTTAATTCTTATCTGACTACTCTCTCTGTTAAGGATCTCTGTACAATCCTTGAAAGTCTGTTTAACCACCACTTCATTTTTTAATATGTTAATTTGTAAAAGGCGTGTTTCAAAGACGCATATAATCAAAGGTCATACAATTTATGAAAGGGCCAGTGAGATTGTTCTGTTAAAAGAACCCATTCCAATGTGGAATGCCAGCTGAGCTAAGGCCTAGGCCGTGTCTTTCAGTCAAACCAATCTAACAGCCTTTGTATCCTCTTTTCCAAAGTAGGCTTCTATGCCTTCTTAAACCTTTCCCAAAATAGCAGAAGTGTCACTGTGCTAGTCAGTGCACTACCTACTGCCCTAGTAGGATTCTTTTCCAGAATTCATATATCAATTAAGCAAAACAGGACAAAAATTTCAGAAGTCGTGAGCCTTTTTTACATTGGAGATGATAACAGTGAAGGACATGTTACATTGTCTGGATTGGTAGATTTTTATATAAAGATACTACAGGCAAGCCTATGTCCTGGAAGGATTTATAACGTACTTTACTACAGAGAGAATGATTTCTTTTGTAACTTTTGGTCATAGCCTCATAGCAGAACAGACAAACAAATGTAATCCAATAACAGTTTTGTGGAGCTTCAGCTCTTACACCTAGCATGCTAGTTAAATTCCTAGTTTGATAAAACACATCTTTACCCTGTTAAGATTCAGTGTTCTACTTTCTGTTGCACATCTTATCCTGTGATAAAAATGCACAGTAGCTATCCAAAAAGCTTCAAAAATATTATTTTAGCAGGGATGAGTTCTTCAAAATAGACTATGCTGTTCCTGTTCTTGGCTATCTCTGCTTTCTCTTGGAGACCAATTTGCAACTGCGAGCAAGAAAAATTAAAAAAAAAAAAAAAAAAAAAGAAACTAAAGGAGCCTCAGCACCAAGCCCTCTACTATTTCTGAATGTTTTGCAGTAAAATTGAAGAAGGGGGAAGTAGAGGGGGTAAGCATTCCAGTGAGGATGATGAAGATCCATACGTAAGTTTCTGGGGACTTCTGGAAATATAGCTTTAGCAAAGTATTAATGTGTACTTTGTTTCACATCACTTCAATTATGAGAGACTAATGCTGTGAGGTTTTAAAGAGTTATGTTGTTTTTAGGTCACATTGGAATGCTTCAGGCTACTCAAATGACTCAAGAAGTTACAATCAGAGATTTGGAATCAGAAAAGTCTAGACTGAAAGAAAAACTATCCCAACTGGAAGAGGAAAGAAATTTACTGCAAAGCAAAACACAGAGCCTGGATGAGCGACAAAGGCAGCAGATTTTGGCATTGGAGAAGGTTAAACAACTTACTGGCTTTAAATGAGTAAAAACAGAAGATGTAGATTTCTAAGTAGATATTTGATTTTTTTTTTTTTTAAATCTGAATTGACTGGACTAGGAACAGTGGTAGTATATTCTGAATGTACCTCATGTAGCATCATAGAATGACTAATGTAGCCTGTGTATGGCAGGTCTGATGTTATCTGTTTTAACTAAAGTGAAGGCAGAGAGAAGACAGGTTAGGTGTTGTTCAAACTATTTGAGGCATCCTTCAAACAATTTCATTTAAATTATGACATTGTGCTTAGATGCCTAGTATCTGAAGTGTCTCAGTAAGAAGAAAAGTGAAATGGTCAAAAAAATGAAAAAGCAATATTGTGAAAACACACAACATATTTGAAAATGAGGAACTTAAATTTTTTGTAGACTTGGTAACTGTTGGCTATTTCCACAGAGAAAATAGAGCAAAAGATTGATTTTAATAATAGATGTAATATCTAATGCACGAATATACTACTTTTCTGATTGTTAAATGATTTAGTCAGATAAATTGGGCAACACTAAGCATATATTTTATATGAGGGTTAATATTTGTAGACATGTATTATCAGTAAACTTTCTGTATTTTTTCCTCTTACTGGAGTGGAGTTTGAGTCTTTTACCCTTTGTTAGAAAAAATTTGGATCTGAGATAAAAGGTTAGAAAAATTATTTTACCTGTTACTTATAGAAAGTAAATGAAGCAAGGGAGACGCAACGAGAGTATTATGAGAAGGAGCTGGTAAAATTGCAGGCGAGACTGGAAGGAGAGGCTGCACAGTTAAAGGAGGCTCATTCTAAGACCTTAGAAGAATTGGCGTGGAAACACCATACTGCAATAGAGGCTGCTCACACTAGTGCTAACAAGGATAAGAAAAAACTGCAGATGGTAGGTGTTTGTTTTTTTTTTTCCCCCCTGAATAATAGAATATATTCCAGAAAGAAAATGTTATAATTTGAACCTTGTACTGGATAGTTTTTGTTGCATAGCAAGTTTCATTTGGACCTATCGGCAACTCTGCTGAGCCTTCGTGAAGGAACTGTAAGATACACCCTGCTTGAATTCAGTAATGGCTGAGGAAAAAAAGAATGTTTGCACTCTTACTTGCCTGCAAATAAGTGAGACAGAGGAGATTCTCAAACTCAATACCACTTTCTTTGCATTGAAGACTACTACTTTTGAGCTTAGTAGGTGTATTTTACCAATCTTTGTGACCCATATTCAGAATGGTGATTTTATTGCTCAAAGTCTCAGTTCTTCTGAGGGAGCTGAAAGATTGTTACTCTAATATTTATCTAAAATTTTCATAAATGCTTCAGATGTACAGAAAGGTAGTATTTTAGTACTAGACTTTATGCATACTCAGGAGGAGGTAACTGCTGTACATAACTTGTATTGTAAAACTATGCAACTGTGTGTCAGCTATAAATTTACCTTTAAGTGGAATCTTGATACCAGTAGGCTTTCTTGTTTCATGAAGTTGACCTTTTCTTTGTTGGGATAAATGAGAAGACCAATTTTGGAATGTTATTTCCTATTCTGATTGTATATATATTATACACAAATTCTGCTGCATACAGTAGATACAGGGTAAGTACTAATTGTTTAATTTATGCTTTTATTATGCTCCTCTGGTGGATGTCCCCTTGAAAATATTAAGAAATTATTGATATAATAATATTAAGAAATGTTAAAATATAAATATAAAAATATTAAGAAATATTGAACAATATTAAGAAATGTACTCATAGCCAGTGATACACATCTTAGACTGATTTTTTTAATTTTTATTTTACTTTTATTTTATTTTATTTTGCTTTTTATTTAGAATAAATCCCAAACAGTTTTTAATGTCTTTCAGGAGTAAAAATAGCTCTTAGAGAAAACAATGGAAAAATTAGATTTTTTTGTGTGTGTGTGACTTTTAATGTACTTGCTATAATAACAGTGTCTCTTTAAGGGTTTCTGGGAATATTTTTCTTTCAACTCTCAGCCATTATGTTCTTTGGCTAAAATGGGCAATTATTTTCACAAGTAGCAGTCTGTTCTCTCTCTCTTTTTCAACTTTTGTTTTGCTAAATTAAGCTACTTTGCCAGCTATAGTATCCTTTCTTTCCTGAGTACCACATGCTCCCCACCTACTCCCAACTTGATCTGCAATTAGCCATTTCAGAGGTTTTTTTCATATCTCTCTCTGTTCTAGTAAATTGTGAATATCTCTGAACTTGCTCTGGCGTTGCAAAAAGTCTTACTTCTGGAACTGAGCATGTAGTACTTTACCCAATTTTTACAGAAAATGATACATACTTGAATTTAGATGAAACATGTATGAGATATACATGTATGAGATATACTTCAACTTTCTACCTGAAAGTTCCAAACCATTTCAGAACAATAATGTTATATTTTGCAAACAAAATATTTCATATGTGAACTTTTATATTATATACTTTATTTTTCTTTCTCCTTAGAAGAATTAAGCTAAATTTCAGTGAAATCAACACAAGTTTGCAAAACTTTTAAACTTTCTGTGGAATTACCTTTTCTTACAGAAGTGGTCTGTTGAGGTTTTAACCTCCATTTGTTCAGCTCTTCCTATAAAATCCCTTATGGTACCCAGTAGGTGAAGAATACTGATCTATGTACGCTCTTTTTAGTGATAATGTTCTGTTGATTCATTTAAGCTTCTTGATCCTATCTTTTCTTTCAATTGAGTGCATGTGCATTACTTGTTCAATAGAGCAGTGCTAGTGAGGAAGTGACTTTCCTCTCTTACTCAAAAAGACATGCATGCACTTAGCATAAGGTCTTAGCTCCTAGGAAGGAGATAAAGTTCAGTTTTGTTCTAACAAAAGAATTTATTGCAAACTCTAGGCACATTTTTCTTCCTAGACTTTGTAATTCTAGAACTACTTTGTCTCATGAATTATTTCTATTATTGTTATGCCGTGGTTGATTTATTATCTGCTGCAATCTCAGAAAAAATTCTTGCTAATGCAGGTGACAGGAGAAAAACAATAAAAAGAGCCAGCCCCACCGCTCCCCACGAAACAAACGAACAAAAAAACCAAACCTATCATACTACCCAGCACTGTCTGCACAGACCTTAGAATCTTAAAAAATGCTTCTTCAAAGTCACTGGAACCTGGATCAAGACTATGTTTTACTAATGGGATTGTGTAAATCCTGTGTAACTGGAGCCTTTTATGGTTATCAATAAACAAACACTTTATCATCCATGATATTTTGTGGTGACAGTAAATTTATCATTGTAATTATTAAAGACCAAGTAAATGCATAGTGCTTAGAGAAAACCCAGACATTTCTCTAGGTAGAAAAGCATTATATTTAGGCAACTTCCACCTTTGAGCTTTTTACTTTGATGCATGGCTGTTTTTTACTTTACTTCTTGAGCTTTCATAAAAGTAACATCAAGTTACTATAGTAACTTGATTCATATTTTAAAAATCAAATGCATGAGCAGAAGAGGAAAGAAAAGCATGGCAATTGTTCATAACTTTACTTTGTCGTTTTTGGACCGATGCCTACATGTTCTCATTCCTAGTCTTTACTTTTTTACAAAAGAAGACTTGTCCATTTCTGTTCAACATCACACAGAATCACAGAATGGTTGAGGTTGGAAGGGACCTCTGGAGATCATCTAGTCCAACCTCCCTCCTCAAGCAGGGTCCTCTAGAGCATATTGCCCAGGATCACGTCCAGATGGGTTTTGAATATCTCCAGGGAAGGAGACTCCACCACCTCTCTGGGCAACTGTGCCAGTGTTCTGTCACCTTCACAGCAAAGGAGTTTTTCCTCAGGTTCAGATGGAACTTCCTGTGTTTCAGTTTGTGCCCGTTGCCTCTTGTCCTGTTGCTGGGCACCACGGAGAAGAGGCTGGCCTCATCCTCTCGACACCCCCCCCCTTCAGATACTTGTACACATTGACGAGATCCCCCCTCAGGTCTTCTCTTCTCCAGGCTGAACAGGCCCAGCTCTCGCAGCCTTTCTTCAGAGGAGAGATGCTCCAGCCCTCTAATCATCTTGGTAGCCCTCCGCTGGACTCCCTCCAGGAGTGCCATGGAGCAGTCTTGGACTGGGGAGCCCAGAACTGGACACAGTACTCCAAGTGAGGCCTCCCCAGGGCTGAGGAGAGGGGCAGGATCACCTCCCTCCACCTGCTGGCCACACTCTGCCTAACGCAACCCAGGAGACCCTTGGCCTTCTTGGCCACAAGGGCACACTGCTGGCTCATGGTCACCTTGTTGTCCACCAGCACTACCAGGCCCTTCTCCGCAGAGCTGCTTTCCAGCAGGTCAGCCCCCAGCCTGTCCTGCTGCACGGGTTTCTTCCTCCCCAGGTGCAGGACCCTGCACTTGCCTTTGTTGAACTTCAGGAGGTTCCTCTCCGCCCACCTCTCCAGCCTGTCCAGGTCCCTCTGAATGGCAGCACAGCCTTCCGGTGTCTCAGCCACTCCCCCCATTTTCGTATCATCAGCAATCTTGCTGAGGGTGCACTCTGTCCCTTCCTCCAGGTCATGGATGAATACATTGAACAAGACTGGACCCAGGACTGACCCCTGGGGGACACCACTAGCCACAGGCCTCCAACTTGACTCTGTGCCATTCACCACAACCCTCTGAGCTCGGCCATCCAGCCAGTTCTCAATCCACCTCACTGTCCACTCGTCTAGCCCACACTTCCTGAGCTTACCTAGGAGGATGTGATGGGAGACAGTGTCCAAAGCCTTGCTGAAGTCCAGGTAGACAACATCCACTGCTCTGCCCTCATCTACCCAGCCAGCCATTCTGTCATAGAAGGCTATCAGGTTGGTCAAGCATGATTTCCCTTTGGTGAATCCATGCTGACTACTCCTGATCACCTTCTTGTCCTCCACATGCTTAGTGAGGACCTCCAGGAGGAGCTGTTCCATCACCTTTCCCGGGATTCAGGTGAGGCTGACAGGCCTGTAGTTTCCTGGCTCCTCCTCCTTGCCCTTTGGAAGACTGGTGTGACACTGGCTTTCTTCCAGTCCTCAGGCACCTCTCCTGATCTCCAGGACCTTCCCAAGGTGATGGAGAGTGGCCTAGCGATAACATCCGCCAGCTCCCTCAGCACTCGTGGGTGCATCCCATCGGGGCCCATGGATTTATGGATGTCAAGTTTGGACAAAAGATCTCTAACCCGATCCTCCTCAACCAAGGGAGGGTTTTCCTTTCTCCAGCCTTCCTCTCTTGTCCCCAGGGTCTGGAATTCCTGAGGACTGGCCTTAGCAGTGAAGACTGAATGCAGCAAAGAAGGCATTCAGTAACTCTGCGTTGTCCATATCCTTTGTTACCAGGGCACCCGCCCCATTCAGCAGCGGGCCCACGTTTTCCCTAGTCTTCCTTTTGCTCTTGATGTATTTGAAGAAGGCCTTCTTGTTGTCCTTGACATCCCTTGCCAGATTTAATTCCAACTGGGCCTTAGCCTTCCTTGTCGCATCCCTGCACACTCTGACAACGTCCCTGTATTCCTCCCGAGCGGCCTGTCCCCTTTTCCACATTCTGTGTACTTCCTTCTTCTGCTGGAGTTTTGCCAGGAGTTCCTTGCTCATCCAGGCAGGTCTCCTGCCCGCTTTGCTGGACTTCTTACTCAGAGGGATGCACTGTCTTGAGCCTGGAGGAGGTGATGCTTGAATATTAACCAGCTTTCTTGGACCCCTCTTCCTTCTAGGGCCCTACCCCATGAGATTCCCCTAAGTAGGTCCCTCAAGAGGCCAAAGTCAGCTCTTCTGAAGTCCAGGGTTGCGAACCTACTTATTGCCCTGCTCCCTCCTCGTAGGATCCTGAACTCCACCATCTCACGGTCACTGCAGCCAAGGCTGCCCCCCAACCTTCACATCTCCAACTAGACCTTCTTTGTTTGTTAGTACAAGGTCTAGCATTGCACCCCTCCTCGTTGGCGTCTCCACCACCTGAGTCAAGAAATTATCATCAATCCTCTGCAGGAACCTCCTCAACTGTTTGTGCCTAGCTGTGCTGAGAACCAGGACCTGTGATCGTGAGGCTACTTCCAGCTGTCTGTAGAAGGCCTCCTCGATGACTTCCTCCTGGTCAGGTGGCCTGTAGTAAACCCCCACAACAGTGTCACCCATGTTAGCCTGCCCTTTAATCCTTACCCATAGGCTCTCAACTTGCTCTTCATCCACCCCTAGGTAGAGCTCCATACATTCCAGTTGCTCCCTCACATAAAGAGCAACTCTACCACCTCACCTTCCTGGCCTGTCTTTCCTAAAAAGCACATAGCCATCCATGACAGCATTCCAGTTATGCCAGTTATCCCACTATGTCTCTGTCACTGCAATGAGATCACGGCCCTGCGACCGCACACAGATCTCTAGCTCTTCCTGCTTATTCCCCATGCTGCACACATTGGTGTACAGGCATTTCAGAGAGCCAGTCAAGCGTGCAAGCTTCCCAGGAGAGGTGGAAGAGGAATTAGTTATGGGTTCAGTAAACAAATATTTATCTGTAGAAAAATTAGTTTTTAACTGTATTTTAACTAGTTTTCCACTTTTTTCTTAAGAAAGGGTACAGGAATTGTTCATAATGTAATTGTTCATGTATAAGTAATTCTCTCTGCTACTCCAAGCAGTACTGATTAGTATAAATTAATCCTAAAATATGGAGAAATCAAATGGATAGATGAAAATTCTTATTTTTGTGGTCTTGAGCACTAGCTTCAACTTTTGGAATCTTATTAGTGAATCGTACAGTGAGTGCTGATAAAATATCTGAAATGAGTTAGAGAGCAAGAGAATAACTGCATTAACTACTAAAACTACCCTCACTCTGAGGAATTTCCATTTGAAGAAAAAGTCAAATGCAGAAGAAGCACAATGTCCCTCATATTTAAAGAAATCATTCAGTGGTGAATATTTTGATATGTCATGAAGTTCTGAAGTAACATGCTCTTTTTTAGGCCAACAAAAATCTGTTGCTTATTTGTAATGTCTTTTTACTGCCTGAAAGTGAGACTGTTTCCAAGTTGAAGTAGTTTGTGTTTAAAGTAGATTGAACGTGGAGGTTATACATACGTGTTAATATGATCTTGATCGTAACTGGCAGAAATCTGCTAATGTAAATTATTGACATAAGATGTAATTTTTAAGACATGAATATTAAGTGGATACAAAGGAGTAAAAAGAGGGATAAAGGCATTATGAAGGTATTATCAAAAATGATGGTTCAGATTAAAATTAAAACTATTCATTGTTGTGCATTTAGACCAATCCAATATACTTTTAATTCAAGTATTTGGGTATTACAGGAGTAACAACATTGGAATGCTAACAGATACAGTAAAACTTTGAGGCTACAGGGACAAGGCATTTTCCTTTTTACAGATGTTGTTTAATTATGGTTCTTGTTAGAGTCATGATTAGTATAGAATACTGTAGAAGACGGAGAATTTTTTCCCTGTTATGTGTCTCTCAAGTGGACTTACTCTATGTTACATTTGTATTTGGGATATACAGCAGAGGAAACTGCAATTCTGTGGACTCCAGTTCTATGCACCTGCAAAGCTTGGAATCTATCAGAAAGATCTAAGCAAGCTGAATATGTTACAACATAACCAAGAAGGCTGTAGAAGAGGCGATCACATTTGTGATACAGGGGAATTATCCATACTCCTTTGGGTTTGACGTGGGCTTGATTTCAGTCCTACTTGCCGTTACATGAGTGCTGAAAAGAAAATTTTAAGCTTAGTTTCCCAAACTGTCGTTGGGTACCAGTAGTGGTATATTTATTAAAGGTGTAAGTGGAAGTTCCCTGAACAGCTCATTATGTGGCAGGCACCCAGCAGGAGCCTGTTAAAGCTGCTACTGGTCCTGGTACTCAGACAAACTAAATTTGGGAACCCTTGTCGAAGTTCACTGAAGTTAGGAGAGTCTTTCCGGGAGCCACTGAGCCTTAGATCAGACCCTTAATACTAACCACTAGAGATGTAACGGAAGGAAATGTCCATGACAAGCTTAGCCATAGATAGTTGAACTTTGAAGTAAAGAGATTTTTCTTGTTATATAGTTCTGTTAAAGTATTTTTGCTATAGACACTGATGGCTTAGAGGGAGTAATTTACTAAGTGCCATTGTTGCCCTCTGTAATTAAGTTGTAGTGATTTTCAATACATAGTTATTATAGTCTTTCTTTTTGCCTGAGGAAAACATTTGATGGTTTTCAGGTGGATTAATGTAGCAAATGTTTGCAGCAGTGATGTTCTTATCAATTTACTTAGCTAATTGTGTTCTAGCTACCTTACAATTTTTTTTTTTAAGTGAGACATTAAAAGTAATTTAGAGAATAAAACAAAGGGGATCTTAAAATATTTGTTCTCAGGTCATTAAGTAAGTTGAAATAGGAGACATCTCTTTTAATGTGAGATAAGTGAAATTTGATTCTAGTAAGGGAAGATAACAGTTACTGAGTTCTGGATTCTGCCATTTTCTAATAATCAGTGTAGTCTGTTTCTTCTGTCACCCCCAGGACATGTTGTGGTGTTCGGGTAATTCAGGAAACAGGCTGCATCAAATGCCAAGAAGAGTTGAACCTAATATGAGGAAGAAGCATGGTACAAGGAGCTATAGGACAGAGGACATGAGAATTTATTGGAACTGGAAGACTAGGAAAGGCATCTGGGGTTTGGGAATCTTTGGAAAGACTGGGACATGTAAGAGAATTCTAAAGGATGAGAACCAGTCTCTGTGAAGAAATGGCTTTAATAGCTCTTAGCTTCAATTTTTCCATCTATAAAAATGAACTGTAAAAGTGGCATTAGTTCATAGGAGTATTATGGAAGTAGAACCGCTAATAATTTTTCATTACTGCGCAGCTGTACTGACAGTATCATAAAATTACCAATTATTCAGCTATCAGAATAGGGTTTGAATGACACCAGTGAAATTTTCTGTACTGCAGAGTTCACAGTGAGAGCAAGTAGTAATTGAGCAAGTGTTACTTAATGAGCACCGTTTGTGCCATGTGCTGAATGATCTGGGCCCGGTGAAAAAAGCATGCACTTGCTGAATTATGTTGTATGACAACGTATTATACAAATTGTAACCCTCTGTCTTTGGTCACCTTGTGGAAGCAACTTCTGCCATGCACGAAAAGATTGTGCAGGCAGGATATATGCAACTTAAAATATATATTACCTGTTGCACGCAGTGATAGAGAGCTGGAACTACTGAGCTACTATGCTTAACGTGCTTACCATTCCCAGTGAAACACCTGAGGAGTCTTTGCTGGCCAGGCAGTTGTTAATCAGATGGGGAAGCGTTAGCCTCCATCCCTTCTTGGCTGGTTTTCAGTGACACTTGAGTTTTGCTGTCCTATGGTTCCCGTTTTTCCTCTTGAATTCTTGAGCTGTTAACTCTCCCTGTCTCAGCAATCTTACCGATGTCTGCAGCTATACCTGTTGCATCTTGCATGGCTCTAGTCTACATGCTTTCTCATAGCCATTTCTGAGTCATTACTGATTTCTCAGAAATCTGAGCCAAGGACTACAGAGATGCACTGAATCAAAGCTAGGCCTTGTGTGACAGCTGAATTTCTAGGAGGGAGTTAATAAAGGAGCCTGTAGCTGCATAGAAGCTTATAAGTCTTTCATTTCCTAGCTTTGGAGCATGATACCTGCAACCTTAATTTTCTTAAAGGTGACTTTGTGGTATAACACATTTTAGGGTATATTCCACTAAAATATGTAGTAATGCTCTTAATTTTTCCATATATTTAATGTTAAGTATTTATGTAAAATTAAATTGCTCAAGTAAAAATGCTTTATATTCTGAGTATTAACAAAGTGAAACTGAGGCATAAATTTATGGTGTTCTTAAAAAAAAAAAAAAAAAAAAATCCAGCAAAGATGTATATGACGCAGACTTATGTAAGAGAAATATAATTTACCCAATAGAATTGTTTTCAGAATTTGGTTAATATTACTCCACAGAAATTGGATGAAAAGAGGTGTTATCTGATTCTTTCATCATAGCTGAACTTACAGATAGAATCCAAAGAAAGCAACAGTCTATGCAAAATATGTAAGCTTTACAATATGCAGGTTGTGATGTAGTTGTTGTTATTTCCCCCCTCCCCTTCATATTAACAGCATAAAATCCATATAGAGCGTTGGGAAAACATTTTAAGTTCTACTATTTTCTTTGGGGATTATGGCAAAATGTAGATTGATAAAGGCTGAAAGAGATGCATATTATCATTGCAGTTCTTTAAGAATTGAAGACTTTTCAGTTTGAGTTAACAGAATTCAGGAATATGAAAGTAGATATAGTTTTAATGGTTTTGCTAATTCAGTGCAAATTGAAGCTAGTAGTAGAAAAAAGTCCTATATGTCTTTATTTTGTGATTAATCAAGGATGTTAGATAACAAAATAAACTGAAAAACTAAGACCAGTGTAACATGGAGTAATTGTTATTATTATACGCTTTAAGGAAAGGACCTTTCTTTCTTGAAGTTAGGAATGTTAGTTATGTCAAAAAGAAGAATGTGTGGTACACCTGTACTATGCAATGACCTTAAGGCAGGTGTTTGATGTTTCTTCCATTCTTCTTATTTCTGAAGGAGTTGGAGCAGCAGTTTGAGAAGGAAAAACTACACCTGGAGGAGGATAAGAGTCAGCTTCGACAGCAGCTGGAAAACCTGCGGGAAGAGCTAACAACCAAACTGACTTCGGCCAATCAAGAGGCAAAAATTAACTTAATCATATCAACTAACAGTTTTGTGCCTTAGACTACATTTAGTCAATAGTGTTCTCATACTTGATTCATGTTTAGAGTCCAATACTAGGTTAGGCTTATACTATTCAGCCTGTCCGTAGCTCTTTATGTCCATTTAGAGTGAAATATCCTTCAAATACGAGAAGTTACTGGACTGCTTCTGAGCAGTGATTTTGCCTCTTAGAAAAATAATGAAGCAAAAGAGATTTAAGTAAAGAAGAATCTCTGTAAACAGTCTTGCTTATTTTAACTCTGCTTATCTTCATATTAAGTACTTGGATCTACACACAAAATATTTTGAGAGGCAGTTGGAGAAAAATTAACCTGTATTTTAAACACATATTTGTTCATTATTAATGTATTATAAATCCTGGTTAGCTTCCTTACGTGCAGATGGTCTTCAAGTGTTTCCAGTGAAAGATGATGTGTAATCCTTATTGTAATAAGAGCAAAATTATTTGCCATGGATCAGTATATTTATATATGCAGTCTGTGTTAATTCTGTTCTGTCTCAGTATAGTTTTATTTTTGAGTACGTAATTTGACAAGTTGATGAGTTCAATCTTTTGCTTGGCTGTAATGGACTTATTTTTAAACTAGTCTCAGCAAAATGACTAATGAATGAATATCCTAGAAGCATACTGTTGATATCAAAAGCAGTAACAAGAATAATGCAGCTTGAGGGTATCACTCATTTTTCAGGGCGGTTTTTTGAGTTTTTCATTTTTCAAGTAGGAATTCTCATTCAGGCAATAGTACTTTGTAGGGAATTACTAGCTGTAGTTCCATATAGTGCAGAGGAGCACTGAAAAGTGCTTAGGACTTAATCTTTCTCTGAGATACGCTTAACATAACAAAGGTAACGACGTAGACCTCTGCAGAAACTTCATTTCCTATTTGCTGTGATTTTTGGTACCTTCCCCTTGCTGTTTCCCCTCACCTTGTTATTCTGTTTTTCCAGCCTATGTACTTAAGCAGTTTTTACTTTCCTGTGGTTGGTGAACATGTTCAATCTCTAATATTATTATTATTTGAGAGATGGGGAGCTGAAGCACAAACAGGCAGAGATAAGTACATTGTTACGTAGCAGTTACGAAAATGATCACGTTGTGCTCTACAGATATTTGAGCTTTAAATGGGCTAGTTCACAGGCAGGTAGCAATGTGAAGACAAAGAAGAATGTATGCTAGGACAAGTTAATTTATCTGAACACAGGTATCTGAGCTATGTGAATATTTTTGGCAGGTTAAGAGTTTATGCATTTCAAAATGGTGGTTCTTATGATTTTAATTTGCATACAGCATGCTTCCAATGAAATTACAGGTAATTCAGAACTTTTACATAACCTCGTTCCTTGCAAAATGTTTCAAATATAGGTTGGATTTTTTTTTTGTAAAAATGCTTTAATCTGAGTCTTTATGTCTAAATGTATAATATTACAGAATTTCATTTTCTATCCCTTAATGATCATGGATTAGAAAAGGAGAAGAGGCTGTGCAATGAAAAGAAATAGTTTAGGATGGAATTAGAAATCCCTAGAAGAAAATGAAACCACAGTGGTGTTTTTGGCTGCCATTAGTAGTAAATATGTAAATAATTTTTTGTTGCTGTTGTTGTTGCATGTTGTAGGTGTGTCGTCTACAAGACCTAGTAAGAAAAAGCGAGCAAGGCCTTGGTACTGCAGAAGGACATATTTCCAGTCTTCAAGAAGCTCAGGAAATACTCCAAAAAGAGTTAGAATTAACTAGAGCAAGACTGCGAGAAACCACAGATTCGTTGTATAACGTTGAGGTAACCATAATGTTGGAGAATAAATTATGCAAACTACTGTCATAGTGATTTTTTGGTCTTGTTTTTAAAATGGCAAGAAGTGTTCTAATATACCTCTTATAAAGGGAGTTTCCTGTGGCTTCGCTAAAAGAGATGTTTTTTCCCTTTTCATTTTCAAGTAGAGGTCAAAAACCTGAAAAACCTTTTTTTAAGAGAACATATCTATTGTTAAATGATTATAGCTACAAACACATCTCTCTGGTCAATAGAAACTTTAGCTGCCACAGTATGTTCCTACAAAGTATATCCAGAATCACGTTTTTCAGAAGCTTGAGTTACAAGTTTAATGAGAATGCAGAAAGGATCTATGTTTCATGTCTTTGTGCAGAACAAATGTCCTAGAGCTGATTAGCTCTAGAATTCTCTGAAACCTTTATTTATTATTTATTTATTTATTTATTTATTTATATGTAGGCCTAACATCATACCATCTTTTCCTCAAATAATGGCCACGATCATTTTGGGCCCAAATTTAGAATTTTAGGTGATCCTTGAAAACAGTTTAAAGGTATATGATATACTTTGAAAAATGGCAGACTTTCATCCGGAAAGTTAGAACACTTTACACAATTGAAACAATTAATTTGTCTAAGCAAAGATACATATTGCCATTTTAAATACGTTACCTCTATTGAATGGCCTCCAGCTTTTGTTCTAGAAAGGTGCAGGTCCTGTTGTTTGTCAGCCCTGTGTGGTATCTTGGACGTATGAGATATGTTTAGGCATAAATATGAATTTTTCCCCATGCTTAATGTGGAAATTTAACTATGCTACTTAATATGCTACTTAATAATCATAAATTAGTTCCCCTTTCATTTGCAGTAAGAGAACAGGGAAAAATGTAATTTATTTAGTAGAATTTAAACTGTAGTATGTTGTATATATTTTCCTATGATTTAGGCACAAAGTATATACAAGGTATAAAGCTTCTATACACACAAGACGAGTCTCAGAACTGATTATTTAAAATACATCAACTTCTAAAAACGGTTTTGTTGTGAAGTGGGGAAATTTGGCATTCTGAACTCTAGAGTACTGTGGCTGCCTTCACCTACACCATACCACAGTAAAATCCTGTCAGAATGGGATATAGTATTTCATTGTATTCTTTTATTTCTATTAAATTTTTGAAAAGAAAAGCAATGACAGGAATGTAAAGTTCTGGAGCTGTCAGTTAACTTACCAATAGCTCATCAACTTTAATACTAAGTATAACCTTTCCTTTTTTTTTTTCCCCCTCAATAAACAATGCACATTTATAGGATCACATCAAATATTTGAAGTAGAGCAGCAATTATTCAAGAAAAATATCCCTAAAGTTGTTGTTGGGTTGGTATTTTCTTAATAAAATTACCTTAAAGCAGGATATTAGTATTCTTTTTTTTTTCCCAGTTTTTTTCAACAGTGATAGTAGGGTGTGCACCCTGTTATAGTTTATAGCTTCCCCTGTATTTTTTATAATTTCTCTAAACTTCCATGTGAAATGCTGGATTCCTCTCTTTTCAAATATTGTAACATCTAAATATTCATATAGAGTGGATTACTGGCAATGGCACTTATCTTAGCAGATTTTAAAATATATGTGGAAAAAAAAGCCTACAAAGACCCTTTCACTTGAAAAGCTCTAATTAAATTTAGATTCTGGTCATGTTTCTTTTTCATGAATAAAGCAAGCACTGCTGAAATATTCATGTAAGTATGAATTTTATATCGTATCTAGTACTATTTTGATATTGTAAAATTTTAACAGAAATTGATATATGAATTCTGCAGGTTTTTTTTCTCTGTTCAGACCAAAACTATGTTTCTTCGAAGCTTGTACAGTCAAGAAATTGACAGTAGATATATCAATTTTATACCTAGTCGAATAGGTCAAGCTTTGAATTTCAAGCACTGAATATTCACAGGTTAAAAAAAATAAATTCGGAAGAACTCTTGACAGGACAAGACACTGAACAACCTGCTCTAAATCTGAAGTTAGTCCTGTGTTGAACAGGTCTTCAAGATCTCTAGAGGTTCTTTCCAACCTAAATTATGTTGTGATTCAATGTAACGGTATTTGCAATGATAACTTCCAAAGTTACTTACTGTAAACGTGCTTTTTATAGGAATGCAGTTATGTTCTGGTAAGCAAGAAATATCAGCAGAAGTAAAGGCGCTAGCAGGTGTAATTATGAATTACACAGTGAAAAGTTATAGTTCAAGGCTTGTAAGTCAACTGTAACTGACATTTTATTATAAATGCGTTCATTTGAGGTTTGAAATTCTTTTTTGCTGCTGATCAGTCTCTATTGTGAAGTTTGTATTTGCAGGGAGAACTAGATCAGGAGAGACAGCAGCATGAGGCAATGATTGCTGCCATGAGAGAGGAGGAAAAGTTCAAAGTTGACAGAATGGCCCGTGACTTGGAAATAAAATGGACAGAAAATCTTCGGCAAGTGTTAATTTTTGTCTCTTATTCTTTCAATAAGAAAGAAAACGTACACAAATGTTATAGCAAGTGAAACATAAAACAAAGATTTTTGTTACTATCTAAGCTTTTCAAACTGCTGCTCACTTTTTCTTATGTATTTTTCACTTCTTATACGAGGTCAAGGTATTAAATATACAAGTTTAGATTATGTATACTTCTATATACAAGATATTTTAATTATTCGACCTTTAATTTTAGACAGGAATGTAATAAGCTTCGTGAAGAGCTGAGGCTTCAGCATGAAGAGGATAAAAAGGCAGCCATGACTCAGCTCTTGCAGCTGAAAGAACGTGAAAAAAATGCAGCCAGGGACGGATGGCAAAAAAAGGTTGAAGACCTTTTAGATCAGGTAACTGTGATGCCTCTTTGCGGATTGAAAGGCTGTTACAATTTAGCTGTTGGTGTTTTATTACTTATTAACTACATGGAATTCATTGTGACACTTGTCTTTACAATGAAATGGGTGAACGTGATACTTCTTGAGCCTAATCCCTACTAAATTTTAGAGTAATATGGTGTGAACTCTTTTATTTGGTTGTTTTGGGGGCAGTTGGGTGTGGGAGGAGTTAACAGTCTTATCTCTTCACTATAAGATTTTTTGATTCTCTATTTGCTTACATGCTTGATTACAAATGTTTACCAATGCTAGTTGTTTGGTGATGACCCTTATCTTTACAAAAAACGGTACAAAGCACGGAAAAGTCAGAACATTCCTTAGTTTCTACAATACATATACTATACCTGTGTCCTTTTTTGAGTAATTTCATACATTATTTTGGGATAGTTTTTGATAAATATTGAGTTCTTAATTGCAATTGGTATTCTTAACAGTACCAGGTAGATACAGTAATATAGTAGTACTATAATAATATTCACAGAAATTATTGGGTTTATACTTTTTCCAAACCGTAAGTGCTGTAGCACTGGTTTTGTTGACTACAGCTTGAAAGGATAGCTGAATATGAACAAATACATTTTAAAATAAGAAATGGATTTTGCAACTCATTAAATAACTAATTTCAATGTATGATTGTGGCATAGCTTAAAACTTGCTGTCTGCTTTGAGAATTTAAATAACTAAACATGTACTTGAAGTATGTTCCCATAAGAAACTTTAATTCTGTATTTTGCTGCCAAGGAGATTTAAGCTTGTAAAATTCTGTAACTTAGTCTCATAAAATCTGGAGGCTTTCAAAGTTCTTGGTCTGTTACTTTTTTATGATGTGAATGTAATAAAAGACTTGGACTTGTTCAGTTATTTTTTTAAGTTTCATTTACTGCCTTTACCCAAGCTTCATCTACTCTCTTTACTTCCATCTATAGATAGCATTTTCTCTAGTAAAGTTCGATTTGAAAGTGATACGACAACAAAAATGTTAATCTTTATGTAGTTTTAATGTACTTGTAGAATACTTTGCTTATCTCTTCCTTTTGAAACTTCCACAGTAGAACTAATCTATGATTTCAGAATGGAAAATTAGTATGATGCAAATGACCAAGTTTTTGTCTACGTATGAGTGAAGTTTTAGAATCAAAGAACTCAGGAAGCTAACAGTCGTGGGGAGAACTTACTGGAGAATTTGTGGGCATATAAAATAGTTTGCATATGCAAAATGGCTGTGGTTTTTTTTTTTCTTTGTTTCTTCTACTATACCAAACAGTTGTACCATTTCATAACAGCGTATGGATTCAGAGGACTGATAAACTAAACAAAAAGTTTTTTTTCCCATTTTGCTCTACCTGTTGCTTCTCCATTACCAGTGTTTGTATTGGATAGTTGTTTCATAATGATTAAAAAGTTGGGGGGAGTGTTAAGATTTCCCTCTTAAGAATCTACATTTTATCAAATTGTACTTCTTAGATTACACTTGGATGAGAAAGAACTCCAGACCCTAAGATGAAAGGTGGATAACTTAACTCTTAGAAAATTAGTTTTGTAATAAGTTTCTCCTGATGGCAGTACACAAAGGGTAACTTCTAAGAGCTGTGCTGAAGTGATTCATAGACTTGCATAGTTTGGAAGACACCTCAGCAATTCATCTAGTTCAACCTCCTGCTCAAAGTAGAGTTGACACCAAGATCAAACCAGATTGCTTCGGGCTTTGTCCAGTCAGGTCTTGATAGCATCAAAGGACAGAGATTCCACAGCATCTCTGAGTAATTTGTCCTGGTGCTTAATTATCCTCATGGTGGTTTTTTTTTTTTTTTTCCTCCTTATATTCAGTTAGAACCTCCTCTGTTTTGGTTTATGACTGTTGTCTTTCATTGTCCCATTGTGCACTGCTGTAAAGAATCTGGGTCTGTCTTCATGGTAACCTCCTAATAGGTAGAGCAACTGCCGAGTCAAGGGAGCTAACTGCGTTCCTCCGTGGCTACGTAAGCTTCTGTTGATACAGGCCAGTATGCTGCTGGCATTTATTGCTTCTGGAGCAAACTGTTGTCTCATGTTTAGCCCTGCTGTGAACCAGGAATGCAAGGCTCTTTTCTGTAGAGCTTCTACCCAGCCATTACAAACCCTAGTCTGTACTAGTGCTGGGGATTAGTCCATCCCAGTTGCAGGACTTTGCATTTGTCATTGTTGAATTTTGAAAGGTTCCTGTTGGCCCATTCTCCTAACCTACATAGGTCCCTGTGCATGATAGCCCTGTCCTTAAATGTATTGTCTGCTTCACCTCTCCCTACCCCAATTTAATGTCATCCACTAAATCAATGAGGGTACATTTGGTTTCCTTCTTCCGATCATTGATAATGGTATTGAAAAGGATAGATCCTGGTATAGACCCCTTAGGAGCTCTGCTTGTAATGGACCCTCAGGTAGAGCGTGAACCATTAGCTACTACCGTTTGAGCCTGATATTCCAGCCAGGTTTCACCCATCTGGTAGTCCACCCATCTAAATCATAATGTCTCAGCTTGGATACAAGGATGTTAAAAGCCTTGCTAAAGTCAAGGTGGGCTTCATCCAGTTCTCTCCCCTTTTCCAGGGGAGAAATCTTGTCGTTTCACTAGAGAAGAAAATTGGAGGTAGTATTTTCATTACTGAGCAAAGTGGGAGATTTTTGGTATGAGTGTTTCATAAAACAAAGATGACTTGACTTACAGACTTCTGATGCATTGATCTGGAATGATGATATTCCGAGTGAAAACTGCATTGGACCTGCTTTGACACTTACGGAGCTAATCTAGTAAGGCTGGCTGTGCTTGGCAATCTGTAAATGTGTAGTAAAGCTCCCTGCCCCAAAGAGTTCACAGTTTAGTTTAAACAGGCTGGAGATAGAGACAAAAATAAGATTCTTCTACTGTTATATTATTTTTTTAAAAGTATTTAGCTGTGGGAAAAATCCACAAATCCACGTTTTCAGTCTCAGTCCATTGCAAGGATGTCTGTTCATCTCTGTCTCCATCTAACTACACTTAAGTAGACTAGCCCAAGGTACTGTAGTAGGATTAAAAAGATACGAATTTCTTACATCCAGCCCCAGTGTTCATTAGTGGGAAGATGCATTTAAAACACATTTGAGAGGCAGGAAGTCTATATAAGAATTAGGAAGAGAGCAGAGATCTAACACATCTTTCTGCAGTTCAGATGTTTACGCTGGAAGCATTGTTCTGGTCTATACCGATAGTACCATACAGTGATTTGTCAGAATTACATAAGAGCATTTGCGTTTCTGCAATTTCATCTATAAACTCTTAACTTGACAGAAAATGTTGTCTACATGCTGCTTTATCTGGAGAAGATATCTGGAACTAGACCCTTTTGTTATATAAATTCTGTTCAGAAATGAACTGATCATCAGTATGTTGCAGTATAAGTATTAGATCCAGAAGGATCTAATGAGTGTGAATTATTTGAATAAACAAATATCATAAGAAATTATCGCTAGAGAAAAAGATGATGAAACATATTGGAATAATGTAACTTAAAGGACTTGAGCATGATTTTTGGCAGATTGAAAAGGTCCATGTCCAGTGCAAAATAGTGAAAATGATACACTTCATTATCATAATTAGCTTCTTTTTAATATGGAAAATATTATTCTGCTTTGTAGGTTGATCATATACTTTCACTCTTACTGATGTGTTATATTCCAATAAGTGTTAATGCATCTCTTGATTGGGAAAAAAAAATCAATTTACAGAGAAGTATAACTGACTTAAAGTATAGGAATTGTTATGTAAGCAGAGAGTTTAAATAAAGTTGGCATAGATAAGTAGAGAGGAGTAAAGTGAGACAATATAGTTATTTAGACTGAAGAAAAGTATAGTATAGTGTATTCCCGTTTGGTATCCTGCTGATTAGTACCACTGGGGATGGGGGAGAAGACTTCTAATTCCAATTAATTTATAGCCATGAAGTATTTTAAGATTTGTGCGTGTATGTGTTATGCTATATGATAAATTTTTACCTTCTCTGTGTTGTTGCACTTTTGGTAAATGGCATTTAGCTCTGATGTAAAGCAAGACGGTATTTTTCTTTCACCATTAATATTAAGTGGTTCCTCATACAATGCAGGTAGTATTATTATAATTATAATACATATTATTATTATAACAATATGTTGTGAGTAAAATAATTTCTGTGAGAAAAAGTGCTGTTTGGCTGACCAAGTGCTTAAACACATTTTTGCCAGTTTTAAAGCATCCTTTACCATGTACAGTTAATATGGTTGGTAGGTTAAGGGATCAGTATCTAGAGAGGAAGTCTTAGAAAGTGCTTTTCCTCTTGTAAATTTTACAAAATATCAATCCATATGAAAGTTTCTTCATGAAATATGCAGAGAATTCAGTTGCGTTAGCTTCTTGCTCTTTTTGTTTTAGCTATGGGAATGCACTTTTAACATTTTTCTTAAATATATCTTACTGCCGAGAAAGCTTCAGCCATGAGCAAAATAGAAAGAATTTTCTTTTTTAAAATATGATCCGTTCTCTGTTCTCCTTATTTGTGTAGTGCAGACTTCACCTTTGAGGAGAGCTTAAATGCATGGGTTAAGACATGCATCTTATCTATCCTCTCTTCTCATAAATATTTCTTTCCGTAAAATTTCAGGTGCTGTGATTGCTCATGAGTTTTCTCAATTTGAGCAAATGTTGGTGTCTTCCTTACTTATCAAACACATATTGCAGTAAAATGAAATAAATGGTTTTGTCAGCTTTTTTCCTTTACCTACCATTATATTACTAAGTAGTAGTGTGACGTTCTTCTTTTTGATTTTGTCAATTTTTCCCACACTGTAAGTACCATCTTGCATTAATGGAAATACTAGAAGTATTGCAGTGAGAATGGACAAAAGTGTACAGTATACACTTTGGTTTGGTAGTCTTTTTTGTTTTTCCTCCTCCAAAGGTCCTTTCCTATTTTGAAAAAGACGGTAGAAGAGTCCTGTTCAAAGGGTTTGGTTCTATAATGGAGTCTTCTTTTTAAAACAGCTTGAAAGTGGATATAAGAACCTTTGTTTTATATCAAAATTTAAATATTTCCTTTTGATCTAGATTATTCAAATGTGTGGTTTCCAGAAGATTTGACTTATTCATATAGCCTTAAAAATAAATGAGAAGTAATTAGTAGATAGATCTTCATTTCTTTAGAGATCATTTCTTTGGGATTCAGATAATTAATGCAATTCAGATCTAAGAAGTGAAACATTAGAGATTGAATTGGGAGGAGGATTTGAGGATGGCAGGGATCAACAAAAGCAATTCTAGAGTCACTGGCCTCCCTTGAATCTCACAGAACTTTGTTTGGTTCAAAAGTGTTACAAGATGGATAAAACCAGCTAACAGATGCTAATTTTAAGGAAATGCTGAGGAGGAATTTTTAATTCCTCTAAAATCTGCCAAGTGTTGTCTTCCACTTTATTGTGACTTAAAACATCTGTCTCCCAGCTCTAGCAAACAAGTTCTGTTCTACATGGTTTTAGAGCCTAGGTTTCCATGCTTAGCTAGTTTGAAATGCTGTATGCATATTCTGGAGGCAGCATACCTTTCCTTCCTGGTACTCTTTTCTTTACGGAGTAGGACCCAAGGTTTCTTATTTTCTTCCCCATTGCTGCAACCCAGGTCACCAGTGAACTTTCTCTTTGTGTCACGTGCAGTTTACCTTGTCCTCCTCTCCTATCCTGACTTGCAATTGCAAGTCCTGGCCACTGACTATACTCTTGCTGATCAAGTGGAGTACTGTGGAAAAGTCGTGAAGCTACAATGCATGTCTGAAAATGACTGTTGATCAGTCTTCCACCTGAGGTGCATCTGGCAGTTAACGGTCATTATTTGACTGTATGGAGGTGCTTAACACAGGACTGACCTGCCATCTGCACAAGCAGAGTCAGGCTATACTGCTTTCTCAGCCCAAGGATTAGCGACGTGTTCCACGGGTGGGTAACTCTTGGTTTAGAAGATTTGCTGCTGCATGGATGCTGGAAGTTTCTACAAGAGAAGACCTGCATATGTTCTATATCCCATTCCCAAAGGAAGGGAAAGCTTTTAGCATGCCATCATTTTACTCTATTTCCTTTCACTTGATCTTCCCATGAACACAGTAAAGGCTTTTCTAGTCAGAATCAGATAAAATATAAACTGCAAGTAACCTGCTTCTCCATGCTAGTTCCTTGTTTGGAGATTCTTCTATTCAAAAAATACTGGTAAGTGTAATATGACATCTAGTGGATGGTAAGTGCCTCCCTACAGGGATATAGGGCAAGATGTAAAAAGCACTTACAAATCTGAAACACTTATTTCTTTTTTATTCTTTTGGATTTATGTTATAAAGGAGAGAGCAAACAGAGCACCTGGGCAAGGAGTTAAAAACAAGGCTGTATGCAACTTTTTCCATATTTAGACATCTGTTCTTTTTCCAAAGGGACAGCACTTTCTACAGCTCTTGGGAACTTCTCAGAAGTGACTGCAACTCTTAATATTGTGGTCTCAATGGGACTATGCTGCAACACCTTAGGGACTTGCTGAGAACCAGAGGAGCTTTGGCAGTTTCTTCTTAGGACCTGTGATCCAGTGTCTTAAGCATCCTGCCACTCACTACTGATTTAGAGGGAGCCTAGTAAGTGCTAGTCAGTGTTCTCATATTCCGAATGGGAAACCTGTATTTTCAGTAGGTCAAGAACTATTGCGCATGAGTGCACAAATAATCATGTAATCCAGAGCCAAAGGCCAGATGAGACCATTTGATCAGATTTCAGAATACTGAGTCATTTTTGGATGCAGGGATAGACACTTTTTTTGCAAAATAGTCTAGTCATATAGAGAACTCACACAGGAAGTAGGAAACTGGAGTTTGAGTCCTCTGTTCTCAGGGGTGTCGCAACCCAGTAATGAGCTGGAGCACCTTTCCATTTTTCTAACAGAATCTGCACTGTTGTATGTAGGAAAAAAAAGGTACAGGAATTGCAAGGCTAGAGAAAGGATAAATAAGAAAAATCTTAATGACAAGGAGTCTGAGAAAATAAGAGTGGAGAGTCATGGGTTCTGATGCAACAGGTTGCTAGTACTCTTGGGTCCAGGTGATGTGGGTCAGTCTTGTCAATAGCTGTCCCCTGACTTTCACAGCTAAACTTGGTTAAGTATGTAAGCAGAATTTAGGCAACCGAAATCTCACTCTTCAGCTAATAAAATGGAGTACAACAAAGGTATTGAGTACCTTCTTTTTCAGTCAGGCAAAATTTCCATGACTTCATTGACGTCGTAGCTCTATAGGAGTCGTACTACCAGGAACCCCTCTATTAGTTCAGCAGCAGCCTTCAGAGGAACATCTGTTGAGAGTGTATCCCCTTGTCTCATGGTTGACTCGACTTCTCACTCTAGGAGCTTCTTGACTGCTTCATGATGCATGAGTCAGAAGATAACTTAGTTTGATGTTTGGAGTTCAGTTTACCCTTCCAAAACTGGTAAATGGAAATCTAAACCAAACCCAACAGTAGTGCTATTATTTATTAACAATAAACATAACATAAACAATGAACAAAATTCTCAATTTTTATAATTTATTTTAAAAATAGAATAGAACTTTGGGTGTGCGATAACAAGATAATTCAATGGAGAAAGTTTCATATTAGTTTCTGTTCTTCTTAGTGATAAAGTTAAAAACATGGGACTTGCCATCAAATCAGACTTCTATTCCATCTAGCAGAGTATCTTATCCAAAATAGTCTTTAGCACCACGTGTATCAGCTTTTACTGCAATGAACAAAAATGGGGTAATCTCCCACTCATGCAAGTTTTCCTTGCATTCTTAATATTTAGGGATTGCCCTATGCCCTGAGGTAAGTATTTTTTACATTACTTACAAAATCTGTTTTTCCTCCATCATCAGCTATTATAACTTAAGATAAGTAGTGGTTAGGAGACCATCAGCAAGGCTTTTGACACTGTCTCCCATCACATCCTCCTAGGTAAGCTCAGGAAGTGTGGGTTAGATGAGTGGACGGTGAGGTGGCTTGAGAACTGGCTGGATGGCAGAGTTCAGAGGGTTGTGGTCATGGTGCAGAGTCTACTTGGAGGCCTGTAGCTAGTGGTGTCCCCCGGGGTCAGTCCTGGGTCCAGTCTTGTTCAATGTATTCATCCATGACCTGGAGGAAGAGACAGAGTGCACCCTCAGCAAATTTGCTGATGATACGAAAATGGGGGGAGTGGCTGACACACCGGAAGGCTGTGCTGCCATTCAGAGGGACCTGGACAGGCTGGAGAGGTGGGCGGAGAGGAACCTCCTGAAGTTCAACAAAGGCAAGTGCGGGGTCCTGCACCTGGGGAGGAAGAAACCCGTGCAGCAGGACAGGCTGGGGGCTGACCTGCTGGAAAGCAGCTCTGCGGAGAAGGGCCTGGTAGTGCTGGTGGACAACAAGGTGACCATGAGCCAGCAGTGTGCCCTTGTGGCCAAGAAGGCCAAGGGTCTCCTGGGTTGTGTTAGGCAGAGCGTGGCCAGCAGGTGGAGGGAGGTGATCCTGCCCCTCTCCTCAGCCCTGGGGAGGCCTCACCTGGAGTGCTGTGTGCAGTTCTGGGCTCCCCAGTCCAAGACTGCTCCATGGCACTCCTGGAGGGAGTCCAGCGGAGGGCTACCAAGATGATGAGGGGAGTGGAGCATCTCTCCTCTGAAGAAAGGCTGCGAGAGCTGGGCCTGTTCAGCCTGGAGAAGAGAAGACCTGAGGGGGGATCTCATCAATGTGTACAAGTATCTGAAGGGGGGGGATGTCGAGAGGACGAGGCCAGTCTCTTCTCCGTGGTGCCCAGCGACAGGACAAGAGGCAACGGGCACAAACTGAAACACAGGCAGTTCCATCTGAACCTGAGAAAAAAATTCTTGATTGTGAGGGTGACAGAGCACTGGCACAGTTGCCCAGAGAGGTGGTGGAGTCTCCTTCCCTGGAGATATTCAAAACCTGCCTGGATGTGATCCTGGGCAATATGCTCTAAAGGTCCCTGCTTGAGGAGGGAGGTTGGACTAGATGATCTCCAGAGGTCCCTTCCAACCTCAACCATTCTATGATCCTAACTTTCTGTAGTAAAATTCTCTTAAAAATTTTTAAGGTATTTGGCTTCATCACCTAAATTGTGGAACTCATTGTAGGTTTTCTGGCTTGAATGTGACTCTGTAGCATCACTGATTATCTCCTTTTTGTTTTATGATACAGGAAGAAAAGCTTTCAAATTGCTTTCTTTTAAGCTATGTGTTATTTTTATACTTTCCTCATGCTGCCCTAATTGTTGCCTAAAATAATCTCAGTTTTATTTCTTGTTAGTTAATGTGTTCTTCTGCTTCTGTTATCTTTATCTGAGTCTCCTCAGATCTTCAGTAATTTTGTAAGGAAACACCAAGCATTTACTGTGTACAGTGCTCCTTATCAAAGAAATTAATTTATGCTGTCCATGTTACCATCCATTCTGTTCAGTAGGTTTCTTAGCATTTTTGCTTACTTTTTTAACCACAACTTCATATTAAAATTGTTTGAGCTTCCTACAATGACATCTACATTTATAAAGTATGGAGCTGGGTATGTTTTTCCCTCCTCCTTCCCTTCCATGGTCAATGTGTTTCTGAGCTTGAACCTCAATTTTGTCCTCAACTCTTCCACACAAAGTCATCCTGTATTTCCTCCGTGTTCTAGGATGTGTTAGGCAAGATCCTTGTATAATGCTTAAAATACTGAAAGCATTGTGACGAGTAAGTAAAAAGAAATGAAGCCATAGTACCATTCCAAAAACTTAAAATTATCACTAGATTCTAATGATCATCTCTATTCAAAACTTTTTCCCTTGACCATTGAACCTGCAGTTTGTCAGATTAATAGCAAGTAATCCAAAGTTTAACAGGAAAGAATAGGGCAAAATACCTCAGCCATTTTGCTCAGGAGTTGGCTAGAATCTTGTAATTAGAAATGAGAAGAGCTAGATCTTTTTAAGGCAACAGGATAATTATTGCTTTGAGATAGCGTGGACACAGCACCCTCACTCAGACTTGCTACAAAGAACGGAAAGAAGTCAGGACCAATTATATGTCAGAGGTATGTATAAATTTTAGAGTGCTCCATGTATACTCTGATTTTCCTCAGCAGAAGGCGGTCAGGCTTTGACAGAGAAGAAAGAGAAATGGAAGGGGCTCTAAATGCTGCTTTTTCTTATCAGTCAGTCAGGACCACCTTTGGTGCAGCTCTTCCATTCCTAGTATGTCACAAGCCTCAAGCAAATACAAAACATTGTAGTAGGAAACAGCTGCTTTCCAAATGTCTGCATAGTCATCAGCTGTGTAAGCACCAGGCAGAGAGAGTGCATCTGCTGACAAATCAGTCTTTCTCTTCAAACCAAAGAAATATCTTGAGGGTGGTTTTCTTTGTTTGCTTTTTTATTATTATTTTCAGCTGGGCAAAATGGACTTATGCCAAAAGTCCCTTCAATTTCTTCAGTAAGCATCTCAAACTGTTCTGTTTTACTAACATCTGATGGATGCACATAGGTTTTCCCCTTCAGAAAGGTTTGCAGCATCTTACTGGAGTTCCCTCTTAAAAAAAGGTGAGGGCTGTGTAGTAATAAAGATCTGCTCTTGATACAACAGATTGCTCCTCCCCACCTAGGATCTCAGGGCTTAGCACAAGAATCTCTGCTGCTGGCAGTGTTTTGAAAACTCAGTAAGCTGTATACCAAAGTCAGATATTGAAACAATATGACATTAAAATATCTGTGGGAAGCACAGTGAGAGAGTCATGTAACTGATCTTTGAATGATGTGAAGATTTATGCTGAATTTTAGTGTCAAGCCTCTTTAACGTTATTGAAGGTAACTTTTAGCCGAGAGAGAATAAATTGATAGAACTATCCATGCATCCAGTAACCTAACATCTTGCAGGAAACAACGCAGCTGAGTGAAAATGTCAGTGGTACTATTATCTCCCTTCTTAAGGAAAATACTGTAATACGGTCATGAGTATGATCCCTGTTACAGTCATTGTGATGAGTCTACCAGCAACTGTATTAAAGTAAGCAGCCCCAAAGCATGAACAGAGTTTCAAATCTCTGAATCTGTATTTTATTATGACAGAAACTAGCCCAACTGCCTTTTTTTAAGTAGAGAAAACTCTGCTCTTTTTTGGTAGAGACTTTAAAACATGAAGGAAGAATACCAGTCTTCCTCCATATCTTAATAATAATTTCAGGCAGACTAGATTATTTTGGAGTTCTCCATTTTAAATATGTCCCACATTATTTTTAATAAGGAGCAGCAGCTGTTTGTATTGCTACATATTTTGTTAAAATTAGCCCCCTCGTGCCAGTTGACTGCACTACATAATTATTGTTTACTAATCTATGATGCATATATTCTATCAAAATCTTTTATTTACTTCCTAATAATGGATGAAAATAGCAGTTGTCAGGTTTAGTACTGATCCTGCTGAATCCCTGTGATTAACCATCAGCAGTTTTTGAGATTTGTAAATAGGTTGGTTTTAATCTTTTAAAGTATATTTTACTAAAATTGTATAGGTACACATATTTAAATCAAAATCTCGTGTGATAATAAGTATGATAAAGTCTTAAGTGCTATTTCTGTACAGTAGCATTTATTGCTCAAGACCGTAGTCTTGTCGAAGCAAGAAGTCAGGTTTTCTTTAGCATGCCTCTTTCCCATTGCCATATTGACTGAAAATCATCGTATTTTCACACTTAAAGTCTTTCTTGATTGAATCCGGGATCATCTTTTCCATTCTTTTCCAAATACTAATGTTTGGCTCGCTCTCCTATAATTAAAGGCTTTTGAACAGTGGTATGATATGGGGACTTCTGAATTTGTAAACTACATATGTATTTCAAGTTTTGTTAAAAATCAATAAGCTATGTTTACTGTATGTTCAGTACTCCTGCATGTCCTTCAGAACACCTAGGAATGTTAAGTATAAAAGCTCAACTTTATTAAAAAATGACTTGGGACAGGAGGTGGTGGGGAGTGTCCATGTCAGTTGTCTTTACAGCACTATAATATTCGAGCATCTCATAGTTAATCTTTTTAAGATAATTATTAATCTCATTTCATAGTTAGGAAACGTGGGCCGCAGAGAAATTACTTGGAGTCAGGTAACATAAGAAATCTGTGACAAATCTGAAAATTGAACTTTACTGCAGAGTTGTAGTCCAGAATCTTAATCAAAAGTTCATATATCTTCGATCTGTTTTCCATATCTCTGGAAAACTTTTAAACTTGGTGGAATCATATATTAAAATGGTTAGCCCATCTTAGTTCTATCAGTCATAAGGCTGTTTTGACAGCAGCTATTGTTTGTTCCTTATTTCTATACAGTGCCTTGGTGAAAGAAACCTCCATTAGTCTGCAAGCAGCAGGGGGCAGCTCTCAGAACTCAGAATATAGCTTCCAAAAAGTATTTTTACTTGGAATTTCTTTTCATTGTAGGCTTTACTAACCTTTCTATTTGAGATTGTAAATCTAAATACCTTTGATAAATATTTGTTTGTCATAATACAGTAATGCCCAATGTCAAAATTAAGTCCTAACCATTCTGGAAAAGAAACATTTATTTAATAAGAGATCATCCATGCTCTCAGTAGCTTCCAGACTAAATAAACCAAGACGGACAGGAAAGGAATCACAGAGAAGTAGACAGATTTGCTTAGGCTAACATTGGCAAAATTGGAAGTAGAAATCAGAGCTGTTACATGCTAGTCTGTTCTCTTGTGTGCTGCAGTATGATGCCTCTTAGTGTTACTCTCATGAGTAGAAAATTGTTGCTTGTTAACACTTTTACAATTTTAATAAAATAATTTAGAATTTTCCATTATAATTTATTTTTATGTTAATCATTTCATAAATTCAGGAGGAAGAATAATATTTTCTTCTTTTAGTATTTTGACAAAGTATCATCTAAAAATTCCCAGGTGAAGTTTTCCAAGCTGATGTAAAAATATCTACTGTCTCCCTGAGAAAGCCATCTTCTTGACTGATGTATGCCAAAAGGAGAAATTGGTCATGCTGGATTTTATATTGCTCTTTCTTCATTTCTGATGACTCTGTTACGCATGCATGTGTGTGCGCGCGTGTATCTAGCTGTCCATCTATATGAATTTTACATATGGTCAGTAATATTTGATATAGACCATCTACTTGAAAATTTGTTTTTGTTTTTGCTTATTATTGTTAGCAATCAACACTAGTATAAAGTGGTACAATACCTAATTTTTTGGTAGGAAATTGCAGAAAGTCTTTCACGTTCCCATCTCATTCTGAAATCTTAGAAAAACAAAAAAGTATTTTAACGTAGATATTACTTCATTTGAGACTAAACTTCATCTCTTCCTTTTAGCAGTGACATTTGATTTTTAATATTTTAAATGTTTAATATGCTTGTGATATTTCAGAGAGACAGCTGATCATTGATTCTTTTATGTATGGCTTTTCTAACAGTAATGCAACTTGATGTTCTTAATGACTTTTCCCTCAAATTATTTTCCATAAAGGTGAAGAGAAAACAATGGGAGAATTTAAAAAATGTTCAGTTACATAATATAGAAATATATTACAATATTATATTGAAGAGATAGTGCTGTCTTGTACATTCAAAATATAACACAAGAAAATACTTCGTTCTGTTCTGTGTTCACTAGTTCATATGCTAAGTCAAAGCAAAGTATTCATTTAATGTTTTATCCAGATAGTCTTCAACTTATTTTTCCCTGGTCAAATTATAATTAATGTTCTATGTTTTACTCTTCCTTCCTTATCCCTTTTTCTTTTACTTAGTTGATTTCTGAATGTTTCCCTTTATTCCTGTGATCTTTTCTTCATAGCGGCACAGTCTCGGTGAAGCTTTGCATAAATCTATCAGCAATGTAAGTGATTTTCACTTACAGCTTGTAAAGGGCATGTTTGCACTACTAGATCTGCATATCCTGTAATACTGCTTTAAAGCTTTAGCCTATAAAATTGAATACATCATAATATTTGAGAGAACATGTTTGCTGCTATTTATCAAAAGCTTCTGTACTGCATCCATTCGTCTGTGTGAATGTGTGTATCACTGAACATCAAGCACTACATTCGTGGTCATAATATAAGCAGCATTTTTATGTCATTGTTAAAGCAAGCTTGTGGGCAGTGCAAATGTGTATTGCAGAGCATTGAATGCATTGAATGATTGAAGCTGTATTATAATTTGCAGTTTTGCAGTGTAAGTCATAATTGTAGCTGAAATACTCTTATTTTTTTAAATATTAATATTTTGAATTTGCTGAAAACCTTAGATAAGAGTACCGGAGGTTCAGAGGATAGTGTTTAGAACTAGGTGTTTTCATTTAAATCCTCTGCATAGGAGTAATGGGAAGGGAAGGTCCAAAGGCATGCAAAGGGAAGCACTAATATTTTCAAAAATGTCCTCTTAGCAATATGAATATACATATTGTATAATCAAAATAATGCTTAAAATTTTGTTTTCCCTTTAAAAATAACTTTGCAGATTTTTATGCATGATGTACTTTCAACAGAAGAAATTCTCATGATTAGAATGGGAGATTAGACATCTGACTTGGTTACTGAAGTCATATAAGCATCATCATGCCATGCTTGCTGTATAGGCCGTTGATGCAACGTAGGCATCTTGTGAGATTGACTTATTTCAGGCTGTGTTTTTTTCAGTTACTTTAACCTGGTGGAAGTCTGATCTGCTCTTGCGAAGGATATCCCTGATCTCTGTCATCTTCTAAGACGGCTGCCTGGCTAGATGTCAGACTTCTAAAAAACATTGTTAAAATGTTTTCTACGTTTCCAGGACTTATATTAAAAGAGAATTGTTTTGCCCGTGCTAAAAATGCTTGTAAATGATACAGTGAGAATTATTAGAATTTGGAACAAGAACTTAAGTGAGAGAGAGATTTAACCTGAAGCAAAAAAAAATAAAAAATACACTGAGGGACAGAGACATGGCAAGAGGGACAAGTGAGAGTGGGCAGAACATCTTTCCGCTATCTTACTGTTTCTGCCGCAGGCACTCAGTGGAGAGGAAGAAGAGGATCTGAGTGCAGATTGTGGAATTTCCTTCATATGAATTTTTTAAGCTGTAATTTGTACGTGGTCCAGCCTCGTGCAAAGAGCTGGACTAAATCTCATCAGATTATCTTAGCTATATTTTCCTATGATACTACAAGCGGTATTAGGAAGAAGAAAAGAGCAAAGGAGGAGAGTAAAGGGAGAATTGCTGCTGGAATATAGGATGAACCTAGGACAAGGAATAGAAGGGCTAGAGCCAAGTTGCAATAGTGACCTTAGGGAAACACAAGATATATTGGGAGTTTATAGATGATGGTTAAGTAGGAGCAGAGGTAATGAGGTAATCTAAAAAAGCATTAGAATTACATAAAGGCACAGAAGAAAAAGGAAAAAAAAAAAAAAAAGACCTCCAGGCAGGGTCTGTTCTTTGGTAGGTGCAGTGTGGCAGAGAAACAGGAAATCAGGGTAAGGTAAGGCTTACAGATGAAAAAGACCCATGTCGGTATGAGGTTATGAAAATAGGGGGAAAGAGACAAGGGCCTACAGTAAATGCAGGGTACGTAAGAGTAGACGGAAATAAGAGGGGATCATAGGTGAGTTTAGGTAAGATATATTTGTTCTGGAGAAAGACAATAAATAGTACATTGTAATACCAGATTGTAAAATATACACGCAAATACAGAGTTGGCTGTGCTGGCAGTGGTATGGTGCAAACTGACCTCATCAATGGATTGAAATTCCAAGGTAGAAGAGAAAGAATACAATATGTGGCTCGTCTGACCAGGATGGCAACTATAGCTACGATATGCTGGAAGGATTCAAGAAACAGTGTGGATAGGAAGTACAGGAGTAACAGAGAAATTCAGTTACTCCCACTAGAGTAGGCAAATACTAGCTACATCAAGATATATCCTAAAGACTACATTTTTGAGACTATGAATTATTTTTTGTGGAGCACCTGGCTTGAGAGCTTACAGTGCTGATTTCTCACCTTGACGAGCCTTAAGCAACCTTGATGTACTTGCCCTTGTGGTATTTTTTTTTTTTGTTACAAAAAACAAATATCCACCAAAACTGTGCTTGGCTTCTGAAAGAGGAGTTATATAACAAGAGAAATCATAAATTTCTGTTGTTGTTGTTGATGTTTTCTTTTAAGATAAAAGGGGCAGGTTAGAAAATTTATTCCTTACAGGTGGCATAGAGGCTACTTAAAGATATCAAATCCAAAGCACTGTGCTAATACATTTATTAAAAATGGGGTTGAGAAATGTCATCAGGGAATTAGCATTGCTAAGCAGCAAGGTAAGGGTTAGAAATAAGAAATAAAATGTCAGAAAACTCAAGCAGTGTGTGCTTAAAGAACATAGAAAGGGTCAGAAGCTATATTAGGTTAAACATCAAAACACAAAAGAGACTAAAAACATTTGAGGAACAGCTAGCAAAAGGTGTCAAAATTATTTAATACTTTATTCAAACACATCCAGAGCAGGGAAGCCTGACAGAGTGTCTGTAGGGCAATAAATAAACAGGATATAAAAGGAGCACTGATAGATGATAGTACCACTCCAGAGAAGCTAAATTAATATTTTTGCATTGGTATTCAGGGTAGAAAAAACTGGAGCATTTAGCACATTGGAGCCCTTCATCGTACCCGTTGCAGGACTCCTGTGAAATTAAGAGAGACTGTAAAAGATGGTATGGAACAGACTAACAAAATGAACCAAAACGAATAGTCAGTACTTGTCTATTTACCCAAGAATTTCATTCTGAAGATCCTTTTGCACACAAACCCCAGTATATAGTTACTCACTTATATCTGCAATGGTTCATAAGGATTGATGTGTGGACAAGTAGGATGACAATATTTCTAAAGTCTCCAAAGGGGATCTGAGGAATGACAGGCCTCTAAGCAAAATAAGCTTACAAGATAAGCTTGCAAGATAAACTCACGGAATCTTTAACAAAGATAGAATTTGCAGGCACCATGATCTATTTGGGAAGACTTAAAATAGATTTTGAGAAGGGAAACCCTACCTTAGAATTTACAGCAGTTTTTTTGAAGAGATCAATAAAAATCTAGGTAAGGGTGATGTGGTTGATATAATCTACTTGGTTTTCCAAAAGGCTTTTGCCAAAGTCATCCCTCTGAAGCTTTTGAGGAAATTAAAACTCCATGATATATATGAGAGGGCAATTTTTACATGGATAAGCAACTGATTGAATGATAGGAATTAAGTGCAGTGTTACCATAGTGAAGGTAGATCATCAGTGGAATTCTACTGATGTAGTTTCTTTTTGCAGGTTGTTTGTGAGTAAGTAAGTTGGGAAAGCTTGCAGTTCATACTAGGATATTCAGGGTAGGCAGGATAAAGGCTGGTTGAAGAATTGTGGAAAGCTGTAAAAAGCCAAGGGACTCGGCAGCAAAGTGGTAGATGAAATTCTGTGTAGAAAAATAAGTGGTACACAAGAAAAAGAATGTTAACTTCTTGTATAAATTATGGGCCTTGACTTGACCGTTACAACTGAAGAGATCAGATTTGGGGGTTATGGGGATAACTCCATGAAAATATAACTCAGTGCTCAGTAGCAGTCACTAAAGCAAATAGTACGCTAGGATTAAAGGGGAGGAACAGAGAACGTAACACCTGAAACCATACCACTATATAAAACCACAGTTTACGCTCATCTTGGGTACTATATGCTGTTCTGGTCTCCTAATCTTTAAAAGCAAATAGTAGAAAAAGGGAGAAAAAGTAGGAGAAGGCTGATGATGGATATGAAATGACTTCCATACAAGGAGTGACTCAGTAGGCCAAAACTGCTCAGTGTGGAAGAGTAAGGAGGGATATGATGGAGATCTACAAAAGTATGAGTAGAATGGGGTGAATGAAAAGGGAACTTCTTTTGACTCTTTGGTTAGAAGTAGTAGAGGGCATCCTACAAAATTGGCACGTGTATTGAAGCTGTGGGACTTAACACAAGGTGTTGTGGAGGCTAAAAGTTTGCATGGATTCAAATAGTGACAATATTTAATAGATTTTTCTACCATGAATTTGTCCAAAAATACCTCTTCTGGTTTAAGAAAGGTTGCTGGGTGCTAGGAGACTTTGGAGTCAGCATCCCTAGATGTATGCCTTGTCCTTGTATTTTCCCTGTTAGGACATGTTGGCCATTTCTGGAGGCAGAATGCTACATTAAACAAACCTTTGGTCTGACATTGTACAATTTGTTTGTAACGTTAATATTAAATGTACTCCGTAAAAGGTTTTCCATGTATAGTTTAGATTGTAGAATGTAGTGCAAGTCTTCACTATAATCCTTCAGTTATAGTTAAATCTCCTTCAAGGGTACTTGAAGTAAGTTGCTGTTGTTACAGTATGCTTAGAAAGTAGTGTGGATGTGTACAAACACATGAACCTGGCAAATTCTAAATGCAACTGGCCATGGTCATTTCATTCAACTTAATTTGCTTGTTTTGTCTTAGTGCAAATTTTACTTTAAATGTAGCTTCTTTCCTTTCAAAACTGCTTAAGCTGTGTCCTGAAAGAAATATGTTCAACAGTAATGTTCGTGCTGCAAGTTGTCTTTAATATGCTGCTATTGATTTTTTTGTTAAGTGGTGAGATTTAATGCTTTATAATTCAATATACTGATGTGCAATGTCTTTATTAATTTGTCATAATTAATTTTAAGATGTACTAAATCAAATGACACTATCAAACTTTTTTTATAATCCAATTGCATGTAATCTTCTGAGGCTTGAAAAATACTCTTTCTCATTCAAATCCTTTGTCTCATGGCAATTTCATTTTTCTTCCGGTGAGTCGCTGTAGCAAAATTCTTTTTTTTGGCAAAATCTTGTTTCCAGAGTTGAAGGGTACCTCATTCTTATTTGGTTCCAAAGGGAAAACATGCTTAGCATCTTCTGTCTGAAAAGATGCCTATCTAATGTGCAGAACAGAGTATAACGTTATAATAAAAAGAAAACAGGACTCTTTCAAGGAGTGCAGTGTACTCTAATATATTAAAATGTTTGTTGGACTATTATTGACATTGGTAATATCAGATATTTCTAAGAAAATGAGTATTTGTGTGCTTTGATGTTAGTTGAAAGTCAGCAGAAAAGTTGCTCCCATGAGCTAATAAAAAAGGCTCCATAATGTGCTATATTTTATTTGCAATGTAGTATGTTTTACTCTTCTTTTTAAATCGGACAGCTACCAGTAAGATAGGACCATATCATATCAACAGATAGAAAAATCCTTCAGTCTGGATGTTGCGGGCTATCTCACCTAACAAGTGCAGGATTTTCTGTACAGAATTAACATGATCTTCCCCTGAATAATGGTTTATTTTAACAAATCAAATGTTTGACCTTAGCCCTTGATAGTGTCATTTTTATTATTTTTATCCCAGACCTAGAAGTAAATTTTGATAACTTAATTTGGCCATGAAATAGCAGCAGTGTTAAAGGTAGTACTATACTATGGACTTATAGGAAAACTCTTACAAAATTATTCCAATGTAGTGATTGTATCCCTGAGATACAATATTAAAAACCAATTTGGTAGATGAACGACATTGCTTGTCCCTATTTTAGGTAATATGCTGGATTTAAAGTTTCAATTTCTTTTCTCCTTTTGAATGTTTTTTTCAGAATTGATGTTAGTGGTAATGACTAATTGATATTTATTGTTTTATGGGTTAGATCTCATTGCTGAAGCAAAATCTGGAGATGCAGCTTTCCCAGTCTCAGAGCTCTTTGCAACAGCTACAAGCCCAATTCAGTCAGGAACGACAGAGGCTGACTCAGGAGATCCAGGAATTAGAGGAAGAGCATCAGCAAAGGCATAAGTCCCTCCAAGAAGCGCACATACTTGCGTTTCAAAATATGGAAGAAACAAAAGAACAAGAGCAAAAGGCATGTTCGTATGAATATTCCAAATTAGGTAGAGAATGTCACAATTTTAGCCATTATGCACACAGTGAAAATTAGTAAAGAGAAGTATTTGCATAACTACTACATTTCCTTTTCAGATTATGTATTTTTAATAATGTTATTCAGTTAAATCTCTTTAAGTTGGCATTAATTAGCATCTTGCTTTATACTCCACTATTGTGTTGATATATGTAATGATTATCAACACACACACATACACACACGCACTTCATTACAATAGTTTGAGATTGTTATCTATAGCATCAATTCGAAGATTGATCTGAAATAAGTTTATTTGTATTTTTGATTATATGTACCTAATTTCTCATGTTTTCCGATGGTTCCTGTCAACTGACTATTTTAGTAATGTATTTTATATTTTCATTATGTTTAAAATCATATAAACTGTGTTTTGCAGCTTGCAATGTAATTTTCATGTCCAGAAGATATTTTGTTCAAACCTTGACTAAGCCTGCTTTGAAATTGAAATTCTGGCAGTGCATGATACTGCATAGGGTGTGTGTCAATAGATTTTTAGTTCAGATCAAGAGTGTACTTTCGCGATAAATTTCCCAGCTGTTCCCACTTACTGTGCTTTGGTTGCGCTTTGGTTCACATCAGAGTGGTTTTGGGGCACACAAGTTGAATTTGCTATGTTTGAAATGGAATCAGAAGATGTGCTCCAGCAGCATTAAGCTTAGTGCACTTAAATGGAGAGTAACCCTCCCCACCAAATGTGTATAGCATGCACTAGGCCCCTGCATGGATCTGCTCTTGTTGAGCTACATCGCTTGCTACTGTAGACGTAGCCATAGATTGTTCTTCTCTATTTTCCAGCTGTGAGCAGAACACAGTCCTTGTTTTTTTGTACTCAGGTTATCTTGATACCCGTCAGCCATGGAAAAGAAAAAAATATAGTAGTATGATAATCTAGTGAGTGAAGAAAATATGAGCAATAGAAATGCATTTTTAATGATTTCTAGAGTATGCCAGTGCCTAATTTTTGTTGCCGTTGATTTGTTGTTTAATATTTTATAAATTCCCTTAGCTGGTATATAATTAATCTTCTCCTTTTGGATTTCATAGGAGTTAGAAGAGCGTTTACAGCAAAAGCATTCTGAAGAACTTCAGGCACTGAAAGAAACACATAAACAAGCCATGGAAGGCTTCAAACTGGAGATGGAACAGGAACTTCAGACTCTTCGATTTGAGCTGGAAGATGAAGGAAAAGCTATGTTAGGTATACCATTTTCAAATCTGCAAATAGGTTGGAAAGCATTATTTCTACTTGTACAAATATACATGCGCACACACACATAAATATGCATATACGTGCATATAAATATACACACACGTGCACAAACTTAGTGCATTTTCCCCAGACAGCACAGAACTGTAACTGAAAAATAAATTGAAACTAAATATGGCAATATAATGTAGACAATCATTAACTGAAACAGCTAAAACACCGCAGTGCATCTCGAAAGCATTCAACGTTGACCTAGTTATTCCTGTTAAAATTAACAGAAGCTTTAACAGATAAATCAAAATCGATCATTTTTGAAAACCTTATCCTTAAGTGTTTCAGAATGAGTAAGCAACCAAATTTAATGATGGAGAATATATCAGAAAGTGACAGGAATAGAACAACTGGACAGCTGTTTAGCTTTATACATGCAGTGATTTTAGAAGTGTGAACCTTAGCACTCCATCTCTACAGCAGAGAGTCAGGTAGCACAACATTTACTAATTGTTGATATACTGAGTTGCAAATTAGTTTGAACTTTGTAGAACAGACAGATTTTGAACTGTGCTTAGAAAGGTACAGTGTTTCTCCCAGTTTAGGCAGTATGGAGTAATAAATAAGACAAAACATAGGAAAACAGTGTTTGTTACTTGGTACTTTTTTAGTAGTATAGATGAGAATGTAATTAATGTTTCATGTTCCAAGAAATGAACCAGATTTCTCACAAGCAAGTTAAATTGTGATCCTTGCCTCAGAAAACATAATCTCAATCTAACATAAGCAAGGATTATAAACTGAGGAGATAATGAAATCAGATAATGAACAAAAGGACAAGGGGACGACAATGTCGACAATGTCAATGTTACGTCACAAAACTTTAATACTTCTTGATAGTCTTGGCTTTTTGCTGGATCTAAAGTTGAAGCAGTCTTTTCCTCCCTTGTTCTACCGACAGCAGAAGTCAGTTTTGGAACGGAATTGTAGTAAGGTAACTGTGACTGCTGGTAGACAAACTTGGAAGAGCTGTAAATGTTGCAAAAAAAAAAAAAAAGGGTTTTATGGAGGAAAACAGCAACATCTATGAGAAGTAAAGATTAAGAGGAGCTGAAACTGCTATAGCTGATAAAATGGTGAGGGTGGGGTGCACATAGAAACACGCTTCAGGTAAGTAGAAAGGGTGGCCTGATATTGGGCGTCAATAGCAAAGGCAAGAAGACTCTTGTGCAAGGTAGCTACAAAGCAGAAAATGCATAAGAAAAGACAAAGAAGGCACCCACCGTAGCTTTTTGGCAGGAAATGCAGAAGAAAAGACCAGGGGACATCTGTTTTAGCTTTTTGGCAGTGTGGAATATGTAGATATGACAATGGTAGTATGAAAAGAACGTGAAGAAGAAGATTGTATCGTTCCAAGCAAGATGAATAAGTGCATAGAAGTGATTTACCTTTTTGGGACAGAAAGGAAAAGTCAACTTTTAGAAGCATCGAGCAGACAAAAGTAACAGCATAAATGGCATCAATGGCTTTTTTATTTGTTGAAGTCAGTCAAAAACCCGCAAGCCTCAAAACAGACATAAGTTTATACAGAAAGATAACATTTTGCAAGTACAGTTCATTGACGTTTTCTGTCTAACCACCGCTTTCTTCACGTATGTTGTATATCACGTGGTTATCGCTGAAACTGCTATGGGTTGTTTGTGGTTAGGATTGAACATTTCTCCTCTGATGAGAAATGCATGCACATCCTGTAAAGCGCACATCAGAATAAAATTCTCAGTCCTGTCAGGAGAGGTTGTCGCTATTGTCTTACGTCTCTTATCAGCTCATCATCTTTTCCACTTTGATTAGCTCAGTCTTTCCACCATAAAAACCAAAGGACACAGATTTCAGCTAGACATTGCAACTCATCAAACTTGAATTCCCTCATCTATTTTTGCTCTTATACCATGGTTAGTTTTGATAAGTGAGCATCATATTGCCAGCAGGAGAAGAATTCTGAAGAACTTGTGTTCAAGAGATCTCCTACCAAAATAGAAATTATTGTTTTATATAGTTTCTGCATCAGTGTTTCTACTGACATTCTTTGTAGTCATAGAAGCATAATGTTGTATACCCTGAGCCCTACCGATGCGTTTTAAAAAAGGGCTAATGGAGAGGATCCATTATGAAATACTTTAAGCCAAACTGCCAGCCCCCCCCCCCATTTTGATATATATGCTTCTGTTATAATTTCCATATGCAGGTATCATTCAGAAAGGGCAGAAGTCACAGCCAGCTCTATTCAGGGTGATGTTGCTGACACCCATCTCGTGTAATGGTTTACTGGGCAGAGCATGTTGCTTCCTGGTTAGGTCATTACTGGGTGGCTACACACCATATATCTGTTCTGTTGAACTGCACAGAATTTTCAGTGAGTAATGCAAATGAAGAGCATTCATTTCCTAGCTTAATTTTTTTTAATTCTCTCAACTGAGAGCTAGAGTTTCTAAATACACCTAGCAAGTGGAAAACTGAAAACAAAAGAATGTGATTTTTCACATAATGCGGAGTTGAATTGTAGAATTCCGTACCAGCGGATGTTGTAGATGCTAACATTTTAAGTGATTTCAGAAAGAAACTTGACAATTTATAGGAAAAAAAAAATCCTTGGAAGCTAAAACAAGCCTTTGATTCAGGAATTTCCTGAGCTGAAAATTATTGGTGTCCTGAGATGTCTGGTGGATCAGGCCCGTGCAGGAATTTAGGTGGAGTTTGGGTGCCTCCTGCATGTCTTTGAATTGTTTGCATGCTTCTGAGTTGGCAGTTGGCTTAGGTGCACAGAAAAAACTTTACAGTTCAAAAATTCAAAATGGAAATGCAAGCTAAATAAAGGCAGCTTCAGTCTAAATTGTGCCTCACTCCAACTTTAATGCTATACTGGTAACTGTTTATTGTTTTGGGGCTTTTTTCAGAGCCCACTGAAAGCGGTGCCATTGAGGTGAATGTGGTTAACAAAAGAGCAAATCTCGTAAGTCCTCACAGTGTGTGGTTAATATGGAACAAGCTGACACCAGCAAAGCTACCCTTATAGAAATTAAGTTGGGAAAGAGCCCGAGTAAGCACTAGAGAGTTAGCTGGGTCACCTGTTAAGTAAACATAGAGTCTCCAAATGTTTTAAAAATGCAGCTGACATGCATCTTAGTGGTAAAATCAATATGCGCATTGAATGAAAAGACTGAGTTGAGGATTATGTCCAGATTCTATGTAGTACACAGGAAGCTGACATAAAATGATTTTTTTCAAAACAGAACAATTCATAGAGAGGCAAGTGCTGCAGCTGAAAAGAAACATTTCATCCTTGCTCATGATTATTGGTAAAAGTTTAGCATGCATCTAGGCACGGATGTCACAACAGCTGAGGAACTGTTTCTTGAAAAATCCAGAAAAAGAAAATCTAAATTTTCTCTCTTTCATCTGCTTAACCTGTGACAGAGAAAATCCAGATCACAAGATCAAGTGAACAAGACGACTGCAGATATAAAAAGAAGTGGAGAATAATTAAGGCATATGAAAATATTCTAGAATCATGAATTATCTGAAAAATAAAAATCAATCACAATTAACATGTAGCGTGGGAGTAAATGATATAAGATGTAGGAAATTTTTAATGCAGGCGTATTTAATAATCTGGCATATTGAATGTCAGTGTCAGAGCTAAAAAAATCAAAACGGAGAAAAGCGCTTTCATATTTATAATGCTGAACTTGCTATAAAACTCAACCAACATATTGTTATTTAGTCATTAATTTTCACCCAAAATTGAAATGCTAAATATGAGGAGAAAAATATAAGTGAAATGTAGTCCAAAGGAAGAATAATAATCCGTTGAGTAAAGTGCTTCATTTGATCTCAAGAGATGCACGGGGAATCCCTCTTCTGCAACAGGCTTCTAAGGGACGTCACTACATATCTATTTTTCTTCTTTCCCTCTTTATGAAATGGGACTACTCATGAGGCATTCCCTACCTTTAGTATTTTCAGGAGAACAAACGTAGTGGAGATTATGAGATTCCATATGTACTGTAGTTGCGGAGTTTTTATTAAAATACATGGAAAAGCAAACTGTGACACACAAATAAGAATTCATTATAGATTGCATTTAGAGACTTGTTCTTTAAAGGGTCCTCACCAGTTTTCTTTTGCAGATGCTTTTTCACACTCTAATATCTGTATGTATAAATGGTTGAATATGCACATAAATAACCCATTTGCAGAAGTGAAATTGTATGTTTGTTCTGTTCCCTATGCCTAAGTAATAGAACTTGAATAATGCACTCAAATATATGCATTTGGAAAATGAGGTCCTGTTTTCAAATGTGGCCATAAGTACTTTTACATAAACAGAATATATTTTTGGAGCAGGAATGCAGAAGCCATCATTCTGCGTTTTATTCTAATATTTTCTATTTTAATATTGAACAAATCTGACTTTCTAAATAGTGTGGCTATTATAGTGGCTGCAGGCATCCAATAAGTTCCGCCTATTAAACTGAAAAGTAACTGAATTTATGGCTGCTATAAACAGTGTCAGGTGAGCAGCAATACTTGAAGGAGCTGGACTGTTACAGTTGTTTATCAGTAAACATTTGCAAAATAAACTTCTCCTTTTATTCATGATAACTAGCTTCCCTGCGCTCAGAGCTAAACCATCAACATGCAGCAGCAATTGACCAGCTAAGGCACAACCATCAGCAGGAGTTGGTAGCTGCCAAACTGGAACTTGAAAGAAGCATAGAACTCGGCAGACGACAGGTATGATGCTTTACTGGTAACGTATTGTAAAATTGCATAATCAGTATTGGTTTTCTGTTAGCTCGAGGCAGTAACTGTTACGAACATGTAGGGAGGGATTTAATCCTTCAGAGTCAGCCAGCACCAGCAGATTCTGCATGCCTATCGGTTAGGTAAACTTTCTTGCTTAGCTTTTTCTTCCTTCAGAAAACTGAATTAGAATCCTTATAAAATCTCCCGAATCAAGGCAGTTTTCTTTCAGGATTGTCCAGCCATCTTAGTGCATGCTGGCTTTCCTTGGGAGGGAAGTGCCATTTCTCACAGATTCAGTTCTCAGCTGCGAACAGGACTTAAAAGGAAAAAAACCATTTCTCTCTAAAACCTAGGTGGTGTGGTGAAGAAGTGATTGATTGCTTAAAACAGAATGATTACTTCAAATTTTAAAATCTCTTATTTTCAGGAGCCAAATTGGGAAAAATACAATTAGCTTCTAAAGAAAGCAGAGAAGACGACCTAACAGCATTCAAATATGTATATATTTTTTAATGACGTTCCAAAAACCCAAAGCCAACATGGACTACCTTTACTTCCAGGAGCAAACTGATTCTTTCACTTTTATCTTTCACTTTATACAGAATCAGTTTTTCAAGTAGTAACTAAAACGTCAAAGCTTCATCTCTGTTGAAGGGAAGCCATACTCATGGAAGTAAGAGGACCAGAAAATTATTTCTTTATTTGTATATAGAAGAGGCTTTTCAGCATTGCTTTACAGATAGTCTAGTACCAAAGAGGCATAGTGCTTTTAGAAGTATAGATTGAGGAAACAGGTATAACTGAATACAGCTTTTATACGTACGCAAACAAAGAACATAGTAAAAGGTGTTCCCTTCGTTTTCCCCTTCCCTGCCAATTAACAAGCACGAACACTAGAAGCAAAAATGTGGTTCTGTGAGCAGTGAAAGAAAACATGCAGGACTTAGTAAGATGTAGCTTCAGTTGTGTTCTGTTTAAGCCTAGAGTGAGCCACCCAAGTATGTCAGAAACAGATATTAAAGTACCACACCAAGAGTTTGATCCAGCAAAATGCCAGGTACTTTGGACTCAGTGTAGTGAGCTGCTACACATGTGTTTTAGTTGTATGCAATGTGCTTTAGTTGTGTTGCAAAGCAATTAGTTGTGTTTTCCTGTGTTAGAATGCTTCATCAGTTTACAGGATCAAAGCCGAAGTACATGCAGAGATGTCAGAAAAGGAGGATGATAATTTGCTAATTTTTGAAACACTTAAAGTACGTGGATATAACTTTTCCACTGCTTTTTCTTATAATCTTGATGTAGTTTTTGTACAGGAAAGCAGAGAGTTATTTTTCAAGTTCTATTTTTAAGGTTGTACTATAAAAACGCACATTAGGATATATTTGTATTTCCTGGATACATGAAGGCACAAAGCCACACAATTTTATATAAAACTACTTTGAAATGTATGTCTCTTGTCTATCTGTGCAAGCTATATGATGATCTATTGTTGTGCAACTGTAAGAGGTGAATGGAGGGGAACAGAGAACCCTGCAAAAAACTTGAAAAGGGTTAATTTTATTACAGACTTGTTCTTAACTGAGCAGAATCATCAAAATCATTAGGATGGGATCCAGATGGGTTCCAGAAAAGCTTCCCACGTGTGTTTAAATTAATCAAGGTGAAAAATCTCCAGATGTTAACTGCATTGAAATTTCTTATGTAAAACAAATGACTTTATTGATTTATTGTATACGTTATAAATACTATATAAATTAAAAGCATACATAAAACTAAGGACATTTGAGGTGCTATTTTGTACAAACAAAATTTAGAATAGAATGCAACCACACATAAATGCAAGTAGCTTACTTAGATAGACATGTATCCTGCATGTATATATGTCTTTATAGATATATGAGATGTAAAACTTTTGAATCACTGTGTTTGTTGGAGCAGCGCATACATTTTGTGCTATTTCATCAAGCTATGACTGCCATTTTGTTTCCCTGTATCATAAGTTGCAGAGATAGAAATCGAAAATACCACCCTGCTGGTTCCTAGCAGTATCTGGGGTTTTTTTGCAGGGGGGAGAGAAGGGGTTTGTTTGCTTTGCTTTGCTTTGTTTTTTTCACTTTTCGAATGTTGAGTCACCAAGATATGATATGATATGGACATGTCTAGATTGAAAACGTTTTGTAGAATCCCCTGTGTAGAAACTCGGTCTCTCCATTCATATACAGCTTTTCAATATGGCTGAATCAAAAGCTCTGCTTTATATTTACTGTACTAAGTCCATTGAAAGTACATACTGCAGGTACTTGTTCTGTTTAAGAGAGTTCTATAGACAGAACAGATGTCTGGACTGAGTAGATAAGAGCAAGATTCAAACGCAAGAGTTTGGATTGCATATGCAATCAAGATGTATGTGGAAAGACAAAGGGCAATTACTGGGGTATCTTTATATAGGACAAACCACCAATGAATGCTCAAAATCAATCTTTAGTTGATCTTGTTTATCTGATGCTTAGTTCCCAATAAACTGGTTTCCAGAGATGCTAGTTTTCCAGATAGCTAAAATGCTTGCACGTTATCTGCAAGGACTTATCAATCACAAGATATGCACTTGAATGTTCATTTTCTGGAGTAATCCGTGAAGATTACTTTTGACCAGCACAAGAGGAACCAACACAATGAAAGACTTGACATAAATATTGCTACTGAGGCTCCAAAGCAAAATTTACTAGTACTCAATTAGACTTATATTTTGCAATAAAGACACTACAGGGTCAATACCACTGTTACCAAAGCATTTAATGTTAAGAGAAGCTACAGCAAATACAGGAAGTGGAAACTGCAGAAGGAGCTCATATCCTTTTTTTTTCAGGCTACATCAACCAGTGACCATCACCACCTAGCAGCGCTGATAGAAAACCAAACTCAAAGGGTATAATATAGCTTAGACCCAGTTTCAGATGGAGATTCCTTCCTCTCCGTCGGCAGGGCAGACAGAGAACCTTCTCTGAAACTCTCATTTAAGGCCATAGAAAAGCCCCTCATCTCAAACAACCTTGCATTTTAGTAAGAACAGCATTGAAGTGGCAAATACTGAAGGCCTGTACCTAGCAGTGTCCCCCAGAGGTCAGTCCTGGGTCCAGTCTTGTTCAATATATTCATCCATGACCTGGAGGAAGGGACAGAGTGCACCCTCAGCAAATTTGCTGATGATACGAAAATGGGGGGAGAGGCTGACACACCGGAAGGCTGTGCTGCCATTCAGAGGGACCTGGACAGGCTGGAGAGCTGGGCGGAGAGGAACCTCCTGAAGTTCAACAAAGGCAAGTGCAGGGTCTGGCACCTGGGGAGGAAGAAACCCGTGCAGCAGGACAGGCTGGGGGCTGACCTGCTGGAAAGCAGCTCTGCGGAGAAGGGCCTGGTAGTGCTGGTGGACAACAAGGTGACCATGAGCCAGCAGTGTGCCCTTGTGGCCAAGAAGGCCAAGGGTCTCCTGGGTTGCGTTAGGCAGAGCGTGGCCAGCAGGTGGAGGGAGGTGATCCTGCCCCTCTCCTCAGCCCTGGGGAGGCCTCACCTGGAGTGCTGTGTGCAGTTCTGGGCTCCCCAGTCCAAGACTGCTCCATGGCACTCCTGGAGGGAGTCCAGCGGAGGGCTACCAAGATGATGAGGGGAGTGGAGCATCTCTCCTCTGAAGAAAGGCTGCGAGAGCTGGGCCTGTTCAGCCTGGAGAAGAGAAGATTGAGAGGTGATCTCATCAATGTGTACAAGTATCTGAAGGGGGGGGGGGGGATGTCGAGAGGATGAGGCCAGTCTCTTCTCCGTGGTGCCCAGCGACAGGACAAGAGGCAACGGGCACAAACTGAAGCACAGGCAGTTCCATCTGAACCTGAGGAGAAACCTCTTTGCTGTGAGGGTGACAGAGCACTGGCACAGGTTGCCCAGAGAGGTAGCGGAGTCTCCTTCCCTGGAGATATTCAAAACCTGCCTGGACGTGATCCTGGGCAATGTGCTCTAGAGGACCCTGCTTGAGGAGGGAGGTTGGACTAGATGATCTCCAGAGGTCCCTTCCAACCTCAACCATTCTGTGATCTGTCTTTGGCATGCTGCTTTGGACCAATTCTGATTATTAGATCCGCATTTGAGAAAGAAGGGGAATCACTTTCCTAACCTGCTTTTCTTTGACCAGATCGTTCACACCTAGAAGTAGTATAAGCCTGGGAATCAAATCATAGTGTTCTTTTTCACCATTAAAAAACATCTCAAATTCATCACTTTGTATTGGTACTAGCTGATCTAGAAGTTATTTCAAGATCTGCTTAAAAACGTTTCTGGAGCTCTGGCATTGATGACATTGCTTACATTCAAACATTTTCACAAATATTTGCTATTCTGATATTTCTCAGCCAATTAGAATCATATTTCCAAAATGAAGGATCACTTCATGCAACTGCTGAGCCAGTGACAGGTACCAGGCATAGTAAAATCCACTGGAAAGCAGATCCCTCCATGAATCCGTGTGACCAGGGTCAATCATGCAGGATTCCATGTACTTCCATAATATTCCAGCTTGGATTTATGACTTGTCTCTGCAGTGCAGCAGGAGTATAAATAAAAAATGATCAAATGACAAAGATCTGAGAAGATTCAGCTTACTTAAAAAAATAATACTCTCCTGCCTCTCTACGATATTGAATTATACATTGCTTGATACTAGTCACCTGTGACTAGGACATTACCTCAAGTATAGGCCTTTCTGTCAAAATTCCTTTACAACATGGAGCAATTTTGAGGAAAATAGCTAATGCAGCCCTTTTGAATGACAATAAATATCTGTGAAACAATAGCCAGATGAATGTGACAGACAAGCCTTGGATGTGACAACAGCAGCCATGGTTGTAACAGACAGGGACACTGAAGGCATTAGGAATCATTAGGGCTCCCGAAATCAGAAATCCATACCTTTTGAAGGAGTTATTTTATGAACAGTTAAAGGGAGAACAACATGAACTCTTTAAGGCTCAAAGACTTCTTTGCAGACTCCGGGATTTATATAACAGTCCCATATAACAAACCAAGCCTTTTGTTCCAGTTGATAAAATTGACGCAGTCCTGAAAAACTTTGTTTTCCAGCTTTTTTTTTCTTCAGCTTTATCTCTTATATTTTAACTCCATTCCATCAGTTTGCCCTGCCATGACACTGAAGATGAAAGTGCTGAAGATCTTTAGCCATGATTTGTCTATTTATATATGTTCTCTATACAGTGTTTTTGAAAAATACTTTAGGAAGTCGAATATTCTTTTTATTATCATCAACAATTAGGTTGCTGCTTCTAACATTTCAACACCAATTCCCACAGCAACACTTATTTTTCTTCAAACTGATATAACCTTTAAAGTAGGTGTCAACCTCAGCTCCTAGCAGTGGGGCTAGGCGTTGCCCTCTCCTTTTATTAAACAATCAGAATTACTACAAAAATTACAAAAATACTATCCATCTGGAAAACGGCGAGCACTCAGATTGACTGTCGACATCAAGGAAAATTTGGTCTTTCTCTTTGTAAGACATGTATCTGGTTTACTGTGCAGAGTGAAGTATATCCAGTGAACGGAACACTGTCATTTCCTGTTAAAGTTTGTGTAGTTTATTACATATTCCTTTTTGCCTCACACACAATAATACCTTTTAAATTCTCTCACAAATTGATTTGGTTTTTTACATAACTTTGATTTCTTCATTATTTGTATTTCTGCACAATAAAAAACAAAGTGTCTCAGTTTTAAGTGTAATTTGTCTCTGCATCCAAAAACTGAAAAAAAAAAATTCCATTGAATGGAAAGTTCTGCTTGGTTACTGTATTCCAAAAGCAAGTATTAGGCTTCTGAGAGACAATTTTATTAAAGTAATTTTTGCTGCTGCTGCTTATGTCATAGGAGAAAGAATTTTTGTGCCGAATATCAGATCTACAAGATGAACTGAGACACCGAGACCATCATATAGCTGAACTGGATAAAGAGATTCTGCATCTTCATGAGAATATAAGTGCACTGACCAAGGAACTGGAGTTTAAAGGGAAAGAAGTTCTTAGAATACGCAGTGAATCCAACCAACAGATCAGGTATGATTTTTTTCTACTCCAAACTTAAATGTTCTCTCGTGTATTGTTTTTCTTAAGATATTTTACCATTTGTTGCTTTTAGTTTTACCTCTTAATCGATTGGTGTTATATATCATTTAATCTTCTTTAGAAAAAGCGATGTCCACTACTAGTAAAGTTAGTGAATATTACCATACAATTAAGCTGCATTTCAGTAACATATTTTGGCTTATTTTAGTTACAATCCTCTCAAGTGTTTTTTAAAAATTCATTATATTAGTTTATTTAAAAAAGCATTAAAGGAGATGTATTTTCCATGAAATAAGCTAGAAGATTAGAAGGGATAGGAAGTAGTAGGTTTTGATGATTCAGTAATTCCTTTCTTTGTTGTCTGGTATTGCATAAAAGTCATTAAGAGCCTGGCAGAAAATCATGATGAACAAACAGTCTGATTTTAGAATAACTCTTTTCTCAACAAAAATAAATTAAACAGGATGCATGAGCAAGATTTAAGCAAGAAACATGAGAAAGAGCTGGATGTCTTGACAGCAGATCACATCAGAGAGAAACAAAGCATGCTGGCAGATTTTAATAAGACCCAAGAGCTGCTCAAGGAAATTAATTCAGCTTTACAGATTTCGTAAGTTTTATTGTATAAAAAAGTTCATACGTAGCTGCGTTTCAGTGAACAATAGTTTATTCTGGTGTCCATAAGTTACCAAAGATACTGCAGAGATAAAGATATGCAAAAACCTCAGTCAAATATGGGGCCTAATCTTGCATTCTTTGGACAATACAGTTCCTGGAAGCTTCAGGGGAATTGACCAAGATAAACTATGATGGATTTGAGAGCCAAAAAAGTCAAGTAGAAAAAATATACAATCTGTGCAATTCTTAGAAAATTGGAGAAATCATGATTTTAAATATTTTCTCTCATTTTATCTTTTGTGAGAACACAGAAGTTTCTTCAATAAGTTTATAACTAGTACAGTATTTATTATAAAAGTGTCTGATTATACCAAGTGAATTGAGTGGTACAAACATTTTCAGATTTGCTGACACAGGAAAAATTAAAAATTTCTACTAGTATTCTCGGTAAGTGAAATGAATTATATGAGCATACCAATAGCAGAATGCTTACAGTGCCTCTGAGTCAAAATGCCACCTGGGGGTAAGACCACCACTTGGGCAGAGGTGCAGTAGTGGTATGTAGTTTAGCCAGTGTTTTCCTGTCCTCTGCAGATTTCTTTCTTATCCCTATTTATGATGTTACCCACTCAGAGTTTCCTGACATAGTCTTCACAAAGGGTTTTGTATTGGCAGCATAAAACATTTATGGCAGAGAAAAGAATTGGTTCCAAGTGTATGGTACAAAACTTTTCTAAGTAAATATCAGTTATTAATGGACAATAAATCGCATACATCCTCATAGGGCATGGGATTCTTGACAGCATCTGATTTTGTCTTAAAAATGTGAGCACCCCAAAATTTATCCTTAGATAAGTTGGATATAAAATTTATAGTTCTTATTCCTTTGTGCTTATCCACATACGCACTCTTGTGCTGTGATAAATGGTGGTAACTTGCCATTCAGTAAGTTAGGTGTAAACTACCTCCTGTTTACTGCTTTTATCTAGTATGAGTAACAGGTCTATGGGCAGCCACCACAAGTAGGTGCTGGAACTGTATACCCTAACTTTTACCCAAAGCTGTTTCTTTCTCCATGTCCTGAAATGCTGAGTTTACTTCATTTCCTATACCTGGTTCTTGCTCAACATGGAGCTGCAGGGAAGCCGCTCTCATACCAATGGCATAAGGGGTAGCAAATAGATCAGTGCCCTGTGCCCTGACCGTGCTTCCAATATGTTATCTCTACTTACATTGTAGCAATTAGCTGTCAAAGGAGGAAACTATGTTGGAAAAAAGGAGTCTTTTATGCAAAGATGTCTTAACTAACGATTTCCAGTGTCTGCATTACCTGAAACACAACCTTGTGAACTTTTATGGAATGGAGCATCTAGGTCATAGTTATTTAGAGTGGGTATCATTAATTAGGTTCTCCAACTAGATTCTTTAAATTACATATTATCTCTTTGAAACAGAGAAGACAGTTCTCTGAAATATCTGAAAAGAAAATGACAGCTGTGCATAACTATGTATTTATTATACTCCGGGGATTTGTTTACAATGGCTTAACCCAGCATGAAATGTATACACAAAATTAAGCCAGCTGAGCATATTTCTTTTCTGCTGAGTCAAACACTTTTTCTGCAAATAAAAACAGTCATGTTGTTCACATTCATAATGTTTTTTATAAATACATTATATAATCTCCTCAAGTTATGCGTAGGTTATTTGAAGGTTATAAATAATTGAATATGCAGTGTTTTCTCCAGTGCAGCACAAAGTCAAAATTGCACAGCTGCTTCTGAAGGGAAAGTACTTCTTTAAAATCAGAAGTGGTGTCTGTTTCTGGAATTAAGGTTGAGCTGACTAGACACCTTAGGTTTATAGTTTTTCTCAGGGTTCATTTGTTGTTTTATTTTTCCCCCTAAGCTTTTTAAATTCTGTATTCTGAAACGTAGTATGCTAATGTACGTGAAGGCTGAATACGGTGGACAAATATTTCAGTAGTTTCCTTTTGAACAATGTTTAGCATTATGAGTGTTACGTTTTAGAGACAAATAGTCATTTGGAATTGTCATTCGTCTTCAATACTTGTCCTTTATGAAGAAAAAACAGGAAATTTATGCTGTTAGTTTTGCGTTTCCTCTCTCAGTTGGCTTATTTCAGTTCTCTCCTTTAATGCTTTCCCACCAAGCATTTCAAATATTCTCATATTATTTCAAGTGTTTCTCAATTGTTACTTTCCTCTTAATCCCGATATCCTAATATCTGAGTGTTTATTGCTTTTCTTTCACAGCTTATTCCTTTATTTCCATCTCTAATGGTACAAAGTTGCTTTTGCAGAGAGGAATTAGCTACATATTAGTCTTCACTATTCTTGGATATCCGTGTCTCACTATGCTCCTCATGAGCTGAGGAAGTTGGTGCCAGCCTTGTCTGTCTATCCTGTTTCTCCAGTATCACAAGCATGCATCTTCATTCAGTGTAGATATCTATTAAAATAAAATGATACTGCTTTGTTCACCCAGCAATTCATTGCCAGCTTTTCAAAATTTACGTTAATATTAAATACTGTACAATGTAGGCCCTGCATTACACATAAGAATCAGTGTTATCTACATATTCTGTAATTCTACTGTCCGCATTTTTTATCTTTGAGTGTCTTATTTTCAGTCTGGCTTCCAAAAGGCTTTTTCTCCAAACACCTAGTACTACATGCACGGAAAGGATGTTAAGATTTTAGAATTTTGGCCAGATGATTGTTATTTTCTGTAGTAAGGGTGCAGTTGTTACTCAATTTTTAACTAAAGTTGAATGATAATAACATTGAAATTTTACTTTGAGGTGAAACACAAGTTGTTTCTACTTTTACTCCTTGAACTGTCTTTTGTACTAATCAAAGGTGTGACTTTATTAATTCATCATTTAACACTGGACCAGACTAAAAGGAGTATTTTTCTTTCCTATAAAGTTTAGAAGAAATGGAAGAAAAATATAAAAACAGAGAATCAAGACCAGAAGATTTGCAGCTTATCTCAGAGCTGAAAGACCTAATTGCAGAGAGGGACCAGCTCATAAAGAAATTGATTGTAAGGCTTTTTATGCTCTCTTGGTTTAATATCTTGACAGACATAAATGTTAATCTAATGCAGGGTGTTTAAAATGTATTTCAAGTACCAGTTCTGCTAGCATATATTCGTATGCTTTTAGATGTTAATCCTGTAGTTTCAGTGACTCATAATAGGAAAATTAGTTAGATGCAGAGTGTTGGGGCTTTTTTTAGTTTTAAGTGTTTTTTTAGTTAAAAAAAATTGCAGTATGACCTTCATCAGAAGTATCCTATCTGCAATCCTGGAATAAGAAGTAAGCCATGCAAGTCATATAATAAATAGTCTCTTCTATGAGGTTTCTAAGAAGGTTTCAAACTTCCTGATGCACTGAGCTTCCCAAACTCAGACCTCAAGCAGCCTGACAGATTATTCTGATTATTTTTTTATGCAGAACCAAGTAGGAATGAGGAAATTCAAATGAATTAAAAATTAAAACTTAACTATACTGAATCTTTCCTAATGCATAATCCATTAGTCTATGCTCATTCTCAAGGGTAAAACAGACAGCAGAACTGCATGAATAGAAATGATATAGTATTTACATATAATAGTATATAAAACATACTAAATATGAAACGTAAGTGATAGAAATGTAGGTTTCTTTAAAATGTAAAACATCAAATTTATTTGAAATCATTTTATAGACAGATTTGGCCACTAACTAATTGAAATGCATAAAAAGAAGTTTCTATTTGTTCTTCTTTTAGGAGGACAAAAAATTCTATCAACTGGAGCTAGTTAACAGGGAGACTAACTACAACAAAATGTTTAATGCAAGCCCTAATGTTGGTGTTATTAATCCATTGGTGAAGGTATGTTCCATGGACTTCATTGCTAAAGTGAAGAAAAAGAAATCTTACTTAGGATATAATAAAAAGAAGTAATATATATATGTGTGTGTGTGTGTGTGTGTGTGTGTGTATACGTATATCACTCACTCTTTATTTAAAGAAACGTTCAAAACAAGGAACATAGTTTATCGTTTGTCTCTTTCTTTTTGTGTAGATGTGTTTGTTTCTGTTGTTGTGTAGGGATCCACTGATATTGTTGCCCTAGTCTGATAAGCACAGATGACACAAAACTGTAAAATCTGGGTAGAAATGTGAAAGAAAGGCTACAGAAGGCAGGGCTGTATCCTATAAATACAGAACAGCAATGTCTGTAAACACTATTTTTTTCATTATTTTTCTTGGTTATTTTGGAAAGTGGAAGGGCAGTTTTATTTTTCAGGTGGTGCTTAGGAGGGAAGACCATTAGAAACACTGAAGGAGAGGGGACACTAAACAAAAGGATTAAGGGTTAAAAGAGGAAGGAAAAGACTGTGAGAAGGGCATGGAATGAGACTGAATGGAAAAAGATGGAGTGATAATAGAGAACTGGAGTGACAAACCAGACATGGACTGCGAGGGTAGCAGGAGATAAAAGCAGGCCGTTAGCCTTCCCAGCAAATGTTGAGTCCTATATGAGTGACAACACTTAGTAGCAGCCTTCTCCAGTTTTCTTCACCCTGGTGAAGAGCAGCCAATGAAGGCTACTGTACGAAAAGGTACAGTACCTTCTCTGTCATTTCAAAAGCCAGCAGCATTCCTACAGGAGGAACCCAGAGAGTCATGCCGCAGGCTACCTTTATTCCATTTCTTTTCACCACCTCAGCAGTAAGAATGAGTCCTCTAACATGTAATACATGCGTTCAGTAACTCCTAGGCTGTTAGACCTGCATGGAAAAGGGAAGAGATTTTTCGCAGCAGTAGGGGTCATGTGGGAAGGTGCTGAAGCAGGGGGAAACCCAAGGGGTACAGTGTAAGCAGCTGAGATGACCTAGAGCTTCAGTGATCAAGATTAACATAGGTTATGAGGTCCACATTGACTTGGAGTTCACACAGGTCTCAGCGAACAGTTGGTCTCAAAACATCCTTTATGCATTTGGGAAGTTGGTAACACTGAAAATCCAGTCAGGATTGAGTTCGGTGCCAATATCTACGTTTAAACATCTGCCTGATGGTGTCCACATGTGCACTGTGTGTGAGCATCCATTACAGTTAAGGGATATCTAATTAGTAGTCAATGAAGCTTAGAGCGTGGTCAACTTGAGCAGCCACTAGGTGTTTAGTTTAGGATTAGCTGAATCGCTCCCAAGTTCTCTTGATTGTATTGATCATATCCCCATCAGTTATGTAGACTTTGTGCAGAAACTCAAATTGCCACAGGCGCAGACAAGTTTGGGGTGAGTTAAAAGAAATCAAGGCATACAAAAGAAAGCAATATAATCTTGCACAATTCAGGGTTCTTTAACATTGGAATAATTTTACCTAGGATCCAGTTGTTTGGTTAGCAAGTAGGCAAGTGCATCTGAACAAGTAACACGTCTCTGTATGAAAGAAGGTCTCGCTAAGTTTTTAATCGATCAGGCTATGTTATTTATCTAAGCCTTATTATGATTTCATGTCAGATCAGGCATGAATATACAAATTCTGCTGCAAATTGTCAGCACTCTTCTACACTTTCCAGGAGCCCAGCAGCTCCGACGAGCTCATCTGCTGATGCCTTATACTGCATAAAAAGCTTAGCTTGGGCCCAGCAGAGACAATATCAGGACTACCAGATACAATTTGAATGCTTTGTCTTTATGTGATATAGATTGTTTCAACATTTTGGAAGTTTGTCTGGACCGCTCATTTTTAAAACTGTGAAATTTAACCATCAAGTGGATTAGTTTGTGCTTTGTGTGAAATCTGAAGCATTTGGGAGAATTACTTCAGCATCAGATTTCCATAGTGATAATTCATTTATTTTTCTCCTATGTTTCTATCACTTAAAATTGTTAAGATTTTAATAGTGTTGTATGCCAAAACATTTTGATCTCTCATTTCATGAATTGTGGACTATGTTACTTTATTTTGTGTAAGCATGTACTATGTTATTGGAGAATGAATTACAAAGAAAGTGAAAATCTCATTCTTTTTGCTTTTTTGTAATAAGAAAAAGACAGAAATGAGTTACTACGGGCTTTGCATATTAACGCATAATTAGAACCATTGCTGCATATATTAAAGCGTTTCAAATTTATGCAATGGATCTGTCTAGTATGTTGTTAGATCTAAAATTTCATAATACTTTGCATAAATTTCATGGAAACTACACATCATTTTGTGTCTCCAGTTTTGACTTCTTTAGAAGCATATAGATTGTTTTATATAGAATAAGATATAAACTATAATATTTTTCCAAGCATTTATATGGATAATACATTCAGGAAAATTTAGAATGCTTGAGAATAACTGTCCAGAAATAAGCCACCGATGAAGTATCCAGTTTTAATTACGGTGTATATTACCTGATGTGTTTTACATACTTGGTTACTTCTACTAAACTGTTTTTCCACTGTGATGTTATTTCTTGCTTCTTCAGCTTGAGGAAGTAAAGCACATGGGACGATCCTACTTTAATCCTTTGCAGCTAATGACTTTTTTCTATTATAGCTTTGTGTTAAATTGTTCGTTTTATTTTGCCAGTAACAAATGCATGCACCACTGTGCCTATATTAGCAGCATTTGCCTCTGCCAGCCCTGGAGAGGTCAGGCACTGAAATCAAAGCTAGCCGATAGCTCAGTGGCAGAGAGTACAAACAGTGGGACTCCACGTTCATCTTCGATTGAACTGTTGCCCACCCTTGAACAGAGCAGCTCTTGTCTTTCAAATGCATTTCTGGTTGGACATTATTATATAAAAACAACATGAGATTCCACTTGTCTTTCATTTTCTTCAATTCAAATTTAAATGATTTATAAGTTCTTAGGGTTTTTTTTTCTAGCTGCTTTGTTAGGGTTTTATATGTGTAATTGAAGGCGAGCATTTATTATATACTCAGTTAATATATAATTCATGAGAATAAATGAATCAAGTTTTATTTTGGGAAATGGGGATTTTTTTTTTTTTAATAATAGTACATGGAATATTCAGTAGAAGCCAGAAAACACATATGGCTCTCCGTAATAAAGCTATTAAAGAACTAGAGAATTATTTGAATTGTCCTTCTACACTAAAATATCTATACCAGTGGACAGGATAAATACTGATTCCTTTGTATGATGTGCTATGAACAGTAAAACAGTAATATCAGAATAATTCTTCAGTATTTTTGAATTCCGTGGTATACTCTCAGCAGGAGTATGGAGAGTATTAAAAAAAGAAAAAAGTTCAGTTGTGCCATCTGGTGTCTAAAGTGTTAGCTGTAGTAGAGTTAGAAGTCTGGCCTTTTTTCTTCTGTGTGCAGGAAACTGAACTACAACATAAGATTCTTTTTTTATCTTTAACAGTATTTCTATAATGTTTGCTAACTAGGAGGGCATCATTGCTTTAAGAAAAGAAATGTAGTTGGTTTTCTCGGTTCTGTATTTCACTTATCAAAATGTGCTTAAGTAATGAGGTGAAATATATTGGAGAGATTTACTTTTTTCTTCATTGACATTTACTGTAGTTACATTTGACAGCAGAGCTGTGTCACTAATACCAAGAAAGGATTTAAGTAAAAATGAAAGGTTTAACAGACTGAATGATAATTTTGTGGAAAACTTGCTATTTCCAATATCTTAGAATACAGCAAGATTTTGTATTGGAAAATCTTTAAAAATTAATCACTCATTGATTATTAAACTAGTTCTTAATAAGTTAATCATCTTGCTCAGACATTTGATTTTTCTGTGAAAATTTATGCTGTTCAGTTCTGGTCAAAGCAAATAGTAAAAATACAAATAGAAAAATATGCCACTCTGCCACAGTTGCTCCCCTTCCAAAAAAATGAAAACAACCACCAAGAAAACTTTTAAATCTGCAAATCTCCTCATCTGTCATGGTGCAAGGAGCCTTCCTTACATTTGTTATTTTTAATGCAGCAAAAGAAGAAGAATGATAAATCGACAAACAGGTTTGTGAGTGTCCCCAATCTAAGTGCTCTGGAATCTAGCGGAGTGGGCAATGGACATCCTAACCGCCTGGACCCCATTCCTAACTCACCCATCCACGATATTGAGTTCAACAGCAGCAAACCACTACCACAGCCAATACCACCCAAAGAGCCCAAGACGTTTTTGAGGTGAGCATTGCCTCACCAATCTTTTTTTTCTTAACTCAGACAAATTTTGCATTCTTCTGAAATACAAATACTATTATGAAATTTTTAATTTTTACACTATATTTGTAACCTCTTTACAGTATTCCTTTTTGTTGAAGACCTTGTCGAAATGTGAAGTATTCTCTCACCTTTTCATAAGTCTTGACTACTCAACTTTGAAAACCTTTGTAGATACTTTAATTTAATTCATGTGCTTCCAATTGTTTGCATATATGAACAATTGTTTTAAATGTTTGTGTTATTTACTGATTGTCATTTAAGCACTGATATTAGCACAGGATTTCTTTTATTCAGTATTGTGTGATAATGGTTTTTACGTAAGAAAACTGTTTCTCTGTGTTACGTGAATGTTTTGTGTTTACCCTTTCCTCAACCTATATCAAATTGTTTCGTAAGCATCACTTTACTACAGAAAGAGGAAATGTGCATGCTTGGATGTTTAATGCTGAGCTTCCAATAATTAAAATCAGCATTAAAGTCTCAATTCTCTCAGGGATTGGTATAGTGAATTACATTATTTCCTTTTAAAAAAGGTATTTAAGAGGGAGGGAGGATTTAAATATCTTGGCTTCATGTGCCTACCTAGTGAATGCAATGAAGAAAGGCTATACTCTGTATTTCATAGGTACTGGTATCTTACCTCTAAGCTGGCAAATAAAAGTAATTGTAATGACCAGTTCCACAGTTGGTTGCTTACCCTCTCATCTGGTTGAGATGTGAAAGGCCACATACCTAGCAAATGCTAATTTAAAAGGAAAATAAGTAGTAGAATGTAAAATAGATAAGTAAAAACAGAGTATTTCAACAAAACAATCTTTTGTTAAATATACTGCGTTGCTTATTTTTTCCTGTGCATGTGCTGTGCGTGAGTATGCTCAGATACCTACAATATGCACGTGCATGAACTCATGAACTGTGATGCTGGAGTTTCTCTTCCAAATTGTTTTGTGCCTTGTATTATCCAGTAATGCAGTAGGGATTATTTTATTACTGATTTTTATTGCCAAAGGAACTTTATTGTGTCTTTAAATTTAATTTAAATTTCAGTATTTTGCTAATTTTGTGAGAACTGGAGAATGCTCAAGGGGGAGCAAATCTTGACTGCAGCGCACCAGTTTTTTTTCCTTAGTATATTAACGCGTTTTAAATGTGTGCATGAAACAATGCAAGTGATATTTCGGTGTGGTTAGTGTAAAGTATTAAAACAGTGTGTATTTTTGTTCAGTTGCCAACCAGTCCTTGTGAGCACATGTCTAATAATATGATGCTTGCATCATATTTCTGAAAATTAACTTTACCGCAGGAAAAGGATGCTAAAAGAGGGCCTTATACAGTCACACTTTTCCAAGAAAACTCTTTTTATCCTCCCCAAAAACTTACAGCTGTTGATGAGATTTCTAAATAAGGTTTCCCAAAATATTATTTGCCCACCTTGTAATGTGGCTTCCAAACGGACCTATCTGTGCTGCTGATGCTCTCCAATGGAGTGGATGATCACAGATTCTATAGGGGGACATTAAACTCTATCCTGAGGCACACTGATAATTAATCCATGATAAAATAGACCGTGTTCTTTACTGTCTTCTCTGTGATTTCTTCTCCTTAACCTTTGCACTCTTTATTTAGTTGTGGGTTAAATTTTTTTTTTCTTTCTATGAATTTAGCCCTCCTCAGACTGAAGCTTCACCAGTGGCTTCACCAGATCCCCAGCGCCAAGAGTGGTTTGCCCGTTACTTCACATTCTGAGAGATGATTTGTTTTTGTGGCACAGTGTAGTGTGGACTTCTTTTTATAAGAGCATGACCTTAAGTAAACCCTTCTGTGAACAAGCTTTCCTGTAATTTGTCAAACACTGTGAATGAGAGAGTATTTGTCTTTCTGATTTGAAAATGCACTGTATTTCACGTGATATTTGTTGGAATCACTTGACATGGTACTTATATAACGTGTGTAATTATAACTATTATTTTTATTTAAAATGGAAGAATCTTTAAACTTTGTAATTACTACACAATAAATTTTGGTAGAACAAACAATGATTTCCCCTTTTTTCCTATGAATATGTTTTCTTTGATTTCAGGTAAGGCTTTCCCCCCCCCCCCAAAATAACATAATTGCATGTTGTTATAAATATGATTTAAATTGTAAAAGGAAAAAGGAATATAGTATGCATCTTTCTCCAATTAGGGCAGGATATGTTTAATCCATCCCAACTCTACTCTGTTACTTTGTAGCACTTTAAAAACTGACCTCTTTCTAACACTTAAAAGGAAGAATGCGAAGGAAATCAAGACTAGTATAGCTGCTAGCCTTCAGAGCTGAGTGATTTTGACAAGAGCTAACAGAAAGGAAAATGTTCATTGCGAGGTTTTCACTTCCTACCTACTGCTCATCAGCCTTTGCCCTCTAGTTATAACTTAACGTTTTAACATTGAATTTAACCAGAAGCTGTTCTCACAAATTATGTATTTATTTTATGAATACCAACAAAGACAAATGCTTGGAAAATCTGGAATATCATGCTAAGTATCTCTGCATAAATCAGGACTGCAGATTTTGATCTTATTGCCCTGCTTTGGATAAAATTCATGCCTGAAATGCAAAAATAAACAAAAAAAACTTTATCCATTTATACACACTACAGGATATAGGTCTTTCATTAAAACTTACGTACAGTCCGTTATCTATATTAAAGAGTTTTTTTTTTGAAACTACTCTATGAAGTGCATGCTTTTTTCAGCTGGTGAGCATGATTCTCCAATCTACACCTTTTATGATGCCAGTGTTGCTCCAGAAATTTGAGGCAGCATGTAGAAAAATAAAGCCTAGTGTCTTTAATATTTATATTTTTTCATTCAAAGATTACCACAAAGTAACTCACACTGGTAGTCTCAGGGAGAAAATTGTCTCTTTGTTTTATGAATGTATTTTTAAGCTGAATCTCTTATCTTTCAAAAGCAGCAAAAATTATCTGAGCTATTATTTGAATAAGGTTTTAGTTGGCATATACAAAGGTACTGAGCTTTATTATTTCTTCTGAAGCCCTAACCGTATCCTTTTTCCCCCATATGCACAGAGGTAAATACCCAAATGAAGATACTTGCTAATTGCAATGAGTTTTATATGTAGCATATGTATAAAGGAAAAATTTGTATGTTTTCATATAAACAATATAAAATATTCTAAATGAAAATTTTAAAACTTATATCTTGTAATTCAGCTTGAAAACGCCACTGAAAGCTGTATTCTGGTGATGCTGTCATGGAATAAGGATGTATACAGCTGATTTTCTGTAGTTGATGGACTCAAATGTAGGTATATGCAAATTTTTAATTTTAGAAGCAAGCCATATTGGGCAAAATGACAGGTTTCTTGGCTGTTACCAAATAAAATACACTAGATCATTTTGTTATAATGTTCTGAAGTGAGTGTTGTGTATTTTTTTCTTGCATGCTTTGGAAGTTGTTTAAAGGGCTCAGCTTTTCTCCCCCTTCCTCTACTTACTTTGTTTGTACTTCTTTACATACAGAATTAATAGCTGTAAACAGCAATTAAGAGAAAGTAATATTTGCATTCCGTTTACTTGTTCATATATTTTTTACAGACTTCAGTAAGAAGTGTACACATTAGTTTTTGCTAGTAGGCATTGGTCTTCTGGAAGGGAGAAGATCAGGAAACACTCTGTTCCCATGTCTCTCAAAGTCAGCAGCTGTTGCAGTATCAATTTAGTTTCTTATAAAAACAAACAAAGAAACAAAAAACCCACAAAACTGAATAAACTGGCAAAAACTGAGTTTCTTTAAAATGGCACTGAGAACTCTGTAAAATATATTCCTAAAATATGTGACTGATGTGATCATTTTGGATTAATATAGGAACTTGCGTTATCCCATGATACCGTCACGTTTCTGTTTTTGCAGTAGCTATCTGATGCTTTAAAAAAAGCTAAAAGTGTACATAGCCATGAGTCTAGTTTTACAAAGTCTCTACTCACATATGTTGTCTTTCCTTTTGAGGTTTCCTTACATAAAACTTCTAGCAGTTTAATACACATCTCTGAGTAAGGAGGTGCAGAATTAATGTGAAATTGCTTGTACTGTTTTCAGGGGCAGGAAAATCTTTTGGCCCTCAGAAGCTATCTTTTGGTACTCTGACACATTAAAGTCAACTGTTAACTGCAGACCATCAGAACTTAACAAAACTTTTTTCCTCACACCTTTTACCATTTTATTCACAAAGAAATTAAAAAGTCAGAGAGCAAACACAGAAGAATTTAGTATTTTATTATTATACTTCCCTATGGAGAAGGAAGTAACAAGCTGTAATTGATACAGTGCAAAATACAAAGGAATCTCTTGCTTAATCAGACTATCACTGTAATAATCAGTCTTAAGTTGTGGTCCTGTCCTTCAGTCTGGATTGTTTGATTTGCTTTTGTGATAAGAGCTTGAAGGCCAGTGAATTCTCCAGATCAGTAGAAAACTTTTCTAGCTGACACCATCTTATATGATCTGCTAGCACAAGGAGGAGCTATGGCACAAGAACACAGAATCACAGAATCACAGAATCGTTTAGGTTGGAAGGGACCTCTGGAGATCATCTAGTCCAACCTCCCTCCTCAAGCAGGGTCACCTAGAGCATATTGCCCAGGATCACGTCCAGACGGCTTTTGAATATCTCCAGCGAAGGAGACTCCACCACCTCTCTGGGCAACCTGTTCCAATGCTCTGTCACCCTCACAGTGAAGAAGTTTTTTCTCAGGTTCAGATGGAACTTCCTGTGGTTCAGTTTCTGCCCGTTGCCTCTTGTCCTGTTGCTGGGCACCACGGAGAAGAGGCTGGCCTCATCCTCTTGACACTCCCCCTTCAGATACTTGTACACGTTGATGAGATCCCCTCTCAGTCTTCTCTTCTCCAGGCTGAACAGGCCCAGCTCTTGCAGTCTTTCTTCATAGGAGAGATGCTCCAGCCCTCTAATCATCTTGGTAGCCCTCCGCTGGACTCTCTCCAGGAGTGCCATGTCTCTCTTGGACTGGGGAGCCCAGAACTGCACACAGTACTCCAGGTGAGGCCTCACCAGGGCTGAATAGAGGGGCAGGATCACCTCCCTCGACCTGCTGGCAACACTCTACCTAATGCACCCCAGGAGATCATTGGCCTTCTTGGCCACAAGGGCACACTGCTGCCTCTTGTTTAACTTGTTGTCCACCAGCACTCCCAGGTCCTTCTCGGCAGAGCTACTTTCCAACAGGTCAGTCCCCAGCCTGTACTGGTGCATGGGATTATTCCTGCCTAGGTGCAGGACCTTGCACTTGCCTTTGTTGAACTTCATGAGGTTCCTCTCCGCCCAGCTCTCCAGCCTGTCCAGGTCCCTCTGAATGGCAGCACAGTCTTCTGGTGTGTTAGCCTCTCCCCCCAGTTTAGTATCATCAGCAAACTTGCTGAGGGTGCACTCTGTCCCTTCCTCCAGGTCATGGATGAATATATTGAACAAGACTGGACCCAGGACTGACCCCTGGGGGACACCACTAGCCACAGGCCTCCAACTTGACTCTGCGCCATTCACCACAACCCTCTGAGCTCGGCCATCCAGCCAGTTCTCAATCCACCTCACTGTCCACTCGTCTAGCCCACACTTCCTGAGCTTACCTAGGAGGATGTGATGGGAGACAGTGTCAAAAGCCTTGCTGAAGTCCAGAAAGACAACATCCCCTGCTCTGCCCTCATCTACCCAGCCAGTCATTCCGTCATAGAAGGCTATCAGATTGGTCAAGCATGATTTCCCTTTGGTGAAGCCATGCTGACTACTCCTGATCACCTTCTTGTCCTCCACATGCTTAGTGATGACCTTCAAGAGGAGCTGTTCCATCACCTTTCCAGGGATGGAGGTGAGGCTGACAGGCCTGTAGTTTCCTGGCTCCTCCTTCTTGCCCTTTTTGAAGACTGGCGTGACATTGGCTTTCTTCCAGTCCTCAGGCACCTCTCCTGATCTCCAGGACCTTTCAAGATGATGGAGAGTGGCCTAGCGATAACATCCGCCAGCTCCCTCAGCACTCGTGGATGCATCCCATCGGGGCCCATGGATTTGTGGATGTCAAGTTTGGACAAAAGATCTCTAACCTGATCCTCCTCCACCAAGGGAGAGTCTTCCTTTCTCCAGCCTTCCTCTCTTTTCTCCAAGGTCTGGAATTCCTCAGGACTGGCCTTAGCAGTGAAGACGGAAGCAAAGAAGGCATTCAATAACTCTGCCTTCTCTGTATCCTTTGTCACCAGGGCACCCGCCCCATTCAGCAGCGGGCCCACGTTTTCCCTAGTCTTCCTTTTGCTATTGATGTATTTGAAGAAGGCCTTCTTGTTGTCCTTGACATCCCTTGCCAGATTTAATTCCAACTGGGCCTTAGCCTTCCTTGTCGCATCCCTGCACACTCTGACAACATCCCTGTATTCCTCCCAAGTGGCCTGTCCCCTTTTCCACATTCTGTACACTTCCTTCTTCTGCTGGAGTTTTGCCAGCAGTTCCTTGCTCATCCATGCAGGTCTCCTGCCCGCTTTGCTGGACTTCTTCCTCACAGGGATGCACTGATCCTGAGCCTGGAGGAAGTGACGCTTGAATATTAACCAGCTCTCTTGGACCCCTCTTCCTTCTAGGGCCCTACCCCAGGAGATTCCCCTAAGTAGGTCCCTGAAGAGGCCAAAGTCAGCTCTCCTGAAGTCCAGGGTTGCAACCCTACTCATTGCCCTGCTCCCTCCTCGCAGGATCCTGAACTCCACCATCTCATGGTCACTGCAGCCAAGGCTGCCCCCAACCTTCACCTCTCCAACTAGACCTTCTTTGTTCGTTAGTACAAGGTCTAGCATTGCACCTCTCCTCGTTGGCGTCTCCACCACCTGGGTCAAGAAATTATCATCAATGCTTTGCAGGAACCTCTTTGACTGTTTGTGCCTAGCTGTGCTGTCTTCCCAACAGATGTCAGGGTGGTTGAAGTCTCCCATGAGAACCAGGGCCTGTGATCGTGAGGCTTCTTCCAGCTGTCTGTAGAAGGCCTCCTCGATGACTTCCTCCTGATCAGGTGGCCTGTAGTAGACCCCCACAACAGTGTCACCCATGTTAGCCTGCCCTTTAATCCTTACCCATAGGCTCTCAACTTGCTCTTCATCCACCCCTAGGCAGAGCTCCATACATTCTAGTTGCTCCCTCACATAAAGAGCAACTCCACCACCTCGCCTTCCTGGCCTGTCTTTCCTAAAAAGCACATAGCCATCCATGACAGCATCCCAGTCATGTGAACTATCCCACCATGTCTCTGTCACTGCAATGAGATCATGGCCCTGCGACCGCACACAGATCTCTAACTCTTCCTGCTTATTCCCCATGCTGCGTGCATTGGTATACAGGCATTTGAGAGAGCCAGTCAAGCACGCAGGCTTCCCAGAAGAGGTGCAAGAGGATCCTCCATAGCCATGTCCCTTGCTGTCTCCCCTGGTTGTATGCACCCGCTGCAGGCATCCTGACTTGAGCGGTGTTTTACTGACTCCCCTGCCACTATACCACTCCCCTTCCCCCATCTTGCCTAGTTTAAAGCCCTCCGTACCAGGCTGGCCAATCTGTTGGCAAAGACACGCGTGCCCCGCTTGGTAAGGTGGATCCCATCTCTCCCCATCAGCTGTTGATCTTCAAACAGGGTCCCATGGTCATAGAAACCAAAGCCCTGTTGCCAACACCAGCGGCGCAGCCAGCTGTTAACTTGGAAAATTCGTCTACTCCTCCTCCTGTCCTTTCCCCTCACAGGCAAGATTGAGGAGAAAACCACCTGGGCTCCCAGACCCTTGACCACCATTCCCAGAGCTCTGAAGTCCCGTTTGATGGTTTCCAGTTTGCCTTCCGTGTCATTAGCACCCACATGGAAGATCAGCAGAGGGTAGTAGTCTGATGCATGGACAAGCCTTGGCAGTCTTTCCACGACATCTCTTATTCGAGCCCCTGGCAGGCAGCAAACCTCTCTGGACAAGAGATCAGGTCGGCAGATAGGTGCCTCTGTCCCCTGCAGCAGGGAGTCACCCACAACAATCTCTCGCCGTTTCTTCCGGGGGTTCCTGCACGGCACAGGGTCTGCCAGGCCAGTTGCCTCCCTTGGAGCCATGCCCAGCTCCTCCTCGGCTTGGAGGGCGCTAAACTTGTTCTTCAAGGGTAACTCCTGAGGAGGAGCAAGAGCCTTTCTCCTTCTACCAGAGGTCACCAGCTTCCAGCCCTCTTCAACAGCGTTATGATGCACCTTTACACACGGTGCTGAGCCCTCTGACACATCCGCTGCAGTGGGGGCAGGGGACTCCCGGAGCTGAACAGTCTCCGAGAACACCCTGTCAATCTCCTGCTCATCCTCTCGGATGCTACGCAGCCTACTAACCTCCTCCCGTAGCTCCTTTATCTGGTGACGCAACTGGTCAACCACAGCACACCTCACACAGGAGAGCTGTCTGTCAGCCCAGGCCTCACGGAGAGGCCCCAGGCACTCCCTGCAGCCTGACACCTGCAGAGCTGCTTCTGCTGTCTGAGGGTCTGTCTGGGTTGAGGCCTCAGACACAGCCAATGCAGCACCTCCCGCAGCCACTGGGGAACGTGCTCTGCGGCGTGTCATGACCATGCCCCGGGGAAGGACACACCACTGTGCAAAATAGAGAGATGCCTTCTTTGCCTTCTGCGCGAACTGCTGCGCAAACTGCTGCCACATTGTTCTGTTTTGCAGCAGGACTTGTGTGCAGCAAGTATACTTGAAAAAAGGCCTAAACCTAACTGAAAAGCAAACTGGAATCAGTGCCAAAACAGAAATGGCGTTATCAAATTGACTCTGTCCTAACACAGCTTTTCAGCTACTTCAGTGTATACATATACTACGTTTAGCTGCGAATTCAAGGGAAGTATTACTTCAATGAGGAGTACTGACAACCAATTACATAGGTCAACATTATACAAATAAAATTTAATTTCTTCTATAATTTCTTCTATTTCTTCTACAGTCTCATGATGTTATTGTTCAACAAATAAATTGGATTATTTTTTCCTAATCTAGCATGAGTAGGTCTACATTTAATGTAATAATTTCAAATTAAATATCTTGTACTAATCTGTGATCACTTTAAACAGTAAGAAAATCTGTGTATGGTAACAGTGGAGAATATAGCACAGTTAGTCATACCAATCCTGTCTTTCTAAATGCTTTATATAATGCTGTAAAATCTTTTTTTTCCCCATTCTTAAAGCCTAACAATAATTTTTGTCACTCATGATGTAGTCTCTGGAAGTGTACCTTGCTGCCTTTTCAGACTAGAAACTCTTTCCATAAGGGACTGCTTGTGATGAACTGCACTTAAAAATCAAAAGAAGCATGCTTGGGAAGAAAGTTTCTGCTCCTGGAAGTGGATATTGTGGGATTTGGAGCTGTAGAACATGTTGCAGCATTTGTCTTTCTGCTCTGGCAGCTGAAAAAATGGGCATGTCTGTCCTTTCTTTTCCCTAAATTGTTAACAAATATATTATTCCGATAGCATACCTAGAAAATCCCAGTACTAACTTTTGACTAACAGTCATTCCCTTTTTTTCCAGTTTTAATCTTACGATGACCTCTTTAAACACTACCAGACATGAGGAATTCCTTTTGAAGATCAGTAGAATGTACTTATTAGATAGAAGCCAGACCTGCTCAGTGTGGCCCTTCACTTGTTAAAGGCTTATTTTTAAACCTACCTGCATTTTGTTGCATGATCCCCAAGTAAAGTTCACAGATTCTGCACTGAGAAAATGAGATCTCAAATTTTGATTTTCTGCTGTAATTTACTTCCCTTAGAGGGAAGCCGATTGAGCCACGTAGCTTAGAAAAATAGTGATTTTCAGCCTCCTCTGCAGTCAACGGAAAGAGGCAGCTTCAAGCATGATTCATCCCACTTATCTTTCTTGATTGGATAAAGACTGTACAGCAACAACAACTAATTTAAGTGCCTCGGATGCCTAAATTTAGGCTGGAGAAATCCTAGCCTGTCATTTTATTTATCTATTTATCTTTTTATTAATGTCTGCAAAAATGTAGCAGCTGGAAAAAAGCCAAGTGTTTTTCCATACAGGAACCATGTTTGTTTCCTGGTATGTTCAACGTAGTCCCATGCAATCCTGTTACTACTTTTCCTAGTCAAATGCTAAACCATTTTTTGCTATAACAAAGATAAATCTTTAATTTCTGGTATTGTTGTTTGGCTGCTCTTGGAAGTTGGGCACTGAACCCACTCTATTTAACTATATACCCCCTGGCAAAAATCTTCAAATGGAAATAGGATTTCATTTCCATATGCATGTATGTGTAACTGCGTAGAGGAATCAGCTTGCCGTTCTAAAGCCAATATATTTTGCAAGGTATTTTGGTCATGCAAGTACACATCCATTTCTTTGGATCTTTTACAGTAATGGGAAGTAATAATTACATAAGTGCATGTATTTGTGCATAAAACTGCCATCATTTTGAAAATCAGGTCTCTGATAGCACCTATGCTAGAACATATCCATCCTCAGTATTACATCCTTAATGCTGTTATTTCTGAATCGCCCTTCAAGTACTGGCTTGCCTAACCTCATGTGGCCGCTGAAATTTTCTTTCTGAGTGTATTTTTTTTGCTGGGCATTCTTGAAAGTTCCTGACATAACAAAATTATGGGTTTTTATCTTTGAATGCATGCAGTCTTTTCTTCAGCAGCTCTGATTGATTGTCCCTGTGCTTTGGAGCAGAAAGTGGGAATAACATTTGCTAAGTCATGAACGTTATGTTCAGGATATGCCTGAGCTGACTTCTGCCCATCTGCTGCAGGTCAGCTCATTAGCGTGATGGCCAGTTCTCTGCTCCTGAGGTGGAACAAGGCACCAACATTGAAAGGCAAAAGTTGCCTGTCTTGCATACGCCTAATGACTCCTTGACTATGAACTAGCAACATGCAGGGAGATGGTTTGATTCACTGCAGTTTGCAAAAGGGCTTCTACTTACATTCTACTATTCCCGTGTCAAAGTTTTTGGCTTCTAACCGTGTCTTTCCAAACAACTGGGATGAGACTCATAACTAGATTTGAAGATAAAGGAGAAGGCCATTTAAGTAGATATAATTACATCTGCTGTAATTGCCAGATGTCTACTGGACTAGACCATGGACTAGATTTCATTTCCTGTAGGTTTATTTACAATCCTGTGCTCTCATGACATGAGACACCTAAGTTCTGCTTAAGTAGTTGTTTAGACATGCAATTTCCTGACCTCAGCCAACTGATGCACAGATCACTTCATAACCCCAAAACAGAATAAAGAGGATATATTGAAAATACAGATGAAAGCCACTTGGAAACAGAGTCGTTAGTTGAGGTTTATAAATACCTACTTATTTAATAGAATAAGGATACATAATGATCAATTGATTTCAGTTATTTCTGCAAATTCAGCATTTAGTATAAACCTGTATGATGTTTCTTTTTCTTTTCCTTTTTTTTTTTTCCAGAAGGCACTGAGAGAGCAGTCCTACGTGATTAAAACCAAGGAACACGTACTTGACATAACAGATATAGTCTGTAGTAAAAATATATGTTGATGCCTAAAAAGACCTGGAGCACAGACATGGAAAATGAGAATGAACAAACAAGACAACGGCAGAAATGAAATTATTTTAGGAAAAACTTCCACTACAAGACAACTGAGTAAAATTTGTAAGTTATAGATTCAGTTGAGCAGTCATTGTAATGGAGTCAACTTACAGTGATGGATTCTCAAACTCCAAATATACAGCATTTGTAATTCAATTTTTGATGAGATTTTTGTTACATCTAACAGTGACGTATGTGGAAAATTTTAGTTCCATCAGGGTGATACCCTGTTGCTGATTGCTGATCTCACTTGCCCACCTGCTGTGATACACTAGCCAGACAGAACTGTTAGAGAAAGGAAGCACAACTGACCCTCAGTAGCCCAACACCGCTAGCACAGATCTCCTAAGAGCTCGCAGCTCAGTATAACTATATTCACTTTTACCTTCTATGAATTATTGTAACGCCTGAATCCCTGTCGTAATAGCAAGTGGGGGAGGAGGGGAGAAGTGAACTCTCCTGCAACTACAAGGAGGAAGAGAGGAGGCAACAGGGGAGAGAGAAGAACCTGGTAAGGATAAGAGGTGAGACTGAAGGGAGAAAGAAGAAAAATGAATAGAAACAAAGCAGATAACCCTGTTTCCAGACCCTCATGTGCAACTGCTGTATACTGGACAGGTAGAAGCAAGGGGAAATCCACAAGCTTCTCACACGGTAAGTTAATTAGCTGCAAAGCCAGACATCTGTAAGGGCAGGTATCTTGTGCTGGCCTTCTATCTACCATCAGGGAGCCAGGCAGAAACAGAACTTCCCTCTTTTACCTGACTGTTTAACTCGATTTCTCTTAAGAACAGAACTTGTTATTTGAATGGTTAGCTTTGGGCTCTTTAACTGCACAACTGTGTTAATATTATCATTTTAAAATATATACACACTTAGTCAATTCAAACTTTGTGGACTGTACAAATTGCACTGTAAGTTCCTAGGTTAACAATGAGATCTATGTAGGCAAACTATTGATCCTTTCTGGAGTCCTGTGTAGTCCTAAAGATGAGTTTATAGAGTGCCTGTCACTAAAGCAACTCATAGTTATTTTCAGTGTTAAGCATGGTATAGAAGTCTATTCACAATGAATAGCAGGCTGAACACAATTAGAAGCAGCTGCTGTCAGAAATATTGATAGCAGTGTTGCTAGGAAACGAGCAAAAGCTAAGCCTAAGAAAATAAAAGCATAATTCCATAATGATTACTGAAATCTGGCCTTAGAAATAATCAGGCCTTCCAAGTTCAATCTGACAGGCTAACAGAAAAGTTTAGAGAGCAACTAAGCCTTTAACTATATCCCCAATCATTAGCTATCATGGCTAAGCACAATGGAAAAAGTCGTCAGACTTCACGGTGTAAATATTATATGCAGCCTCAGTTGCAGCTGGCAATGAAAATGAAACTAAGCCAGAGACTTAAGCCCAAGCATCATGGTTAAACGAACACTCAGCTGCATTCCTTCTGTTAAGTCTGTATCTTTACCCAATCTGTGGGTCCAGGGAGCCCTTCTCAGCAGTTGTGCATCCTTGCTGGCTGTGTCCCAATTGTATGTTGGAATGGGTCATGTACCACTCCTACCACTGCATTAATGGGGAGTGCTTGCACCCTAAGACATCTCCAGATTGAGAACACAAACTATATTCCATGAAATTGAAAAAGAGGAGTTTTAAAGCTTTATGTTTTTCTTTACAAACATAAAAGATGGATCAGAAGTGATGTGAAAGCAAAAAATAGTAATACTGCCTTATGTGAGAGAGCCGGTTAGAGTGTAAAGTAGACGTGAACTAGGAAAGCATTCTGAACTCAGTACAAGAGAGCTTTTCAGAATGGTAACTGCCATCACTGTATCCATCCACCTGTTACGATGATTACTTTTTCTTGCTCCGTTTTGCACTGAGATTTCCAAAGGGATTTTCAAACGGGCAAGATGCACTTTTTTAAGCGCAGCTGAAATACAACTTTTTTGTTATTGAGTAGTATTTAAGGATAAGATTCTTTAGATCCACTAGTTTATTTTATAAACTGATTTGGGAAGGTTTTTGCTTTTTCTGTTTCAGATGCTCAACCGGATATCATGGTGATGGTTCTTTCAAGCAACTGCTCAAGCTGGAACAGCACATCATTCTTTCATTACTCAGCTAAGGATGTAACTATTACTAGGTTTTTTAATTATCATTATTGCATAATAATAAAATGATAAATACTTCAGGTTTTTGTTGTAGGAACCACTACGTAATTGCAGCCTTTACATAATACCAGTTACTTACTCTGTAGTTGTAATTAGCTCTGCCAGTTGCAGGCTGGTGAATCATTCTTCCTCCTGTTGCTCTAGGAGTCTAGGCTAGAAAAAGCGGAGTTTGAGGAGCAGAGAACATCACCTCCAGGAAATAACAAAGATAACAGCTCTGCCATATAAGAAAACAGATAACTGTGCTGATCTAACAAATCTGCAGAAATATCTGTGTCTCACCATTAGAAAAAAGCAACCTGGTTCTGGTACCTTGCAAGACAGCATCATAAACTGAGTAAAGTTCAGGCTGAAAAACTGCAGACGCAGGGTTAGTCTCACACTCCACTCAGTCTTTACCAGAAATAGTTCTGAATGTTTACAGGGATCAATTTATATACTGTGTTGCAGATCTCAGCAGTACTTTCGCAACGGTATCTCTTCAACTAGCTAGAATAAGACCATTTTATAAACAAAGACATTTTGTGCCTCCAGAGTTAAGGGTTATAATATTTCCTCTTTATAGGCTCCTAAAGCAGGCTTAGACTTTTATTGTAAACACCAATTCCTTCAGATTAGGATTTAGGCAACACCTACAAATACTAAGGAAGTCGGTAATTTCAAGCCATGCAAGAGAGATACTTGGAGGTCTATTCACAGATTTACTAGACATGAGTCTTATATGCAAGAATCCTCTTCTGATACCTTGTCAAGTAGCAATTCAGATAAAGCCACATAGACAAATTCTGGAAAAAGGAGTAAGTGATTAAAAGTAACTGTAATTCCACCAAGCAGCTTTTGTCCAAACATTCCAAGAGCCTTCCCTTTTCCACCAATCAAACTTTCCTGGTATAACCTCATGGGTAAATAGACATTCAAAAGAGTTAACAGAGGTGAAGTAACCACTGCACCTTTCGTATTTATTAAGATCATTGTATTATTCAGATACGTATGGGGGAAAAAACATGTTAGACATCCAAATTAATTATATTAGTATAATTAAGTAGGTAAGAACAGCTATTTTGTATATTCAAGCCACGTACGATAGCTGGCAAATAAAAGATCTAAAGGACCTTGTTTTGTTTGAAACATGTTGATCTCCCTCCCCTCACCTCTAAGTCACACTGAAGTATGAATTTTGTACATTTCTTCTGATAGTTTTTATTATAGAACTATTTGCACAGTTCTGATACTTGGCAATCGCATGGTACACTTTTTGGTTAAGACTTTATACGGGCACTAATTTTTTTTTCAATTAATTATATAACAGTAATTTATCATTAAGATAAGCAAACAATGGGAGGTCTTGATAGTAAGGAGCTCAGTAAAGAAGTTTAAGACCCTTTAAACGCTTTGAAGTTAACAGGGCATTAGATTATTCACTATGGTATCATAAGACTTGTAAACGTGTAAAAGATACATGAATGCACTATTACATGTACTGAAATGATACATGTAATAATTCAGAGGACAGTCTACTTATTCGTACCTTGGAATTGACGGGAGCAGAATTCATTCACAAGAGCATAACATTCTGCATGTCACAACAGCACATATGTTCTAGAAAGTAGATGAAGAGGTAGAAATAAGGCTTACTGCCTGACACACTGGGGCTATGTTGTACACCTTATGCCTGTAACTTAATTTTAAAACAGAAATAATATTTTAAAAAATAACATTTCAAATAGTTTAAACATGTCACTAGGGCATAATACATGCAGGGAGAAAAGAACATATAAATATTAAAAAATTTCAAATAATACACTGTAAAGGTTGGGCAAAAGTGAAAGCTTTAGCACCTCCAACAAATCTTGCTTTCTGGCTATATTAAAAATAAAATTCAAAAGCACCTCAGACTCGTTGATATGACTTGTCTTTCTTAAGAAGAGGAACTGGCTGGTTTGTTAGGCAGTGAGCTTCAAAGAGGCCAAGTTTAGACTTGATATAATTTGTACGCCTGTGGGGTAGCAGGAAGGGGCAGAAGACAACAGCCCCTCCCGTTAGCTTGGAGCTACCCCTGCTGCAGGGGACCCCGCTCCTTCCTTCAGTCCTCCCTAAGACTTGCAGCTCTCCCAAGCATGCTGAAAGCAGCTAGGAGCGGTGTCCCTTCCCAATGGGGAAACAATCGCAAAGACATCTAGGAAAAACGAAAACGTGCAAATGTGCAACACTTTATATATGGGAGGGGGGGAGGGGAGAGAGAAAAAAAGCCCTGTTGATGCATCTCTCGTTGCCGCTCATTTTCCCGGTACCGGAGGCAGCCTAACGCGCGGCAGCGAGTGAAGCCCCGGCGGCGACGCCGGTGCCGGCTCGCCCCCTCCCGCGGCCGCCGCACGGCGCCGGCACCGACCTCCCAAACCCGGCGGGGCCCCCAGGGGCCCGGCTCCCCCCGCCCCCCCCGCCCCCCGCCAGCGGCGGCTCTGCGGGCGCGGCAAGAGGCGGCTGGAGCCCGGCGGCCTCGCGGCTGCCCCCGGCGGCAGCAGGGCCCGGCCGCCCAGGGCAGGGGGCGGGACGGAGCCGCGCCTCCGCCGGCGGAGGGAGCGGCGGCGGCAGGGCGGCCGGCGGGACGGCAGGTACCGAGGGCGGCGCGCGGGGGGGCGGCCGCGGAGCGCTGTCCACCTCGGCCCGGGCCGGCGGCGCCCTGCCGGCCCCGCCTCACGCCGCCCGCCCGCCCGCCCGCCCGTCGCGCCGCGCCGCGTTGCGTTGCGTTCAAAACTTGGCGCGCTGGCGGCAGCACGCACTGCGCCGCGCCCGCAGCCGCCGCAGCTCATCGCCCTCCGAGCGGGCAGGTCGCGGAGCGGCTTCCCCCTCCCCCCGCCGCGCTTTGTGGCGTTAACTCCGAGCAACTCTTCGTCCCCCCCCGGAAACGGCAGAACCCCGTCTGCCGGCGGGGCGGGGGCTGACTGACTTACGGGGGGCGGTGACTGATGACTGACTGACTGACGGGAGCCAGGCGGTGAGTGGCTGCCCGCCCGGCAGGGGGCGGGGCGAGGGCGCGGGCGGGGCGGTGAGTGGCTGCCCGGCCAGGGGCGGGGCGGAGCGGCCGTTGGCGGGCGCCCGCCCGCCCCGCCCGCGAGAAGGGGGCGCGTGAGGGCGGGCGCGGAGCGAGGCCGGCGGCGGCCGCTGCCGCCTTTCCCGCTTCTCGAGCCGGAAAGTTAAAGCGCGTAGTAAAGAAGGGCCGTTCCTCAGCGTACAGCGGCTCTTGCACCAGGCCAGTCCTGTTTTTGACTGGCTTTGTGACACACTTTTGCAAGTGAAAACAAATTTCCCGATTCACACATAAAAAAAAAGAAACAAACCAACTCCATAATTACTCTGTCTTGCTTTTCTGGGCGTAGGTCCAATATGGTGCTAAGTGTGGACCAAGTGAACCTCATTGGGCAGGTGTTCGAATCCTACGTTTTGGAGCATCACAAAGATGACATCCTGAATATCTTAAAGGAGGACGACGACGAGGCGCATTACCCGGTCGTCGTCGACGCCTTGACCCTGTTCGAGACCAACATGGAAATCGGGGAGTATTTCAACGCGTTTCCCAGTGAGGTCCTACCCGTTTTTGATAACGCGCTGCGCCGGGCGGCCGCTTCGGCCCTGCAGGCTGCTGCTGAGGCGCCTCGTCTCGGCGTGAAGCCGAACCTGCACGCCCGGATTTCGGGTGAGTCGTGCGGGGGCCGGGTGCCGCGAGGGGCTCCCGGTTCCTCGCTCGTTTTCAGCGCTCCCAGCGTACCTTACTCTGGCGTGAGGCCGGGGATGCCCGCGACAGGGAACGGGTGCAATCCTGCAATCTCGGTGTTTCAACCCGTTGAGTTTTGCTGATGTTTATCAAATAGAAAAAAATAGATGGAGGGGAAAAAAATAAGGCAACATTAGAAACATATGGAATTCGGAAGACTGTTATGGAAAAAAAAAGGCTTGATTGTCTCTTACGGTATATGTTCCCTCAAATCAGCAGTGGGTCTCAGCTTAGTTCTCTTGCAAGGCAGAAGGTCTAACAAGAAAATAATTTGTGGAAATAACTGTTTTAGAAGGAGATATGTAATTCCTAGTTTTTCTTATTGATTGAATTCCTTATAGCATGAATTGACTTGCAATATTTGTTGATTCCAGTCAAAGTCTAAATTTTGAGATGTTTGTCTTTATACCACTTTTCTCTGAAACGATTGAAATTTCTGCTTAGCTAGGCTACTTGTCATGAAATTGGAATGAACTGACGGAAGGAATGATCATTGATAGAGGGTTTTGTCCTTTTTTCACTGTAATTTGATAAGGTAGTTATTATTCCTTAGTAATACAATATTTTTTGTAGCCCCTGAGGTTTGGCCGTGTGTGGAGTAGAGATTCAGGGGACCCCCTTGGTTAAAACATCTGGTTTGCCTGTTGTGAGAAACGGGGTTTGGTGGTGGTGTAGTTTCTTCTAGTTGTTTGTGATTGTAACTATTTGAAGGTGTCTAGCTTGCAAAGCCAAGGATTAGCAGCCTGTGTTTCCCTTCCCCGCCTCGTGTTTGAGTGGTTTACGATCATGTGGTCTTTTAGTAGCTTGAACTTGGATGAATCACAGTTGTTGAATATGCCTGTGTTTCAGCCCCGTACATTGCATTAGGAATATTGTCATTAAAATATGTACATCAGAAATATAATTACCTTGAAACTCTCAGAGTGCCATTGTGTCAAATTTTTTAGGGAAAGAAAACAAAAAGTTTACTACTTAAGTGGTGTATGCAGCTTGTATGCAACTGCAGACTGTGGTATAGAAGAATGGCCACAAACAAAATTTTATACAAAACGTTGAAATGTAGTACATCTCCCTGTACCTGTAAAAATAGGATTGAATTAAAACTTTTTCCAGTGTTCTGAAATTCATGCTTCAGCATGAGAATAGGATTGTTTTTATGGAAATGCTATCATTATTTTATAAGCTACCAGAAAGCATTAGAAGGAGTAAAGCAGAGGGCAGATGTTTGCTGCGTGAATAGCTGCATCTGTTTAGGACATTCCTGCTCCCGTTATCAGCCCACTGCCAGCGCTGACGGTTCCTCCCACAGGGATGTGTTGTCTGAATATTCCTTAAATCAACTTCAGGCAAATTAGCTGGGTTTGATGAAATCGTTTTACTGAGTGATAAAAGCAAATCTGACTAATCATTGTCCATGGAAATTGGTCAAGCAGTATCACAAATTGGTCCATCGGTAGAACTGGAGGGAAGATGAGCAGCGGAGGTTGATCATCCTTGCATGGTTCAGCTGGATCAAAAGAGCATCTATCTATGTACTTTATTTCATGTTCTGTGCTGCAGAAAGGCTGGCTACTGAAGAAACAAAAACAATGAGCTAAATGATCTAAAGGCTTTTCCCATCCAATTTGCCCATGAAACTGTTACCTTTTAAGGGGATGCTTACTTCTGATTACCTCCGGGTGTCTGGTTTTGCAGTACGCCTTCCCATTTCCACATTGAATGGGAAATTGAGAGAAGGAAATGGTGTGTTCTTCTTGGTGGGAGCTGCAGAGATGTAAATGGGATGGCTCCAAGGGGATCTGCACATCAGGCTTAGACTGAAGTGAGGAAAAGTGGTTTGGTTTATGCTGGGTATAAGAAAGCAATGATATTAGTACAAAAAGGTTATCTAGGAGTACAAAGCAGGAATAGAGAGAGAGACATGGCACTCCTGGAGAGAGTCCAGCGGAGGGCTACCAAGATGATGAGGGGACTGGAGCATCTCTCCTCTGAAGAAAGGCTGCGAGAGCTGGGCCTGTTCAGCCTGGAGAAGAGAAGACTTGAGAGGCGATCTCATCGATGTGTACAAGTATCTGAAGGGAGGGTGTCGAGAGGATGAGGCCAGCCTCTTCTCCGTGGTGCCCAGCGACAGGACAAGAGGCAACGGGCACAAACCACAGGCAGTTCCATCTGAACCTGAGGAAAAACTTCTTCACTGTGAGGGTGACAGAGCCCTGGAACAGGTTGCCCAGAGAGGTGGTGGAGTCTCCTTCCCTGGAGATATTCAAAACCCGTCTGGATGTGATCCTGGGCAATGTGCTCTAAAGGTCCCTGCTTGAGGAGGGAGGTTGGACTAGATGATCTCCAGAGGTCCCTTCCAACCTCAACCGTTCTGTGATTCTGTGAATAAGAGAATGGGATTATGCAGTGTTTAATAATGAATGATAACCCCTACTTCATAGAAGAAATTAAAAGATAAAGTTCTTTATATGAATTTTAGCACTTCAGAAACTTGAGTGCTTAACTTATCCTTTCACAACAAATCCATTGAAAGCTTTTTGCTTACTTACCATTAGCCTGAGCACCACAGTGTCACTGAATTCTTGATAGCCAAGTTGCTGCTGATAGTTCATTTTTGCACATTATTACTAACACACTAAAGCTCATTCAGAGGCACATACTCAAGTAAAGAGTCTGTCAAACAGTCTAATGTGATGAGAATGGAGGCTCTCTTCTTCCCAGTCCAGACTCTGTCTCTGATATACACAGAGACGATAATATCACATCTCCTGCCAACAGTGCTGCAGATCTCTCTAGTGTAAGATGGGTTGTGTTTTGCAAATGTCGTTGAGCCACATCGAGTACTGAATTGGGGAAAAAAAGAAGGCAAAACAGTTGGAAAATAATTGATTTTTCTTTTTTTTTGGCCTAAACTGAAGAAAAACAAAAACCTGTGGGAGAATACGATTTTTCAACAGATTTGGTAAAATATATAAATAGCTTTGTTATAGTAAACCAGAAAAAATAGTTTATAAATAGTTGATTTGCAGTTATGCATAATAGTTTATTTCCTTTTCAGATTGTTTCTTTAATACTTCAGCCTTCTTCAGCCTAAATTAGCCTTCTCCAATTAGCTCAAAATAGATATTTTCTTTAAACAAAAACAAAAGGTCAAATACTTTGCTTAAAAGCATCAAACCAGAGTGTTTTATCGTATCTGAAACAAAAAAATTAATTTTGAAAATACTGAAATAAATTTAAGATTTCTCTTCTTTTTTTTACAAGCCAAAGCTAAGCAGACTTGACCTAAATGCACAAATAGTTTTAGTTCCCTTAGAAACATGATTTTCCAGCACATTTATTATTTTCCTCTCCATATCTGAGCTCTGTTTCATAAGTGAAACTGTAAGAAAATATTTTAAGAGAAGGTAATTTCTTTTTAAATTGATAATTATTATCATTAGTTTCCTGTAGTTTATATAAACACTTCTGAAGAGGCCATTATTTTGATGTTATCTTCAGCTGTGTATTGCAAAGTCCATTTATTTGTATAAAGGTTTTGTGGGCTGTTGGGTTAGATTAACCTTCCTAAGGATTTCAGCCAGGGTGGTGCTAAGTGATGGCCATACAGACGATTGCAGGAGTGGGATCAGTACACACATCAGAACTGGCTGTTGGGATGGAATTAAAGGAAAGGAAGCACCGCGAAAATGTTGTGTCACTGTTCATTTGAACTTATAAGTGAATTTGCTTTGGTTGTGTTCATAACCCCTTTATATTCCTTTTCTGTCATCTTCCTTGCGATTGAGATTTACTGATATGGAATGTGGATTTAAGGTCAAATGCTCACAAACTGTGAATTTTAAATTTGCTTAGACTTGAGCCTTCACACAAGATTGAGTTATGCTTGTTTAACCAAGGGAATAGCATTGAAGCACAATGAAGCAGCGTGAGTAAAATTTCAGTTAAACTAGTTGTAGAATAAATGACATTTTCTAAAAGATCATTTAGATTAACAAAGAGATCTGAGAATACCAGGATCTATTTCCATGAATGGAAAAAGCAAAATACCTCACACTATTCATGACTACTCAGCCCTTGCAAGAGTAGGAGAGTAAACCTGTACTGCTATATTTTCTGTTATCAATCACTTTATGATGTTTTTCAGTATTTGTGGCCAGTGAATCAGATTTATGATGCAACAGATGAATTACTGAATTTTATTTATGAAACAGTAATAACAGATACTGCTAATATGTCTGCCATTTTTTCTAGTCTTGCTGCTTCACTGCACTGTAAATATGTTTTATATGCATCGTCTTACACTGTACATATTTTCAATTAACAGGTTTGCCTGTTTGCCCGGAGCTGACCCGAGAGCACATTCCTAAAACCAGAGATGTGGGTCACTTTTTATCTGTTACTGGGACTGTCATACGTACCAGTTTGGTGAAAGTGTTGGAGTTTGAACGGAGTTATATCTGCAATAAGTGCAAGCACGTGTTTGTCGTTAAGGCTGACTTTGAACAGTACTATGCTTTCTGTCGTCCAACAACCTGTCTTAATGAAGAAGGCTGCAACTCAAACAAGTTCACTTGCCTCTCGGGAACATCTTCTTCTCCTACCAGCTGCAGAGACTATCAAGAAATCAAAATTCAGGAACAGGTGAAAAAATAGGCAGAGAAAGGGGAGGGTATAAAGGTGCAAGTGTCTCAAATACAAAAAATAATTACTTTAGTAAAGGAGGCATTTGGGGGCTTCATTTCCTGCTGGAATAAGGTGTTTCAACTCCACTAATTTTAGTGAGACTACTTGTGCTTATGTCAGAATTAAGTTTATCCCATTTTGATTTATGTTTCACATACTAAAATAAGGGGGAAAGTTTAACAGATTCTACTGTTATTTAAAACAAATGCCTGAGCAGACTAGAAGATGCCAGAGAACTGGCCTTAACCTGTCAGTCAGAGATTTCCAGTCAAAAAGTTAAAAAGTTAGACATGTGTTGACTAGAATTTCCTTACTAGGTTATTCCATTCAGTATCGTACGAAACACTCGGGGTCAGTGCATAGATTAAATTCTAGCATTCAGCTCTTATAACCCCAACAACGTGTGTGTGTTGTTTATCTAAGCACTTATGGTACGTGATGCTGATGTTCAACATGGCTTCTAAGGTCAACAGCTAGCCTGGTGATGGCCAAGGCCAGCTGTAGGGGTGTGGTATTGTCAGTACTCTGTACCTGCTAAGGTCTGTTCTCATCAGCTGACAATCGTACCAGTGATTCAATATATTCAATGATTACTGAATAGCTACTCCTCACAGAATTCGCATTCATTTTTCTAAAGTCAGCCCTAGATGGATGGCTTCGAGTACTATTAAGCTGGAGGAGTAAGATGCAATTGGGCATCTTTTTCCAGCAGCACATAACTAAGGTAAAACTGGCAAAAGGAGATCTAAACTGAATGAAAATTGAGAACACGAAGGGTATGTTGTAGCCAGAGTTTCTGTGATTATTTGTATGTTCAGTGTCTCTTCGTAAATCCTCTTTAAGATGTCTTCAGTTGGTTGAGGGGTTCGATTTTATAAATTAAGAGGATAGTGATGCCAATCTACCCGTTAGTGCTATCAAAACAGAAATTTATGAAATTAGAGACGAAGCCTTTTGAAGCTCAGAGTAGCAAAAAAGTAAGGGAATAAAGATATTTCTAGGAGATAAGCCCTGTGCTTGCATGTTTGTGTTACGATTTTTTCTGACATACGGTTTATGCTAGATTTTTTGTTAACCGTGTGACACAAAAATCTCTATGATGGAACAGATTTTCAGCAGTATGGGCCTATTAAACACAATAATGAAATGAATTTCACCTGTATTTCTTAGTTAGTGCTGCCAGTAACTGTGTGTGCCCCACTGACAGTGATGCAAACTGCCTACAGCTTTTCAGATAATACACAAGGATAAAGTAACCTTTCTAGAAACGAGAGAGTGAATGAACCTGGATTTCTAGTGTGTATGATCCTGTGCCACAAAATGAAAAGGTAGTTCTGATTGTTGTTCTTTGTGCAGTGTATGTTTTAACACTTGAAAGCTTTTCTGTACGAGTGAAAACATTTCTAGATGGAAATAGGTTGTGACAAGTTTGCATAGGCTTTGCCCTGGAGAAAAGAAAAAGAGTTACAACAGTAACTGGCACACTTGTCAATATGCATTCTTCTTGTTGTGTGCTATTTGTTTTCTTCTGTTTTTGATTTAATCCATGACACTTAGGTGTAAATTTATTTCCCAGCCTGTCAAATTGCGGTTAAATACCAGAATAATGTGTAGAATAATCTTTCAATATATACTTCAGTGAAGAGTTGTCTAACCCATGGATACGCTTCAGTAACCAAAGTCAGCTTTGCTTATTGAAAAGTGTCTGAAGAATATCTCAAATCATAACAGAAAAGTTCAGCTCTCTCAAATGACGTCTTTCAGTGAGCTTTCTCCAGCAAGATATTGAAATCACACAACACCTCCCAGGCTTGAGCACCTCCAGCTGATTTAATGCTCAGTTCTGTTGGCACTGTTATCAGCTTTAAAGTTCCCTTATGAAGTTCATGGTGGTAGAGGCATGTTTACCGGTACGTAGCACATGTAAGTTTTGTGAGAAAAAGCAAGGATTGACCTCAGGTCCAGGAAAGGAACATAGATCCTTCAAACAGAGCAACTCTAAATGGCTTTTAAAAGGTGCTGTTCTTAAGAAGTGCTTTTCCTTTCCATCTGCTAGGTTCAAAGGCTGTCTGTTGGAAGCATCCCTCGCTGCATGGTGGTTGTTCTGGAAGATGACTTAGTGGACAGTTGCAAGTCTGGTAAGGACACAACATATATTGCATGTATTTGTACCATAAGCATTTTCATTTCTCCATTTGAGGTGACTCTTTGCCAAGTAGGCCATCAGCGGTGAGGGCTTGTCTAATCAGGTATGTTCATCTGTCATGTTGATGTTTCAGCTTGCAAGTTAGTGTGGCAGTTGAAGACTATTGTAGAAAATATCATACATCCACACGTTACATCTTGAGTGTTTGGCAGATCAGTCTCAATAAGTAATGTGCTGTGGCATACAGAAAGTATACTGGGACTTGTTAGTGTCAGAATCCCACGTATTTTGAGGAAATTGAAGCAGAGAGTGTGATGCCCCTCCTTAGGTTCAGAAAGCTATGTAACCTAACCTCCTGCCTAAGGAAGGCTGCAGATGGAAAAAGCTACGTGGCTTTCAAAAAAGAAGCTAATCAATCAGTGGGAGGATGTATGAGGAATGGACTCAAAATTCTCAGAATGTAATTGTTATATTTACCTAAAAAATAAAAATTGTTATATTCAAAAAATAAAAAAATTAAATAATAAATAAACAGTAAAATAATAAATAAATATAACAATAATAATAAACAATAAAAAATTGTTATATTTATCTAAACTCATGGTATGTCCCCGCAAGAAACTCGGTGTTCGTTGCCGACTGTTCATTGCGTTGTGGCCAGAACGTTCACAAGTGATACTGGAATTAGTCACTAAAGTTATCAGAAGTTATACAAGTGTTGGCTAAATGTGTTGGTTAGTAAATCTAATAAAGAGAAGAGCCTTTACAGTTTAATTAGAATTTCCCTTTCCTGAAAGAGGAAACAAGCATAGGTACACCTCTGTGAATTCACCTACCTTAATTAGAAGTGGAAACACACGGTAACTTTCAATCACAGACATAAGCGATCCAGCTGATGTTCGTTTTAGACTTCCAATAACTGCAGGAGGCTTCTTGTTTTTTTTTTTTTTTTTTTTTTTTGGGGGGGGGGGGGGAGTTGTGTGGGTTTTGTTTGTTTTTGTTTTTTTAAGTTAGTAACTGTAACACAGGATCTAAGCTGCACTGTTATGCATTACAGCTAACTGATACAACTGCCTATCTTAACTCAGATACTATTTATCAATTTTTGTTGCTATCCCCAGGAGATGACATCACAGTGTATGGAGTAGTAATGCAGAGATGGAAACCTTTCCACCAGGATGCACGCTGTGACTTGGAGCTTGTTCTGAAAGCCAACTACGTTAAAGTAAACAATGAGCAGCTAGCAGGGGTTATAATCGATGAAGAAGTCCGCAAGGAATTTGAAGACTTCTGGGAAAAGCATAGGAACGATCCCTTAGCAGGTTAGTAGTTGAAGGTTTAAAAATAGGACTCATATTCAGATGCAGATGAAATCAAGAGTGAAAATACTGCAGCTGAGCACATTTTTCCCCCATTATCTTATCCCACCATCTGATAAAGCAATACGTTTTTCCCAGTACAGAAATCTGAAATTCTTACTTAAAAATTACTGAAGAAACAGTACCAAACATACTGCCTTGATCGTTCTTCTTTTGAGCTTGCTATTCAAATGTTTTATGGAACATTTATTAACAAGAAATGAGAAATAATGCAAGTATCAGGGGAAAAAAGATGTTTTATAATCAAGAAAAAAAAGCTTATCACTTAGAAAAAATTGTGTGGATAATTGTTGACTCCGACACTAGATATCTGACTCTTTGTCTTTGCATCCAAAGTCAAGCTCCGAATCTTTGCCAGAGTGCTTAGCATGTTTCATCTTTAACTCTTAGATGCACAGAGATGGCAAGGGTTGTGTCTGGAACTCTGTGCCTCTCCAGCATCTGAATGCCTCCTGAACTGCAGAGAAGCTCAATGGAGTATTTAGGATTTATGTCATTGAACTGTCTCATTCCAATACTCTCTGTCTTTTCAAAACTCTGAAAAGGGTTTAGTCCTCTTAAAATATGAATGGGGAAAAAAAGCAGGTGGCAACATTGCCCATATTAGCACATAAGTTAGAGTACTTCAGTACTCTGTAAGAAGTTGGAGAGCTTCAAAAACAAAGAGATTCTTCAGAATTGTGTTTCCTAGAAAGTAGTTTAACTGCTAGCCTGCTGCTGTTTGGTTTAAGAACATTTCCCACCACTCTTGTTAGAACTGTTCAGAAAGTAATTCAAGATCCATTTTGAAGGTCCCAATTAATGCTTCGTTCTTTGGACAACTTTTGAAAGCCTGGAGTGAGCAATGTGATTTTATGCAGTATTACCCATTCGGAACAAATAAATCGATGTGAAGTGGCTGCAAGAGAATGGGCTTGAAATTGGAAGAACCCTGACTACCTGGCCTCTCCCTTCCACACTGTTTCTCTGAATTAGCAGCCCCTCAGGTGAGGGCAGAGATCAGACTTGACCGATGAGTCTAAGGTGTACCCCATATCACACCAGGATTACCACAGCAGCTCTTCGAGAGAGTTTTGTCACTTAGACAAGTGAGTTTTTTTTTTTTTTTTCTTCTGAATAACGAATGGGAAGAGGCAGAGCTGCTGAGCAGCTCAGCTCTGAAAAGGCAAATGAATGTAAAGTCAGACAGTGGCAACTGTGGAGTTAAATCTTGGGTTATGCAGCAGCGCACCAAAGTTTTGAAAATTTAAGTTTTGGACAAAAAGTTAATTCCCTCAAAAGACCTACATGAGAGACACATATGCCTCAAGTCATTTATTAGGTCTCTACATATTTTACCAGATCTATCTTACGGTTTTCATGTACTTGCATTCAAATTTAAAACATTATGTTAAGAACTCAAAATTGGTTGCTCTGTTCTGTGCCCTAGCAGTGAAGGTACTGTTTGGCATTGAAGTTGTGCTCCCTTTTATGTGCTGTTAGTATCAGAATTTCAAAGGACAGAATTAATTCTGTTATATGCCTTCCAAGCCAACAAAATTATCATAGCAGATTGAAGCATTTTGTTGCTAGAAAGAGAATATGGGAGGGAGGAGGAGATGGAGAGTACAGAAGGGTCAAAGGAGAAGGAGATTCATAGTGAGAAAATGAGCCACACCATGTGTGCACAAAAATATGGTGCACAGATTTAGGCCAAATACTAAGTTTTAGATGTGACTTAGTTTTCTTAAATGTGCAGCGCACCAGTTTTCAAGGGGATATTTTGAAATGATAGATACAAGTTAGGAAGGTGTTGAAGTTTTATTCTTCACACCCCCTGTACCTTTATCTGGAAACAAAAGAATTTGAATGAAGGCCTGTTATTAGTGCCTATTTTCATGACATCCAGACCATCCATTCCTTAAATTAGTATAGGATTTACACTGATGTTTATGACAGTGGAGGATTTAACTTCTTTATAATGAAGGAAGTTTGGATCAAGCAACTGCTTTGGGTCCCATTTAAAATCAAAAAGAATTGTTCTCCTCCCTGGCCTGTTCCTCTTGCTCAGGAAGCAGGCCCAAGTTGCTTGTCAGTGCAGGGACTTTCAGTGTACGGTTCAGTCCATCGGACAAGTTTGCTGATTTACACCATATTTTACTCTTAGAGCAATGCTGAGTGTCATTTTTTTGTTCCTGTTCTAGGGAGGAATGAAATTTTGGCGAGCTTGTGTCCTCAAGTTTTTGGATTGTACTTGGTGAAGTTAGCTGTAGCCATGGTGCTTGCTGGTGGTGTACAGAGGACTGATGCTACTGGAACTCGAATAAGAGGTTAGTATTGTTTGTAGTAGTATCACATTCTTTTCTTGTCTAGCTGCTGTTCCCATCCCTGTCTTCACCCCCGCTTGAAAATCAAACAGGTATGGATTCAGAAGCATAATCATCCCATTCTCTTGACTGAGAGCAATTTTTAATCACTGCTGACTATTCTTCCAGAATCTCAGACAAATGCATAAAGTGGATATCTAGACTTCTTCTTTTTATATTAATTTTTCCCCAAATAAAATCCACTGAAAGCATGTTTTCAGGATCCCTTTGTGTTGAGTCTTAAAGGCAGTTGTTTACATAAAACATAGCCTCACTTTTTATGGCATAAGTTACATTTTGAAATGACTTCTAGTAGAATATTCCCAGCAGTGTTTGGCATCGAAGGATGGAAAATTAATGTTTCCTTAATATGGATCACTATAGTACAATGAAGGGAAAATGAAAGGATTCATTTTAATTCCTAGTGCCAGATTTTTCCATCTGTGATTGTCAGCACATCTCACTTAGATCTGTTACTGTAAGTTATCTGCCTGCTGATTCTCCTTCTGTTGTTATTAGATGGCAAATATGCCATGTGCCAGGTGGTACGCAGGTCATAATCTATGTAGGTCATAATAATTCTAAAATAGTATGTGTGTATATACAAATACAAGATTTTCTTAATGCTCCAGCAGCTAAAGAAAGTTAGAGACTTTATATTTAAATTGAAGTTGTATTAATATTTTATGTAAAACAATGAAATAATTTTAGAGCTCTTGAGTGAGTTAGTAGTAGCTAAACTATTTACTTACGTAATTGCATTGTATCTGGAATTACTACATTATGTGACTGTTGGAAATGAAACAGTATAAATAAAGAAAAACAACCTGCTCGTTTATTCCTTTTTGCATTAATGAAAGTAACTGAATAGTGGGATCATAATTAAACCCTGGCAGCCTTTTGTTTCCTGTTCAAGAGTGAATTGAGTCTGTGAGACAAATATTCTAAAATGTAAGAAGTCATATTTTGAGAAGCATATCAAATACTTGCTGACATTTTAAAAAATATTTTATTATAAGTATTTGATGTGGATGCAACAATATGACTGGATCCTTTTATTAAATGATACCTTTATGGCACCCAATAAATAGTACAGTCTTGAACAGATTTGTCATATTGTATATGTAGTGCTAATGTTAGTTAAAAAATGAGAAGTATTGCTTAATTCAAAGTATTTTGTGCATATCTTTCTTTGTGTATGTACAACATACTCCTACGTGAAAATTTTTCCCCAAGGTGAATCACATCTTTTGTTGGTTGGAGACCCGGGTACGGGGAAATCTCAGTTTCTCAAGTATGCAGTAAAGATTACACCACGATCTGTGCTTACCGCAGGAATTGGATCTACAAGTGCAGGTATGTGCTTCTTCAGTTGAGCAGTTTAGTTTTTTCACTAGAGTATGGGGTAATATAAAGGTATTTCATATACATGACCAAGAAGTAGATTTAAGGTTGTATGAACACAGTCTAATGAAAAACTGCCGTGGAGACATATGAGGTTTGGCACTACTGTCTGTAGAAGGCAGTCCTGCACCTTCTTCTGTATCAGTGGAGAGCATGATCAGCTTCTAATAGAGGAGCTTACAAAGCATCATCCAGAGGCACCTCTCGCTGCGTTTCTAGCAGAGGATGATCTGGACCTATATTTTTAGTGTTCTTCCCAGCTATGACAAATCTGACATCTTTCCAGAGCTCACACTGTGTGATGGGGTAGAATTGTTTGGTTTCTCCTGAACAGATATTCTCCTCTCTTCCATGCTTTTGTATGTTCTGGCTAAATGACAGTTTGATTTTTGCTTACTTTCTGGAAATGCACCCATGTGTTGAGGCATTATCTCTGACTCGAAAAGATGGTTTTGGGGAGCAAAGGTGTTTCGGATAATTTTTTCTTTTTAACGTTAGCTATGTCCCAACTGGGTGAAAATGCCAGGTATTTTTTACAAACTTCTGGGGACAATACACAGGCTTAGAGCACCTCTGTGAATTACTCTACTTGAGCATATGACTGTTACTAGTACATTAAAAGTCTTGAAATAACTAGGGACAAAAAACAATGGTCTCAGCACATCTAACTTGAGTGTTTTTCAGACAGTGCTACTCTTCATTTTATGTGTGGGAATCAGCATTGTTTATACCTGGGAAAGCTAGAGAGTAAATCTTTCCCAGTTCTAGCTATGTGTACATGTGTGTATTAGGTTTTTGTAGCTGTGCAAGTGCAACAACTTATTTCAGTGATGTTGAAATGCGATATCGAACTTATAGTCTTGTGGGCAGGGAATTTGTTATGAAATACAGATGCCTCTGGTTTTCCATTCAAACTATTGACAAATATGTCTGGAGAGAAGCCAGAGAGAATATTTTAGCTCAGGATAACCTTTTTTCTGCCTTTTGTTCTGTATTAAGAACTGAGAACAGGCTAGATAATTTAAATTTTTGCCATGGGACTGGCAGTAACCTGGAGTGAAACTTTGCCATGCATTTCGATGTGACCTTGCCCACTTTTATCAGTAGTTATCCCCCTGCATCAGCTCTCTTGGATGTTGCTGTTGCCCAGTGTTGATGTTGCCTTCTTCATCGTATCTCCCACTCTGCTTTATTTTCCATATGATCTGTTTTCCAGCTCAGCCATGACAGCTAGGTTCAAAGACATTTCCCTGAAACTCAGTATTGTAGGTTACAGGTTTATCATAGTGTGTGTGCCATACAGTCAGCTCTCTTGATTGTAGAGCTGGAGTTTCATCTGTGAAAGGGTCTTCTTGAGTCTTTATATCCACTTAAATAATCTTTATATTTAAAAATATAAAGATTTATATTTTATATATATAAATCTCTCCCCCTCACTCTTAGATCTTACTGCATATGCACCAAATTTCCACCTTGAAATTCTTCAGGACTCTTACCATAAATAAAACTTGGATCCTAGCTGGAAATCTAATTAACCCTACTTTAACTTCAGGGAACCTTTCCATGGTTAGAATTGCTGGACTAAAGCTTTAGTCTCTAGCCCTGGAGTTTGAATGTAGCTTGAATCCTTTTCTTTGCTGCCCCTGTATGAGAAGTGTCCTACGCATCAATATGTTTGTAACTGATTAACACACTGATTTTATGAACTTGCTCTTCATGCAGAAGCTCCAAATGGTGAGTTTAGAGAACTATTAAATCCTTCTGCTTTCATTGTTATAATGGCATACTTTGAATTAACAGTTTCTGCTTTCCTATGAGGGGAAACTTTTAATGGGCATTTTTTCTTCCAGTGTAAAAAGACTAAATCTGTAAATTCCACTTTTGACCAGTTGCTTAAATTATATAAAATGCAGCCTGGAACGCAGTTAAATTACTAGCTCTGGTTAATTCTCTTCAGACTAATATTACTAAGAAAATAAAATGTTCTTTATCATTGCACTGAGAAATTATTATAGAGCTTGTTACCCAGTGAGCTTTTGGTTATAAACAGCAGTGCTTTTCAAAGAAGTTACAAGATATTCTGTTTCAAAGCAGAAGTCAAGTCAGACATGCAAGCTAAAAGAGCAAGCCCAGAGGCTCCACAGACTCATTTCACCCTTCCCACTGTTGCTGTCCCCTCCTAATCGCCTGCTCCTCCCAGTCACTCCAGTTGGCCCCAGTGGGAGGATGGGGGCACTTGACCTCTGAGCCAACTGCTAGCCTAACTTAGCTGAATCCCTCCAGCAAAACAAAAGCAGCTTGGACCAACAGCGAACCTCCTAGTCACATAGCCCTTTCCTTGAAGGGAACTTTTGTTTCCTTCTACAACTTCCTACGTCTTTTGGTCAGCGTTCAAGCAGTGACTTTCTTTGTACCTCACTTCAAGTCCTTACACTTGTAAGGCCAGACGCCACTGAATGATGAGTGCATCTCTGCTCTTTGTCCTACTTAAGATGCATCTGTTTGTCCTATAAATTGTTTTCTGAAAGCCTAGCTGTAATAGATCTGATGTTTTAAAGCGTCACAAGTATTTTTACATTCTTCTATCCAATTTACCTTTTCTTTTTGGACTTTTTCTGCAAGTTGGATAATGGGGCAGAATCTTAGAAAATGGAGGAATGAGATCTAAAATAATTTGACAATCCAAGGAGGGTTCTTATTTCTTTTAGGGGGCTGCCAATTGGTAGTTCCTTATCAAATCTTACTTTGGAAATCTCTTGATTCAGTTTTTCTATTGCCCTGTGAGTATGTTAATGTTTTGACCAGGAATCTAGGTCTCACTCTCCTTTTGGAAACCAATTCTAAGTGGCCTGACTAATTATTGCTCTTTAACGCCTCATCTGAGAACAGCAAGGAGTCATTCATATGCCTTTATTCCCTCAAAAATGATACGTAGCTTCCAAGAAGGAAAGATTTACTGGGATTTAACAAAATCTCTTCTTGGTTTCCAACCTTACTACTGAGTTTAAACAACTGTTCTGCAGTCATAGTTATATGCCTGTAGCCATAATGCTGCTTCTGTATCTTGGATGAGATAATCACTAATCAGAAAATATTTCATTTTCCCCTGGAGCTTGGTATCCTCAGCAATCAATTTGAGTGGTGTGTCACAGCCTGTTGGGATTGGAACCAACACATGCTCTGGGCAGGTCTGGAGCTATTGGACGTTCTGGCCGGAGTCATTCTGCCATTTCCTGCTGGATGTTTGGCCATTAAGACCTCTGCAAAGTTTTGTTCAGCGTTGTATCCTTCCGCAGATGGACTGCTTAAAGAATCTTGTGAATTATCTTCAGCAAAGCTTGTCTAAAAATCTAGGAGACTACCAACTGCTTCTCCTGCTTTCCAGTTCTGTACAATACCTCTTCCTGGAGCTGTATAAAATACAGCTTTCTGTCCTCTCTTCTCAGAGCCTCTACAGATCCTTGGGAGTATTGCCTTTTTGATGACATTTTGCAATGTCTGACATTGTCCATATCGATGCCAACAGCACTCTGATACTGTATTTTTAGTTTCCATTAAAGATAACTAACTCAAGTGGAAACAACCGTTTTTCTTTTTCTTAGTAAGCCTCTTCCTGCTGAGCAAGTTTCAGACGGTAAGAGTTCTCTCTTTTTTGAACAGGTACTCAAGACACTAAAAAGCTGGAGAAATTTTTCCGTAAACATAATTGCCTATCTGTAGTGGTCCCTGGTCTGTGCTAATCCCCAAACTACCCCTGGAAATTCCCTAGGAAAGTGCTGGTTGGTACAGGCCAAGGCAGTGCCAGGCAGCATACTAACAACTCACCGCTGTGGATGACAGCATCTGGACCATGCTCTGGCCCTGATTTATTGCAGCCTTTGCGATTGCAGAGGTGCAGCCTTTAGGTCACTCTTTCTGGAGCCTTACTTCTACCACAGGGTTCTTCACTGTCTTCATGAATATTCATAATTATAGGTGAATTTGAAGTCATTTTCTATCAGCAAATACCTCAAAAATATTTTCCTGAGAGTATGAGTTCACTGGATTTTCCTTAAACAGTTGGGCCTCAAGTTGAAGAGGCGTTAACTCTCTAGGAAAACTGCTAAACTTCTTTGAGGAATGAATTTTGAAGTTATAATCAAAGCTCTGGGGAAATATGTCACATCTGTAACAATGTCTCATCTTTTGCAGATTCTTAAATTCTCTTAACTTCCCCTCACTAATGCAGTTCTAAGATGATCTTGCCCTGAGACAGAGCTTACCCTGGCTACCTGCATGCAACAGATTATTTAGCCAAGTAGACAGCTGTCTCCAGAGGTTTTGATCTGTTCATACATCTATGCCTAAAGATCTCTAGTTAAGAGAGACAGGAAACATTGCAGGTCCAACATCTTGGTGACGTTGGCTGGAGGAAATGCACTCCTGGTCTTATGCGCTGCTGGTATAATACATTCCGATAGGCCTTCCAGAGACTCTTTCTCCTGCTATTGAAATGGTAGAATGGCATTTCAGTCAGTAGATTTTGAGTGACGTTACGGAATCACAGAATCGTTTAGGTTGGAAGGGACCTCTGGAGATCATCTAGTCCAACCTCCCTCCTCAAGCAGGGACCTTTAGAGCATATTGCCCAGGATCACATCCAGACGGGTTTTGAATATCTCCAGGGAAGGAGACTCCACCACCTCTCTGGGCAACCTGTTCCAATGCTCTGTCACCCTCACAGTGAAGAAGTTTTTTCTCAGGTTCAGATGGAACTTCCTGTGTTTCAGTTTGTGCCCGGTGCCTCTTGTCCTGTCGCTGGGCACCACGGAGAAGAGACTGGCCTCATCCTCTCGACATCCCCCCCCTTCAGATACTTGTACACATTTATGAGATCCCCTCTCAGTCTTCTCTTCTCCAGGCTGAACAGGCCCAGCTCTTGCAGCCTTTCTTCAGAGGAGAGATGCTCCACTCCCCTCATCATCTTGGTAGCCCTCCGCTGGACTCTCTCCAGGAGTGCCATGTCTCTCTTGGACTGGGGAGCCCAGAACTGGACACAGCACTCCAGGTGAGGCCTCCCCAGGGCTGAGTAGAGGGGCAGGATCACCTCCCTCCACCTGCTGGCCACACTCTGCCTAATGCACCCCAGGAGACCATTGGCCTTGTTATACATCTTCAAGATGTTATACATCTTCAAGATTTCCTTTGCCATGCCGTACAGCCTTCTGCCTCTTCTCAGTTTGTACCAGTGTAGGTATGCCACATCTTTCCAGTGAGATAAGGACAAACTGGAGGACCCTGCTACATTAAAAGGTAGCCCTCCTTATCATCACATGATCCAAGGGCGTTCTGGCAGGAAACCCAAGAACTACTTAAGTTCCTGTCATTTCAGCTAGTTCTTAACTTTGCTGTTAACACTTCACTGGTGTCTCTTCCATCTGCTCTAGCCCTTCCACAGCATAAGGACCTCACTCCTTTGATTTTCTCTATCTATCTGCAGGAAGGCTAGTCATATCTTTCATGCCAAGGTCCCTGAGTGCCCAGCCATGCCTCTGAGAGCCTTACCAAAAGATGGAAACATTGAAGTGTGTCCTCCCTCCCCTTGAAGGACCTTTGCTTTCCAGATACAAACCTGTTTTTTGCCTTTAACATAGCCTCTCTAGTGATTCCAGCTGGTTCCTCCTCCTCCTTAGATATTCTTCTTTGCTGAGAAGACCAAAAGTCAAGCAAAATTCCCCTCATCTGTATTCTGCAACCTACCTGTCATATTGCAGATTACAAGACCAGCTCTCAAGAAGCAGAACTTTAGCTGGAAACATAAATACAATTTGGAAGGCCTAATACAAACAATCCCCCACACACACAACTGCTAATGTAACTTCTATGACTCTCAATAAAAATGAAAGAATCTGACCCAGTAAGCTTGCAGGCCACTGTGTTACAGATAAGTGGCAGGGTAGATTGTTAGGAAAGTAAGTAAGTACATAAAAGACCTCCTGTAGCTGCCCAGATAGAAGCCACGAGATTCAGTAGCTTCTCCTTTTTCCTTTTCTCATAAATGAAAATTTTCCTGCAGTATGCATGCTGAGTTTTTTTCCTTCCTGCTACCATTTTTCACGTGACAGTGGGCAATCTTTGTATAGAGGAAAGTGGCTAGCCTCCTATCTGAGTTGACCTCAAGAAAATGAGGTCCTATAAAGGAAAACAATGGACTAGACGATGGTCAGAGCTGTCTGTCCTGGACTTTTGTGAAGCAGGTCTCAAGGCTACAAACTGTCTGATGGGCTATGAACTAAGTCATTGTGGTTCTTGTAGCAAAGTTCTGAGCTACTGCAAGCTTGAAGATCAGGACTAAGGTTTGGCATTTTCAGTGGAGCTTTGCAGAGCTGCTGGAGAAGTTAAATTTCACCAGTCTCCATTATGATGGAGCTGGTGTTTATCTTTTTGCTCCCTTCAAAGTTAAACAGAGCATCACAGTAAATTAGATGGAAGATGATACATGAATCACAATGACTGTAAGATGAATGGTCCTTTTTTTTTTTTCCATCCTAGACATTAAAAAAAACATGTTTTTCATCATTTGGTGTGTTTGATCCATCTACTACTTCTTACATGGATAACCTCTGATAAGCATTATGGCAATCATCTAATGGAATTGAGTCTATCTATCTAGAGTAAAAGCAGTGCAGTTCTTCACTGTAGGGTTGTCGATAGGATCTGTAGCATTTCCTTGTCTCTCTGGTGGTCGCTACAAGTAAAGGTTTGTGGGAAGATGAACTTATCTTGGACCTTGAAATTGTGATACTATGCTGTCTACACTAGCTGTCTGTATATCACAAAAACATCTGCTGTTTTGAAAGCTTCAGAGACATCAGCAGGAACAAGTCTGTATAGAGAGGACTTACATTCATTGCATCTTTTAATACCACTGAGTTTGTGCTGTGATGTTGCCTGATGATCAGCTCTGCAGTACTGGAATTTAGTTTCTCAAATTCTAAATCGCTGGAATTTGATTTTGCCAGGGAATGTGATGTTTGGAAAGCAATGTGTATGGAGTGCTAAGAACTGGACAGAATTGTTGAAGACCTGAGAGGCATCTAATCTCTGTAAGAGAAACAGTCTTGCTAGGCTCTTTGAGAGAATGTGAGGCTCTTTCATAGTGGGCATGTTTGTTCTTTTCTAGTTTTCACCAAGCACAGTAGGGTGCTTTTTTTTCCCCCCCTCCTGTAAGTGGTGGGTCAGCTACATCTAGTATGTGTTAGTGTATCAAGTAATGTGGTGCTAAACTCTATTGCAGCATAACGCCTTCTGGTCTGGCTTGAAGTTTATTCCCGCCTTGAGTTCCCCTATGCACAAATGGATTTTTTTTTTTTTCTCAAACAGAGCAATGGTTCTTTCTGGTTTCTCTAAGTTAAGTGGTTTGTGGGTGAAGTAGTGTTGCTGACTATTTTGTGGCCGATTCTGCAATAGCTGTAACGCAGTTTGTTTCCATCGCTTTGTGGCATTTGCTTCTAAGAAGCCTACATGCTACTAGTGGACGGATTCTGGTTATAGCGGGTATTTGATCATGCTTTCATTTAAATCATTAATGTTAATAGGTACAAGGGTCTGAAATACTATTATGATAGCTTAAAATCAAGTTTGTCTTCATTAGCCTGCCAGCCTTTCAGCAGATGACGAAGTTATTTACATGCTTACATTTAAGAGATATCTTAAATAGAATATATTGTATGAAAACCTGTAATGTCACTGTAGATCTTGAAGCGTTAATGTAAATGAAAGTCAAAAGGTACGTTGTCTTAGAAAGTTCACGTAATTTCAACTTTCAAGTGAAGTAATAACTTGGTTTGGGTACCAGCTGAGTTAAGTCATACAGCTATTAATGTTAATATTTTTAAATTGCTAGTCATCATTTTAACAATTACAGGGAGCTTTTCAAGAGCATACATTACACTTAGGCTTCCACATATTAATGGCTTTCTGTACCAGTTGGTTACTCAGCTACCATATACACTACTGAGTTTCCACATAAAAAACATGTTCATGTACATTTAGATCAAGTTATTCCTTTCAGCCTCTCAGTGAAAACTTGATTTTAAAATATATATGTATGTATGTATGTGTTATAAAAGAACACAATTTTGCTAATGATGTGAAAGACAGATATCCTAACTACTTAGGACATCTTCATCCCTATTAGACAATGCAGTAAAAGAAGAGAAAGTGTTCTATGTTTATTCAGAGCAATGCTGTCTGTCAGTCATCATGAAATTTTACCTTTCTTTAAAGGGCCTGGAACCTACAAAGCTTCACAGTGTCTGTGGTTACCAGTAACTAATGAACTATAGTCTTGTAATCTAGTATGACATATTACAATTTCAGGTGCACATGTAGTCACTTATAATATATGTTTATAATAAGGCTAGTGAGGATTGGAAGGAATAACTAAATTGTTAAACGTCATAAGCGTGTCTTAAGTCTTTACAATGTACTACCTAGTTCTTTTATCTTCGAGGATGCCTCAGGTACTAGGGATGCTTCACTGTAAGACCTTCAGGGCAGGCATTGTATTCTGGAGTGTGCAGTGCCTGCCACAACAGCATCTGAATCTTGATTTGTACCAGTGCATAGTGCCTTAAAGGGTAGAGAGAAAACCGAAATGTCTTAAATTCTAGAGGTTTTAGAAAACTGAAAAAGAGCAAGACATTTAAGCTCCTCATTACTAGTTAAAAAGATTGTAAGAATAAAGCATACTTTAAAAAAAAAAAAAGTACCAACCAGCAACTGTACATAATCTTGCAGAAGAACATTTTTAAGTACTTATGCCATTCCTTTTGATGTTTAAATTTTCTAATAATTGCTTGAAGCCTTCCAAACAATTGCGTGTGCTAGTAGGGTGGCTGAAAAGGGGTTCTTCGCTGGGGTACCCACCTAAATCCCAACGAAACATTGTCCTTAACAAACCACAATTTGACTCAACAGTAAGCAGCAGGAGATTTAAAAAAGAAAGTCCTAAATTCCAAGCTAGCAGATGGTAAATCTCAAATTGCATGCTTTAAGTAACAAGTATGTGCCGTGAAAGGAAAAGAAGCTTGCACCTAAAATTATACTGTGCAGTCTGCTTTCACAGTAAGAGGACATTTTTGGAATATATACATATATATATATATATATATTTTTTTTTTTTAAGAAAGCACTTTTTTCTTTGCACTTCATCTAATGACAGCTCTGTTCTTAAAACTGCTATTAAAGGGCACTTTATATTTGGCAATCTGGGTATCAGAGATGAGGACAAGTCATTATTGCTTCATTTTGCCTGAACGTTTTAACTTTCAGTCTTTTAGCTTTTAATAGTGCTTACAAAGTGAATATGTATACTTTAATCAGGTTCAGTTTAGACCAAATAGAATAACACATTAGAGAAAAAAAGCAATTACTTAAAAATAGTTGTATTTATATTCCACAATTTGCTCAAATACTGTTTTTGTTTTTTTTTTATAAACTTTCTACAGGATGTTTTAAAACAAGTTCTTCACATTGCTTGTCAACTATGTACTTATGGAATTTGAGGGAAATAGTTCTGGTTGTTTTTACAGTTTAACACATGTACAGTACCAAAATGATGGTGGTTAGTCACATGCAGTCCATATGAGATTCTAACATAACATTTAATGAATTTTCTGATGTTGACCACCCCTTTGATGCTGAAGGTAATGCATCTGTAGAAAGCAGTGACTGTAGGTTTGGGTTACTGCTCTCTGCATCTTCCAGTTTTTCAGTGTTGTCCTCCCAGTTAATGTGGAATCTTGTGACTCTGGGATTAGATGCCAAAATATTCCTTTGAAGCTGGGAGGGAAGAAAACATTCAGATTATACTCGTGTACCTCTCAAATTGGAGTTTATATGCATTTAGAAGTTGTTTTTTCCTTTTACTCCCCATAGCCTTGTATGCGTAAAACAATTCTTTTAAAAAGATAATGCATATGAAATGTGGATCTATAGATACTATATATGCATCAGAAACACACTTACGGAAACACATCACTAGTTCATTTAATCTAGTATCTTATCTGAGGAAAAAAAAACAACCTTCTTGAAGACATTTTAAACTGTTCCTCCTGAGTTCAAGACTATGTTACTGCAGTGTGCTTATCATTTTAGTCAGCCTTTAATAAAACAACCAACCACCCCCCAAAAGCTTGCTAGCTACAGTACTTTGCCTGCACCAATTTTGTGTTTGAAATAACTGTATCAATTCATCAACTGTCTATTCTCATCTAAGACTACAGCCTCTCCTTATATTAGCATACTTCAGATTGTTTTTGCTAAGTTAAATTAACTAAAGCTTTTTTATTTTTTAAAAATGAAAACATTCCTTAGATTTGGAAGATATTACTATAATGACAGTGGACACATCTAGACACTACTCATGTATTTGAGTCTCATGAATGACTCTCATTTTCCTTTAAAAAGGTGTTATATGTATGAATACAACAAAAAAGAAAATGCTAATTTTCACTGAATCTTTCACCATTTTCAAGATGATTCAGTTAAATCTGTAGGATAGCAAATTACAGCCATTGGCAACTCATTAGGAAAGTTAAGACTGGTCACAGGAAAAGTCTGTCTAGGTAGTAATACTGATTTTATTCGCCAAAGTGCTCTCTCATTAAATATTCCTCCCCTTGTGCAAACTGAGAAGATCATTTCTTTTTCAACCTAATAGGCCTATTTCCCATCGATTACAATTAAATATGTTTAATAACCATATCTTCTGCTTGTATGTTTAAGTTCTGGCCCATGGTTAAATTAAGAACCTTCTATACAAATGCATGACAGCTTTGACTGGTCTTTTCCATAGGAGTAAGCTAACTGTTTATATAAAGAAAACAGAGAATTAAGACAAATAGTTGTAGGCCTTTCCAAGTTCAAGCAAAGGAAGTCAACATTCCACCATTCAAACCAAAAATAAGTATACAAATAAGTGTATGATATCTATGGAGGAAAAAAAAAAAAACAGAAAAAAGCCAACAGAAAAAACAGATTACAAGTCTGAGAGTCCCCAAAATTAACAGTATTTTTACAAGTGTACTGAGCGTCTGATCTCTGAAAATTAAGCATAGAAGAGCATTAGTGACTTTTAAAAACATACCAAATTAGTTTAGTTACGTTTAGTCAGTTTTAGGGACTCTGTCGGTTTTTCAACTATCCAAGCATACAATTCATGCAAACTTGAGAAATAATTTTGCCAAATTTATTCTCACCATCACACAACTTCTGAACGTGAGTGTGTATATGTATACATTAGTTTTCATAAAGAGAAAACCCCCAGCCCCACAGAATGTTCCATGAGAGCCAAACAGGATGCCATGTAGTGCCTTGTTGTTTTCTGTAGGAATCTGTCTGTATAGAGTATTTCACAAGATTTTGACCGACTAATTTTTTTTGTTTCTGTGCTCTGTTTCCTCAAGGCATTAGGCTCCAAATAATTATGTTTCACACCTCATTTTAATTCTAGTCCTGGTTCAGTTTTTACCACAAAAGTTGTTTTTTGTTGTTGTTTTTGATTTTTTTTTTTAATTTTATACTTCCTTGGTCAAATTGTCCATTGATTGTCTAGTCATCCAACCTGCTCTTACCGTGTTAGCAATATTCTCTCCTCATTTTATCCAAAAGCTGTTTTTCAGTTTGTTTGTTAGCGGTATGCAGAAACTGCAGCTCTAATACTAGTACAGCTGGCTAAGGACTGTGTTAAATTAATGCTTAAAACCTAGTTTCAGGTTGACAGTCCTAGAAAAAACATAACTCTCTGTTTTTCCACAGAACAGAACCACGTTGTCAGCAATGGTGCAGGCAGAGGGAACCCAGCAGTTTATTTCACGTAGTCAGTGTAAAACAATAGTAAAGTCCAGTCAAGATTTCAAGCTAGCAGAAACTTACTGGTTTCTGAATGTCTTCCAAATTAATGGCAACTACATAGCACTTCTAATTTGTTTCTCCAAGTTTTTTTTCCCCATTATTTGATGTCCAGTTTCATGTACTTCATAGAATCATTTGGGGTTTGGTTTTGTTTAAGAAAACCTCTTTGCATAAATTACCTTTGATAGAAGGTAATACACTAGAACAGAGTATGTCTTACCTTAGAAAAATCTGGTTTTACTGGCGGATTCTCTCTCAGTTCTGTTTCAGTATATTCATTGTTTACATAGTAGCCGACTCTAATAAATTCTTGACCTCGATAGGTGCATGTAATTAACACAACTGTTACGCCTACTGCATCTGCATCCGGAATAAGCCCTGGGTTAGGTGCATCAGCCTAAACGTGAAAGGGAAAGGTTGATTAAAACAAAAACCAGTACTATATGTCTATCTAGCCGGAGACTCTGGAATTGTATGTCTTAGCAGCTAAGCAGACGATCTGCAAGCTTTAAATTTTTCTTCATGTTAGTAAGAAAATATACCTGCTTTTTCAACAACATCAGCTCTGAATGTAGGACACTATCTTCTAGAGACCGAATTACTTAAAATGCAGTAATATTGTGTGCTGAGTCTTCAAGGGTGATTAGACAGCTTTGATTTAAAACTGCTTTTAAATGTTTGATCAGCTGAACTGTTGCTTAAGCAAGTGTACTAACATCCCTCCAATTCTACAGTGCCATTGCTCTCCAGCTCATCTTGGTAACATAGTAAAAAAAAAATTTTCACACCTTCAAGGTTGGATTGGTCTGTATGCATATTCATAACAAGACTAAGCTCTTTTAAAAAAAAAAAAAAAAAAAAAGACTGCAACCTATACTTCAGCAAGAAGAGAAGGGACAGACCACAATGAGGTCTGAGACGTCCCACAGATTCCTCAGGAAAGGAATAAACTACTCTGTCTCTCACCTCCTTCCATGCGCCTAGGTTTGTTAAAATGTATGCAGTTAAATGCATCATCGCTCTGAGACATTTGACATTTTCAACCAGTATGCAATTCTAATTAATAGACAATTCTGATGATCTCCCTCATTGTCCTTACTTACCATAGCACTGCAGTTATTAATAATCACTGAAATTTGCCTCACAAAACGTGGCTTAGAGCAGTCTTTTAAGATGCTTTCTAGCTAAACGTTTATGGATAAAATATGATGCTTCATTTCAGTCTAAGATTTAAGGTAACAGCAATCAAAGCATCACTGAAACTGACTCATATTTACAATTTTGCATGAAATCTGAAGCCAACAATGAACACCTGTGTTGTGATGAGTTAGTATTAACAATGCATGTTAGAGTGGTTCAAGTGTAATGAATCCTGCCTGAGGAAAGAGGATGAATGGGATTAATTCTTGCTGTCCTTCTCATTGCTATTATTCTCTGGTATTTATGTTCTCTAGCACTGCGAAATTGGGACCTAGTGGTCATGCATCATTGGCTTCTGCTCTTTGTTACTTCAATTATGAGCCTGCAAACCAGTCTAGCTTTTTCTAAGGAGCTGCAGGTTGCGGAAGAATTAGATGAGTTGGACCCCTCAGGTACAAATCCACCTGAGGGGAAGAAACAAGGGAATCAAGTGGAACACAGCTTCTTCCAGCCCTGAAGGGAACAGAAAATGACCAAATGGCTTTACAACTTGTATAGTGAGATGGAAAAGATGACCAAGGAGTGGAAGCGTAGAGGCTCCAAGAAAACACACGAACTGCCAGTACAGATGAAATCACTATTTTAATTCAGTAGTCTTGTTCTATCAGTGCCCAGAACGACGTGACTACTTAAAATTCCACAGTGGGCAATTATAGAACAATATATTGCAAAGGGATACCGCTTCATTTAACCTCCATGAAACTTATGTCCTGGGATTTTAACTCTTCCAGGCTCCCTTTGTCATCTTATGTCTCATAATATCCCATGATACAGCTGTGAATCCACAGAAATATTCTTTCTTAATCCTGCTTAACTCTCAAGCCTTGTTTTGCTGAGTGTCAGAGAAACTGAGCGCTGTTTAAAAAATAGTTTTCACAGATTTTGAACTTTATGCTTGAATGTCAAACCTCCTCATTCCCCAGGAAACATGATCATAACCAGGTGAAAAAAATGAAGAGGCAAACAGGACACAAGTATGAGCAAGCGACAAGCAAGCAATTGCAAACAGGTATTTTGTTAGGCTAAAGGAGGCAGTACGATTCACTTCTGCATAAAAATCACTATCTTAATATGCCATTCTTATGTTATAAATTATTTAAGCAATTTGTGTAATCACTCACAGCGTATGCTGTTTTGAACTACCTTGCTTTTCCACACGATAGACGTATACAGATACCCATTAACTGCAGAGTAGCTAACTTAGTGTAAGGTCATATCTGTAGTAAATTTATAGAAGTACCCACAGCTTCAAAACGAAGTTCTTGAGAATTTATTACAAATCCTCAAGTGTGTTTGATTAGAGAGGAAGAATCAGGTTTCACTACTTATATCTTGGTATTTATATCCAAATAGGCCAGGCTGTGAGCCTTTAATATGGAAAAACTTTCTAAACGTTAAAAGAGCTGATTGTGTAAGTCTGAGAAGCACAATATTCTATATCTTGTGTAAGGCTGACTTCCAAACTGATACACAGCTTTTGTTTCACAAAGGCAGTTTTTATCATCCAAGGTATTTTATCTGAGTGGCACTCCATTTTAATAGCTGTTTCAGCCATTTTCCTATTTAGAAAAATCTACAGCAGATTATATCTGAGAATTTTTAAGTCTCTGCAAAGGTTCTTTCTCTGTGCTGTCTCTAGTGAATATAATCTCTCTTCCTTACATTATATACCTCCCGCAGTTCGACACTTTGCCCCCATTCTGGCCTTCCCTCACTAGTTCTCTTCATCTCCCAGGCAGCTTCAGTTCAGTGAGTAAAGTAGCTTCTGTCATCAGCAAATGCTTTCTACAGCACTTTTTTTTTTTTTTGGTAGTCTCCTATGCACACATTAGCAGAGTCTTACTCTCACGTATATTCTAGTGCTCTTGAAGTCTAATGTACTTAGACCACAGTTACTTCTGTAAGAAATAAAAGGGATAATTTATCATAACAGAGGGTGTACTGAATCTCTTACAGGACCTATTCCAATCTAAGCAAAATGTTTATACACCTACCCCGAATTTAACTGCAGTATCATTTATAACCAGGCTATAATCGATGAAACCATCCTACAGAAATTGCAAATTCTGTAAATTTCATTTTCAAGACTTTCTTATGTGACACAACCAAAATATGCCTTTATAAGCACCTTCTCCTACTGCTTCCCATCACCATCAAACAATGAATCTTTGTAACTTAACTAAGATTAGTGCATCTTTTAAATTAGAACTGTAAATGCCAGCTAACGTCTCTGGATAGAGCACTATAGGGTAGCCTGTACTACTAGAGGATCCCCTGCTTCTGATCAACTAACGCCATAAGCTAAAGTAGCTTGAAAATGGAAGAACTGTTAATAAAGCAGATGTTTAACAAACTCAACCTTTATTTATTGTGAGGAAAAATTAGGCCCAGCTCCAAAACCAAACAGGAATTTTTCAAGATTGATTTGCACATGTGGTTGATAAGTGTAACCTCCAGCCTCATCTTAATTGCTGTTCCTTTAGCCTGTGCTGTAAGGAAGTTTCCCTTTATTTGAAAATTTCAGATGTACCCTGAAGCTTTCAAGTAATTGGGGCTTAATCTTTAATCAAGATGCCTTACGCATTTGTCTCACAGACCTCAACAATGTTTTTGAAAACAGTTGTAATGACTGTGGGAAATAAGAAAGGTTTATTCATTAGAGTTCTTTTTGAAAAATGCTTTTACTCCAGTGTATATTTTCTCTTAAACAGTTGCATGAATTTCTAGTACTTGGGAAGGTAGCATGTTCTTATATAGCAAGCTGCTCTCTGTTTAAATCTGATTTTCCAGCGGATGGATTTTATTGCCAGTTTGCAAGATAACATAGCAGTACTGGATAAATAGAGAAATAGTGAGCTAAATCATATAGTTTGGATATAAAAGCTTGTATAAGACTTCAGTAAGTTTGCTTCAGTTTTTTAGCTCTCGCTGACCTAATACGGAAAACAGAGTAGGATATGAAGCCACCTTAGTGCTGCTCTTTCTCTGTCTTCCTTTCCTCAATTACTCCTTAGCAACTTTTGGCTTTAACAGCTGCATTTGGTAGGATTGTCACAAACTCCAGAATTAGTGGGACAATCTTGATTTTAAACACTTGCCTCCTCAATGTCTGCTATCTACCACTGAAATTTTGTCTTATTTTACAAATTGCTATATTGTGTTGCAATTTAGCCTGCTTAGCCAAATGTTGCGGTTGTACATTTATCCTGCCAAACAGAACTGAAATCATGACTGTCTTGCCCAAGTTTTACAATGAATTTGTTGGCCTGATCTTCTGAAGATGTTGTCTACACTAACATAATTCCTCAGATTGCCTGCAACTGCCACCAACTGCAGTAGAACTAAGCCTGATGATGCTAGCATAAACCAGGTAACTGATACTCACTGGTAGTGAGTGGTCTGGAGTACATTTATACACCAGACTGGTCAAAACTATCAGTAGCTAAACAAATAGTGCTTCTATTAATATCTCTAATTATTGATACCACAAGTGAAAGCGTTAGAATGGAAATATCAGGGGCAAAAAACATCAGTTTGTGAACAGACTTCAAAATAAGGTGTATTATACCTGAAGAGATAACCAAAATATTTTTCTAGCTAACTATTATTTTTTGAGTCCCACTTAGTTTTTATATAGTCATCTTTAAGCAACAAATAAAACACAACTCCTTTAAAAATGGAGGAATCAACAAACTTACCTGAAATACAAACATGTGTCTACCCGCAGGAACAGGTCCTACTAAAACCGAGTCTAACACTTGATCATACTCTTCACTTTCCGCTGAACCCACATAAATTATTTTCCATTCCAAATCTACAGTAAAAGAAACAAGAAAAAACAAATTATCGTTACAGTTCAGGGTCTTCCACTCTTTCCTCTCTACAGTTCTGCTTCACCTAAAATTGCTTCTACGGCAACTGGCCTAAAGGAATACGGATCTGTCTTCATGGAGAAATCTAGCTATGTCTGCTCCATTTCCCATGGACTGGACCATCCTGCCATCCTTCTCCATTCAGTTAGTACTATAGGTATTCCTCTATTTCCATAGTCGGGTTAATTTTCAAATTTTATAGAGAGGGCAGGGCCCACTTACTTGTTGGCAGATGTGTTCAGAATGTAATCAAGAGCTGTCTGAATGGCCCCAGCGTAACGACGAAGCCTATGTATGGCACGCCCTGAACACACACTCACTTCCTAAATAGAAATTCCACTTTTCACATATATATACACACATCTCATAGCTTATACCATGCAGATCCAGTAAGGCAGTTGACTGAATAAGAGAATCCACTGTGCAAGCACCAGATAAGCTAACCGCGTGCACCCATTCTTTCACACACAACTTGTGTGACCTGGTATATAAAATTGTGATTAGTTCACGTTCTCATTGAAGATACTGGTGTTAGGATTTTGTCCACCTCCTCAAACGGAACTACAGGCCAAAACATTAAACGTAGCATTCTGCTTCTTACCACAATGCAACAAAATCAAGCATTTCTTCCAATTCACAGGTTTTTCTAACTTACCCTTTCTGCCACAGGTGTTTGAAAAGCAAATTAGCATTCATTAGCTTTTCCTGGCCCAGCAAATTCACTTTCATCTTCTGATTTAATAACACATATATACATACATGCATATACAACTAATTCTGAAAGTTGTTTTTCTTTTCTTACATGAGAAAACAAGAAGGTCACCATTATGGAAGAATGTGACTAAAAAGTCAGTATTTTTGTAATGAAATTCTTGCTTCAAAACAGCACCTTAAAATGGACATGGTATATTTTATATTTGTATTTTACTGTATGAGTAATGCCCTGAATACGTATGCAAAAGCACTAACCTGTAGCCTATTCCATTTATTTTATTTGCATTCTCCACAAAATCCAGAAGCTTATGTTATGATTTCTTGATGCAAGACTGGAACTGAAGCAAAGCAAAAACTAGCACTTCAACAGAATTGGACTGCTTTAGGATTGCAGTCAGCTGTTTTTCTTCATTAATGCAGTCCTTTGTTTAATCACGCTTCCACGTTAATACAAGTTTTCAGTTTTTAAGTAATATGCTTAGCAGGGTTTAGGAAGTGATTTTATTCCGTTGTACACGCAACAGGCCAGGTACTGCATCAGAGGTTTTATTTACCTTGTAAGCATCTACTACTAGGTACGGCCAATACTGCGGGCTAGTAATCCAGGTGAATTAGTGACCTGTTTTCTCAAGGTCAGTGCAAGTTACTGTACATAACAAGTGAGTACTTTTAGCCTAAAATTATTTAAGATTATCCTGCCATCATGTGCTATTATTCCAGGAAGACAGTATGAAACTCCTTCTAGACTAGTAATATTTAGTACTGAAAAACATACTTTAAAAAAAAGTTAAATTACATGATTGGTTGAGCCAATGCTTTTTAGGATTCTTGATGTGGAATGATAACTTAAAAAAGACTGGGGTAAGGGAAAGGGGGCTGGACTTTATGAATTTACTTTTAGGTCAGCAGTGCACAGGACTGACTGAAAAAAAGCACAATAAATAGATATATTTGCATGTGAAAGCTAAGGTAACGACGGCAACTTTTTCATAAGCTATGGGAAGGCTACGTTTCATTTTACTTTTCTGTGTGAAAGATAACAGTGCTCCTCCTGAATTTATCCTGTAGTCTAACTCGCACTTAGATGGGGGAAGGGAACGGAGAATTTTGCGGCAGACCATCTACATAATTCTTCTCGCCCCGGTTGTCCTGGATTAACTGTGGCGTAAATGCACAAAGTGAGGGGCACGTGATGCACAGCTGTGCACAACTGGCAGGAAAGGCATGATGCCTGGCGCCTGGCCCCCTCCGGGGCGCACCGCTGCCCGCCGCCCCCGTCCAGCCCAGGGCTCCTAAGCTGCCTCTCAGATAAGCCCAGCCGGCCGAGAAAGAGACAGCCAGCCCCCTCCACACAGCCACGGAGCAAACACCGTCACAGGTGGCGGCAGCCAGCCCAAGCTAATACTTCGGCGAGTTTTAGAAGCGGCGGCACGTCGGCAGGAGCCGCGGGCCAAGGCCTGGAGGAGGGAGGGCTCGGGCACGGCACCGGCTCCCGCCACAGCCGCAGCGTCGCCGAAGGGCGGCGCCGCGCCGCGCTTCGGCGTGGGGCCGGGGGCACCCCGCCAGTCACCCGCACGGGCCCGCAGAAACTGTTACAGAAGCAGGCTGCAGGAGGCAAATTTAGAAACAGAGGAACCCTCTTCCACACCTTATCACTTATGAACTTAGTTTTTCTTGCCCCTTCCCTCGAGCCGCTGGCTGCGCGGCAGCGTTGGTCGCGGCGGCGACCGTCGCCCCGCCGGGGCGCAGCTCGCGGCTGTCCCCTCAGAGAGGGCGGCTAACGGCCGCCCTGGCGCTTTCCCGCCGGCAGCAGCCGCGACCCCCAGCGCGCACCTCCGGCCCGAGCCGAGGGAAGCCCGCGGCCCGGGGCTGCGCGGCGCCCCGCGCCCGCCGGGCGTTTCGGGGCGACTCCCCCCGCGGCGGCGGCCCGCGGGGAGGCGCTGCGGCGCGGCGGCGGCGAGGGCGGTTCGGGCCCGCCCGGCTGAGGAGAAGGCGGGAGCCCGCCCGCCCGCCTCCCGCCGGCAGCGGCGCGGCGCGCCCCTCCGCCGGGGCCCGGGGCGCACGGCCCGCAGCCCCCGGCTGAGCTGTGGGGAGGACGGGGAGAGAAGGGGGGGGGGTCCCCGCGGGGAGGCGGGCGCGGCGGAGCCGCCGCCGGGGCTGCTCCCCTCCTGGCGGCAGCCGGTAACTTTCGAGTGACTTCCAAAAATAGTGGCTGGGCGCCGGCCCCCTCCCCCACCGGCAGGGCAGTTAACGTACCGCCATCCCGCCCGCTCCCCGCACGCCGCCGCCGGCCCCTGCAAGCGGCATGAGCCAGCCCGCCCCGGCCTCCGAAAGCCACCTTTTTTTTTTTTCTCCTCCTCCTAAAGTATTAAAAAATTGAGCATGAGGCCAATGAAACGTTTGCGCCGAAATGTTTTGCCCGCATCGGGTAAACGTCCCGGCGTATCGCTACTCGCTCAGCAACAGTTCAGCTCCCCTCCGGAGCAGGGCTGGCTGCGAGCTGGGTTCGGTTAACCCTCTCCCTCTCAGGCGCACTCTCCCCCCCACACACACAAAGCTGGCAACATGGCTACCACCACTCAAACAAGTTCCTTGCAACTTAAAGCCTGCGTTACCAAATGCACAGCTCGGCCGGGCAACGCGGCCCCCCGGCTCGGCGGCGAGGGCGAAATAAGCGATCAACTTTCCCCGGCGGGCTCGGCGAGAGCGATTTTAAACCAGCGTTTCAGCTGCCTGCAAGCACATCCTTTCATCTAGGCACACCGATGCAGTGAAGGAGAAACTGTTAAATTGTCGAACCAGGCCTTCGCAAAGTTTAAACCTTAAAACCCCTGAAACTAACAGCCCTGGGTTACAAAATCGGTATTGGGAAAAAATCTACTCACCTTCCGACAGGTCCTCTATGCACTCAAATGTGATTTCGAATTGAAAAGGATTGTAGAAAGGAGAAGGATTATCCAACACCACTACATTGTTCACCTGAACCTTTGCCATATTTTGAAAAAAACACAAACAATAGGAAGAGCGTGTTAATGCAGCACAATAAAGTCCAGTGTGTTGGTTTTTTGCAACGCACAAACCCCAGTGCCACTGTCTGAGCGAGGCCGTAGAGCTGTGACTTGAAGAAACTTTTTTTTTTCCCCCCTTTTATTTACACCAGGAACACTCCACACTGTTCGCAGCTTTCCTATTTCACTAAACTACAGCCCATTCTGCCCTGCTCGCCGCCAGCGCCCGCCCGGATTGGCCGCACGCTGGGCTAGGGCCCTCCTCCCCGAGCCGAGGCGCCGAGCGGCACCAAGATGGGCCCCTGCGCTGCCGCCCGCGCCTCGCCGCTCGCCGCGGCGCCCCCGCCCGGCCGGCGCCGCGCGGAAACGGGCGGGCAACGGCGGCGGCGTCGCCGCGCGGGCAGGGGCGGGGCCGCGCGGGGCGGGGCGGGCAGCAGCGGGCGGGGCGGGCAGCAGCGGGCGGGGCGGCCCGCGGCCCCGCCGCCTTCTCCTCGCTCCCGGGCTTTCGCCATGTGCTGTCGTTTGGGGGGTTTTTTAAATTTTTTTCTTCTTCTTCCCCCTCCCCCCCCGCCCTTTCCAATTTCCGCAGAGGTGGTTTTTGTTCCTTCCCTGAGTGACGAGGCGACGCACAACGTCGCTGCCGTTAGGGCTTGGTGCTAACGCGATGAGTGCACCAGGGCGGATGGCCGCCCCGGGCAGGTGCGCCCGCCACCCCGCGGGGCCCCGACCTCCTGCCGCCAGCCGAGTGCAGGAAGAGGCCGCGCAGACGGAAACCTCGCGCACCCCCGGGGCACGCGCTGAATAAGTGGGGTTTTTCCAGTGGGGTGCCAGGTTTCCGGGCTGGTCTGCGTGGGCCCGGATTCTGTGGCGAATCCGCATAGCTAGAGAGATCAATCCAACAGCTTATTGAGGGGTCAGGAGTTATCCTTTAAACAGCAGCATTTTCAAGAATGTGCTGAATTTCTTAATGTGCTGAAGAAGGCCTTGGGTGAAATAATGCATCGGGAAGCCAAATACACCCTTGTGCAGCAGCAGGAAGTCCGCAGAGGAGGCCATCTTAGGCCTCCTTTGCACGGGGGATAGGGAGCATAAATATGTCCCCATAGCACCGCTCCTGCCTCTATGGGGGGGGGCTGGGTTGTGGGCCAGCGGGGAGCTCCTACCCGGGGCTAGGTGAATATTTTTCCTCCTAACCCCGAGTGGAGAGTCTGTGGAAGTAAATACACAGGCAGGTTGTCCTGCCTGAAGGGAGCCCTTGGATGCAGGGGAGGTCACAGGGCAGGAAGGTACGTCGGAGCCATCTTCCTCCCTGCACGGAAAGGCTGAGCTGTGCTGGCAGAAGCAGAGCGGGTCTGCAGCGGGTCGGAGCATAGCACTGAGGCACAGGGTCCTTCAGCAAAGCACCGAGCTCATGCAAAATTGTGAAAGGAGACGATGTTTTTGATTTGTAATTACAAAGAAATGTCATGGTCTGCATGCTTGCCTGATCTTGCTTGCTATACTTTTTTATAACTTTCTCCTTGTGTCTGTCTGGAGACTAGAGACTGTTTTGGTTTTTGTAATTCTGCTATGTAACTGACTGCCCAAGTTGTGTGGTTAGTACTGGGCTTACAGAATCCAGGAAACCTGGAGAGATGGGACGCAATGAAAGAGGTTCTTCTTAACAAGCTAAAATATGTGATCTCTTAACAGGAAACATATACTTCCAATAACTTTTCACTGGCTATTTGGAAGCGAACAGCTACTGTGGTCATCTGCACAGTGGTGAGAAGGCAGCAGCAGCCTCTCCTCTCTGGACCCACTGAAGTTTTAGTGGGAGGATCTTTTGGTTAGTTTTGCCCTAGCATTCCAGGAGATGCGAGGCTGGTTGCAGCTTGTCAGCTACTAGGATATTTTGAGCTGAACGCTGCAGGGTGACAAAGAAGGGCTAAAGATAGAGAAAAGGCTGGGAAATAGGGAATACAAAGTTTGAAAGGAGCTGCACCTATTTGATAATGAACAGCCATTCCCACAGGTTTAGTTACAGCCCCCAAAACAACCCCGTTTTTAAATGTTGTTTAATGCCTAGCAGTAGAATTGTCCTGAGGCTCTTAACCCACATTCAGAACTGTGTCAGTATTGCATCATAGGAAATAATTAGTAGAGGGAATGTAAAGCTGAAAGTGCAGCTCTGTAACCAGAAGACGTATGAGGAAGTTTTTCTGGCCTGTGATGCACCTGGTGTTGTCTCATGCATAGATTTACAGCGGGATTTACCTCTTGGGAACTCTTTTTTCCATTTCATCTTTGAGTATCTTGGCTTTTCATTTTAGCTTAATGCTCAAAGGAACCAAATCTCAAAAAGAGACCTTATTGTCTTAGTTCAAAATGAGAATCTGTCGCAGCTTCCTGGGGACAGAATATTTGAAATAATTTATTTTTCCAAGCTTCATTCTTCAGTTCTGGAATCTTTGTCTGTTTTAATAGCTGATGGGGAGGAAGAGCTATGTGTATCCATTCTGTAATTTTGCTATCTTTGCATTTACCCCAAATTTCAATTTGATTAACAGATTCAGTCTTTTAACCGTAATCACTTTTGTACATTTATCAATGTCATAAAACAAGTTATTACCAAACGTGGGAAGCTTAACAGACCCTGTTCAGCAGATCCGAGCTGACCTGCATAGTACTAGTGTGATTTCTTACTGGTAGGTGTAAACTGAATTACATGGTAGAGTTGTGTGGTGAAGCTAACCTGCTGTTTTGCCTTCTGTCTGTGGTACAAGCCAATGTACGGAGTCCCTTTCTTTCACTGAAGTGCGCTCCTGCGTTTTATGGAAAAGGCTGACTGAAGTAATTGATTCTTCAGGTTTGACAGTGACTGCTGTGAAGGACTTTGGGGAGTGGAACTTGGAGGCTGGAGCCCTGGTGCTTGCAGATGGAGGCCTTTGCTGTATTGATGAGTTCAACAGTATCAAAGAACATGACAGAACCAGTATCCATGAAGCAATGGAGCAACAGACCATCAGCGTAGCTAAGGCAGGGTAAGTGGCGTGTTACCGTATGTGACAAAATAGCGTAAGATGTTTCTATTGTACTCAGAAATCAAATATGTTGGAGACAGGTCTGCCATGCTGATTAAGTGTAGCTGCTTTGTTTGTTGCACTGTATAGTTTTATTCTTTATGATATTCTTAAACTAGGTGAGCCAGCATTTCAAAGGGCAGTGCAATGGACTAGTGGTTGCACGCGACCAGAATAAATACATTCCCTCTGCACTGTTTTGTTTTCAATCTACCACTGCAGGCAAAGGCACGTCCCTAAGATGACTTTGTGGTTTTTGCTTGTCTTTTAGTGAGAATTGTCATAATAGTCATAAGTGAAATGAGGAACTTTGTGAACTTTGCATTGGAACTCAGAAGTGAGGGCTTTTGTTTGCCCCAAATTCAGAAATACTGAATGGTAACAAAAAGAAGACCAAGAGATTTCCAGGCCGCTCAGTTTTATCTGCTGGGTGTGGCATGGATATCAACTCCAGCTTTCAGCTTCTTGCTTTCCTTTTCAAACCACTGTGTGTTCAAATTTGCCTCCTCCCTCCCCCCCCCCCACCCCCCGCCAGTTTTTTTTCAGCTCAAACCTTCTCGTTCTCTGCAGGTATATACAGCTCTGGTCCAAGCCCAAATCATTTGGTCGCTGGTATTCATGAAAACTGCTACTCAAAAGTATTACCTTTTCCACATTCTGCCTTGTTGTCTTCCATCCAGCTCTTGCCCAAATCGCATATTTTTGGCTCCTCTTCCTGATCATATCATTTTTTTATTTTGACTAGGTTTTATGCCATTTGGGGGATTTGGTTTTTTTGTTTGTTTGTTTTCCTAGGCCCTGCACCTCCTTCCCTCTTATCTGCCTCTTTTTCCTGCAGGATTTTATTGAACATTCTGCTACTGTCTGTAAGACAGATTTAATGTGTCTTCCTTTCCCTGTGTGTATCAATAATTCTAGCCATATTATGCTCTATGTTGAAAATGTTCTTCCTGAATTTTGCCTGAGTTGACCCACGTCACATACCCTCTGTGCAGCCTCTAAGACTTTTTTTTCCGTTCTGACGACTTCTGCAAAGTGACTGTGTACTGTCAGTGCAAAAATCTGTAGCTTCAAGAATGTGAAATTAGAGGAGAAAAATGCAGGATAAAAGCAAAATACAGTGTAATTCAGGCTTATAACGCATAAAATAAGGGCACAGAGTAAATAATTTCCATATTCTGTGTGAGCAGTTCCATCTGGGCAGTTCCGTGGAACTTCCGCAGTTGTCTTTTGGAGGACAGGCCTGCTACTGGCTTTGTGCAAGTCTTGTTGCACTTCCTTCTAGTTTAGTCTGTGAAATGTGGAAGGGTACAGAGACACGACAAGATACTCTTTGTCTTTTTCTGGGAGCAGATCAGGACAATCAGTCTAAACAATTACATTTTTCAGAATTGTTTTGATTCAGGTGCCTGTCACAAATCTTTTCAGATAAAATTTCCAATTTTGCAACTTTTTTGTTAATTTCTTTGGATGATTTGAAAGAATAGTAGTACGGTATATCTGTCTTCAGCATGCCAACTCACTGCTAATGCATCCTCTGTAAATACTCTAGGCTTGAATTGGACAAGTAATGTCCTTCTCACCTCAGGAGTTACTAACCTTTGCCAGTAATGCAGTTGTGGCCAAATACTTGGAAATTACGTAGTCCTGTCTACATTGTTAGAAAGAAACGTACTTTAGCTGGATTCCTTTTTGCAGTGGCTCAGGTTCTGTAGACCCCAAAAGCCAGGTTCGCTAACTCGCACAGATAAGCCTCAGTTGCTCACTTTTAAAGACTGCATACAGTAAGGATTTTTTAGGTTGAGTCATAACTTGACAGAGGGGTTAATTACTTTGTTAATTTAAGCTCTCATTTTACTGTATGGGAGTTAAGGTTCTTTTCCCATCGGATATACTCTAACAGAAAAACTGTGGTCCTTCCTCTCGATTACAGAAGAGCTCTGGACACGAGGTAACAGTTACTGTGAAGGTGACTGGAAATAGCTCAGTGACAAACCAAAGTTAGAATACTCTTCCTGTTGCCATGACTGGAAGGATTACATTTAAATTGCTAGAAAAAAAATATCTCCCCACATCTAAAAACACATGTCGAGATAGCATAATTATAAGAGGAAAATAACTCTTTCCCTAAAGAAACAGTCAGTATGGCTGCTGTCATTGTTGAGTTGTGCTAACGTCTGTAACGTGCTTAGACATAGGAATAAAACATACATGCCTACTGCAATTTGTTTTGTTTTCTTAAAATGTGAATTAAGCTAAAATGTTAGCTTCCATCATAAAAAAAATGCTTTTATACTATATAAATCAGCAAAATAACATTTATTTCTGAAATGCTACGTGGGTTTTGCACCAGCTGAGGACCTAGATTACACATGGGCATATTACCTGTTTTGGTACTTTTGATGTCCTGATCATGGTCTTTCTGTCTTGTTGCTATTCCCCAAATGAGAAATACTTTACATGTAACATGTATCAATATAGTAATTGCATATATTGTTTATCTCTTTATGATCTTTCAAGGTAACATGTGCTCTCTAAAACATAAAAAAGTGATAATTGTGGTTACTCTTTGAAATTGTTTCCTCTACCCAGTTTAATTCAACTATAATGTCTGCCATACTTTTCTCTAGCTTGGTATGCAAGCTTAATACAAGGACAACTATATTGGCAGCAACAAATCCGAAAGGCCATTATGACCCTAATGAATCTGTCTCCGTCAACATAGCTCTTGGCAGTCCTCTGCTCAGCAGATTTGACCTGGTCTTAGTATTGTTAGATACAAAAAATGAAGAATGGGACCGCATCATTTCTTCTTTCATCCTGGAAAATAAAGGTAAGAATGATCTTTTAAAATTATATGTGTTTTTTTTTTTCTGTTGCCCACTTTGACCTTAGTTCATTACTGTTCAGTCTTTCACATTAATCAGTATTTACATGTTTGCTGTAGTAGTTGCCTGTGATATGATTCTTTCCAGTAGGAATAAGGTAGAGGTCACTAATTAATTAGTAGGGGTGAGCTGTGAGCACTGCGCCTTTACTTTCTGATCATTTGCAAGAGGTTTCAACCCAAAGTGTTCAGTAAGTGGATGGTTTCCGTCTTATACCTTTACATTCCTTGACGTGCAAATCCTTCACAATACAGTTTTACAGACTGGTAATGGAAAGCTTAGATAGACAGAACAAATCTGAGCCGTACGTGCTGCAGGACTTGAAAAGTGCATGTTAGATCAGTGTTCCATATGTGAAGCTGTGCGCTCTGAAAGAAGGGAAAGCAGCGCAATTTGATTTTAACTAGCACTTTCTCCATGCCTTTTAGGAACGTGGCTTTGTTCGCCCTTAGAGAAGAAGCCGTTAGGGGAAACTTCTTCAGCTAGCCTCCTCCCTTTTTCAAAATGTTTCCCTGCAAAAAATGTTCAGGATATGGCGGGTAGCTTTTGGCTCCTACAATGTAGGTAAAACAGCTAGAGGAGGTATATATATATATTCATGTGATATTTTACATCTCAAAGAATACTAGAGCACTTCATTGACTGTACCATCTTGTGGGCACTAAGTTGGACAGCAATTCTGCTGCAATTACTGGAGGCTTTACTCTGTATTTTGCTGCGAGAGGGATTGGATGGTATGTAAGATTCCACACTGGAATTTGACCCAAGTCCTTGAGGACTAATGTACGGACCACCCAGTACACCCCAAAAATATAGTAAAACACCTTTTTTTTAGTCACCCATTTATTTAACAGGAATTCTTGGGAAAAAGCTTAATGTCTGTCATTGTTATAAAATTACTGACTGGGCAAGTTGTTGTGCAGGTTTTCCCAGCAAATCAGAAAAGCTCTGGAGCATGGAAAAAATGAAAACCTACTTCTGCCTTATAAAGAGTATACAGCCAAAACTGTCTGATGAGAGCAACGTGATCCTTGTACGTTATTACCAAATGCAGCGTCAGAGCGACTGCAGAAATGCCGCCCGAACTACCATTCGCTTATTAGAGAGTTTGATACGCCTTGCAGAAGGTAAGGCCTTGGCAATTCTATTTTTAGGCTAACAATTAACCTTTATAAAATGAATAGATGAAGAGTATAATTATAGCCAGTAAGCAGAGTAGCAGCTTTTCCATAGAGGTAGGGATAGATGAACCTCTAAAGAGCCGTGGGGTTGGAGATTTTGAATGTGGGAAGGGGTGTTATCTTTGGATGATCAACATCAGCTTTAATTTTGAAGTTCTCACATCCAGGGTGCAAACTAAAGCCACTGGAAGAAATTGGATTTGAGAAAAAAGTCTCATAAGTTATATGTCTTTATTAAAAACAAATCTCAGGATTTATTTTATTTCATTTCAATCCAGAATTGCCATCCTACTCAGCCTGAGGAAAGGTGTTAAGTATTTGATTCCATCCTAAAATTAATATAATTTCAAAAATAACACATTTTTGTTTCCTTTAATATCAACAGTCTGGTCCGTATGGTACAATATCTTAACATGGTTTTGTCTTCTAAAATGGCATATCAAGTATTTTCACTGTGAAGTTAAAAGAATATCCAGTATTTTTGTGTAACAAATTATAAATGGCCTTCATGCTTTTTATGCCAATCAGCAATGTAATGCTTCCTACAGCAGATGTTTATATTTTGGTCTCCATATTGAGGAGGAAGTTATTTAGAAAAAAGATCCCATACCTTTAGGGATTCACATGCTATTCGTATGTTAAAGTTTCCTGCATTCATATATGTTTACATGATAGGAGTTTTCAGTAGCATTTTATTTTTCCAAATATTATGCAGACTGTATTAATTAAACTGCTTTTCTCTTCTGGTAAGAGAACTCTGTGTGTTTCCACAGCCAAATAGGATAGCTTCATGTGGTAAATTATTAGCATGATACCCATTTACAAACATCACATTTTGTCTTGGTAACTTAAGAACGGAAAGTAAGAAAAACAATTTTTTTCTAGAGAAAAATGCATTTAAATAGTACTGAATTCGTGACCCAAAGCAATTAATGGAAATTGAATCTTTTCTGATCTATGATGAAAAATAGCCTTAATTTTTGACTTACTGTGATGACATCTACCTATATAGGTAGGTGTGTTTTATGTAACATTTTTCACTGCAGTATCCAACCCTTTACACTCTTTAACTCTTGCATTTTGAGTATCTTTATTCAAGCACTGTCAAACTGCCACTGTAACTATAATCCAGAAGTCACACTACGTACTTTATTAGTAAAACTAGGTCTTCCAATTCATGTGGAAAATTGACACTAAAATCAAGAGGATTATGTTAATGTTTAAATTAGTCCCGTACATAAGTGTTTGATGAGCTGAAGAAATCTGAAGAAATATCCTCTCCCTTCTAGTACCAAAAAAATACTTTTCAGTTTTGGTAATGCTTGCTTTCAATGCCTTTTTATTTTTGCTAGCTCATGCTCGGTTGATGTTTAGAGATACTGTGACTTTGGAAGATGCTATAACTGTGGTATCGGTGATGGAATCTTCTATGCAGGTAAGGTTTCTTGTAGAAAATCCTACAGAACCATTTTAAAGGATACAGTTCATCATGTAGGTATCTGTCAGCTCCCTTCATCTCTTTGAAGAAGATTTCATGAAATTGTAGAAAATGAGCTATGAGAGACCTCAGGAATTCATTTTAAGTCCATCTTGATTATTAAAATCCTTAAATACGGATTATACTGAGAGGTCTGGATAGATGGTAGATAAAGGACAGGCACGTGTATTTTTATAGACTTCTTGGTTGAGCTGAAGTTTTGGTGTATTCTCAGCAATCTGCATTTTAAAGACCTTTTGACCCAGAAATTGTGTCTATGTCCTAATTGTGTTTAATAGCTTCTAATGAATTTTTCTTCCATGACATTACCTTGTCACTTACTAATTAGGCACGAGAGAACCAAATAATTATTTTTTGAGAAAGTTTCAGAATAGTTGCTAAGTGTAACACTTTATTTTGCCATTAGATCATTTCAAAGTATATTGATAGTGATACGGAAACTCTCGGAACTTTTAGAAGGTTAATTTTACATTTGAAACATTAAAAGTTCAAAACGCTGGTTGCTGTACGCTGAAAATCATGCATACCAGTTGTCACACAAATTTGTGGAACGTTTCCATGTAGAAAGACATTGAAACAATGGGGAAGGATTAGGTCATCCAATTAGGTCATTTGGGTGTTAACTATAAATGAAAAAAATGAAATGAATCTGGTAGATTTTTTTTTATAGAAATATGGGAAATGATATAGACACTACTACTTTAAATACAATGTTTTTCCTGGAAATAAATCTTCATGCTTCAGAGCAGAAAAGAAATTATCACAAGCAGATTATCCAAAGTTTTCTGTAGGGGGCTTTTAGCACTGCTGAAATACTTGGTTTCAGCTCTGTCAGAGATTCTGTACTCCATTGAACATATAACTGGTCTGATCCAAAATGTCTTTCCCTATGTTTCTTTAGAAGTTGATATGAATATATTCAAATTAAAGCTATTTCATTTAGTGCCCATTAGCATGATGGACCTTAAAGACTTTGCAGGAGCAGATACTGCTCTTTTTCTGAGACGAAGCTCTTCAGGATAGACTTACAAAGTCACAAATGGCATGTAGGCACTTGTGATCTGCCTTTTTCTTTCAATAAAGTTTGTGAGAGTAATTGCAGTAAGCACCACTGATAATCTACTGCACGGTCTTATTTTCGTCCTTATTTTATTCCTCTTCTAATCCTCTCCTTTTATTCCTTTTTTCCGTTCCACGCTTTCCCCTCCTTATGCACTTTTACGCCCTCCCACACTTTCCCTGTCGTAATTTTTTTTTTTTTTAATTATCTTTGTCCTGGATCTTCTGCACTCATAGTTCCTCAGTGTGCATTTCTGGGAAGACTTTTAATTCCTCTAAGTCCACGAATGCACTATCTGATGGTGTTTTCATTTTGTTGTACCTTCTTGACTATGATGATGATTAAAAATGGTGAGCCTGTGGGTTTGTCCTGTGGCTACCTTACCTCTGCTCAAAGTGATATTTCAGAGGGGTAGATATCTCAGAGACTTAAGGACCAACACAGGAATGAAACATCACGGGTAGTTATCTTAAGTTCAGTCCTGCCCTATGAAGAATTTCAGACATGCTGCACACCGATGCACACAAAAGAACATATAAATGAAACTCATTGTGGCTGTGAAGTAAAGCACTAAACCATCAGGGAGAGCAAGACGTAATTGTACCCCTTAAGAATCTCAAGATGCCTCAAGATACATAATCATATGTTCCTTTTTTTTTTTTTTTTTGCATTGGATCCTTACCTCACAGACTGACAGTCTTCAATCCAAAAGCAACTATTCCTTGTCTGTGTTTTGCTGAATGTTTTATTTACTACCTGCTGTTCCAGTGCTCTTCTAAGGATAGAACTGTCAATGCCTTCGTATGGTTTTCTGTGGAATCTCCATTGTATCTGAGTGTATCAGAAATATTAATTTATTTATCTTCACATAGCTCTCGTGATTTGATGGGATACTGTTATTCCTGTTCTGTGATTTAAAGCTGACATATGCAAGATTAAGTCCAGAAGAAATTGTCCACTGGAGCATACCTCATGAGAGATGTTCAAGACCTCAGTTTCAGAGTAGTAGCACTTGGAGTGCTTGAGCACGTTTCATATTGACTGCAGTTACCCTTCTGTGCCCACACCACATCACGCTCCCAGTTACAAGTTTATTACCTTTGAAAACCTGTTTTTAATTGGCTTGCTCTGTAGCACAAGAACCAGAACTTAAGTGTCGGAGATAAAATGTAATTCTCCTTGGCAGCATTTAAGTATTCCAACCAAGAGGCTAAAATTTCTGGTCTCTTACTCATTAGCTATGCTCTTTCCAGTTCCTGAAACAAATAAGGCAGAGGGTCCTACAACAACCCTTTCCATTACGACAGATTAATGCTTCTGTGTGGAACAGGTCTGTCACATCCCTGAAAAACATGGTTGTGTGGAAAAAAAGCAAGTGATAATTTAAATGGGCTGCTTAAATGGTTACAGAGGCAGGCTCAATTTAGCACTAAGTAGTTTTAGAAGGCTAGGCTTAGTCACCTGAATGATATTCTTTCAATGTGAGATTTTATAAGACAAAATTTTGAAATTACAAAGTAGAAAAAGCAGAAATTTCCACATATGTCATCGCATAGGCCACACGTTGCCAACAAGGACAGACCTTGAGATTCTGTGCACCTTTGCTTTTCTCATGGCGCTTGATAGGCGTCTTGTTCATTAGTTGCATCTTGTTCATTAGTTGTATTGAGCTTTATAGATTAGACAAGAAGGATAATTGACAGCAAATCCATGACAGAATAAGGCTTTTGTTTTTTCATGAGAGCAATTAACTACAGAGCTATTGTAGAATTTTTGTTGTGGAACAAATCATGTTGTGCGGATGCTCCTTTCCAAATAAAAAATTCTGCTCCAAAATTTCTCACAAGGGGCAGAGAAACTATCAGAGATTAAAATCACTTACAGTCTTGAATTATTCATAAATAGTTAGAGTTATTCAGAAATATATTTGCTGGTCAGTTTCCCCAGCGTTGACAGCCCTGAAACTCAGATACTTCCATGTAAATAGTTAGAAAAAGCTAATGAAAAATTATAGCAGTCATGACCACTTCTGTTACAGAAGTTACTCAAATGGCAGAATTTTTACAAAGTATTTGGAAGCCTCCTTTACTCCTAATACCCAGTTTATTAAAGATGTTCTCAAGCCTTAGGTGGGCTTCCTATTTTTTGTATAAACTTAAAAAAAAAAAACCTGAAGATTTGATCACATAGTTGCTTTATTTGTATGAGCAATTTTGCCCATGTGAGCAGACCTAATGGGATTACTTAGGCAGTACAGTTACTGAATAAATATTTGCTACCTTAAGCTTTAAAATATCTAAGGATAATTTTTGTATAAACTATCTCTGCTGCTTAATTCTGAATAACAAAGTTGCTTTTTTCTCTTTCTTCTGATGGCATAGGGAGGTGCACTTCTTGGAGGCATCAATGCCCTGCACACCTCTTTTCCAGAAAATCCAATGGCACAGTACCGAACACAGTGTGAACTCATACTGGAGCGACTGGAGCTGCATAATCTTCTGCACAAAGAGCTACAAAGACTTGACAGGTTATAATATGCACAGTAACAACATAATTCAATAGGGAAAAGAATTGTTTGACAGTAATATCTGGAGAGAGTCTAAAAATAGATTCTGACATTGGGAAAGGGCTTATCCTTTAGAGGACATGAATAAGCAGGGAGATTGTTTTGAAGTAGTACTCTGAGATCATAACAAGATCATTTTTCACTCTGCGTTATAGAGTTTACAAACAGCTGAAGAACATTTTAATGAGTTCCCAACTCATGTCTCAGTTCTGTGCCCAGATAAGTTTCAGCTGAGCTTATTAGGGCCAATATGCCAGATTCTGTGGCTGAGCACATAATTTTATATAACCTTTCATTACTTGCTTGGTAAAATACAGCAGATCTGCTTCATATTTTTAAGCCTTCTTCTGCATTGGACTTGTCAAGATCCTTGCCTTTCCGTTAATGGAAAGTATAAGCCTGAATCAAAGTTCTGTTCTTTTGGGTGATTTTTCATTTTTACATGCTGGAATTTTCACTGTCTCTACTTGAGTTTCAGGTCACTCCTATAATCTTTGGAAAGTCTATTTGCTGTTATTAATAGAAAACTTTTAACTTACTGAGGCTGAGAGGAGAACACTAGGATTGGAAGGAAATAAGATGCAAAAATAACATTTGTTTCCTGAAATGAGATTAAGCTCTAAAGAAACTCATACTTTCTTATTGTTTAAGGAGGATAAAAGACTGATGTTATTGAAGCTAAAGGAATAGCTAAAGCTATTTTCCCACTGGGAAAATATATTTTTTCGTTGAAATATTTTTCAGACCTGTTTTGTAATTTATAGTAAGCACGTTCTAAATAAGCATAGAGGCAAAAAAGGCAGATGAAAGACAGATATCTCCAACAGACAGACCAAAGCTAGTTTTTAAACAGAAGTGCGTTCATAAAGGAACATAGAAAAGTAGGCTGGGAGGAAGATCAAGAGCAAAGACAAGATCAAGTCTGTCTTTGACCTTACTGGCAGGGGGGCTTGTCTTAGCTGCTCTTAAGGCCCTCTAATGAAAGGGGGTTTCCCATTGCCATTGGATAGGCCTTTCATTATTGCTCCATCCTAATACTCAGAAGGGTTTTCCCAGTATCTCCCTGTGCTCCCAGTGCAGCTCCCTGTGCTGCAAATGAAGCTGATTTCTTCTTCCACCTTCCTTAAGCGGCTTAGATAATACTTAATGAACATCCTCTTTAAAACAACCTATTCTATGTTAGACTTAGAAGTATTTTCTCTTTGAATAAACTTAGAAATAAATGCTGACAATAATGATTCTGAAAGATATATGTCAATGTAGTGTTTTCTCTCTCATACAGTAAAGAAATACGTGAGAAACATTTCACGCACACTGAAATGCAGTCGCTTCCGGGATAGAATGTGACTGCTTTTCATTCATGGTTAGAATAATTATTCAGCAAACTCAGAAGAATGCAGTCTCCTTCGGAAATGGGTGTATGTAGGTTCAGTAGGTAAAATATACCATACCAAGATTGGAGGGAACCCTTTGTTCTAGCACATTTGTTGTTTTGGAGAGGCCCGAGAATATTAATGGGTATGGACAGTGATAATTAGGTTTTGTAGGTAATCGGGGATGCTTTCCCTTTATCACATGGGGCTTTTGGAATGCTGGCTCCATAGTGATTTTGAGAGAAAACCACCAGCAATCACTATGCCACGTAATACCTGGGCTTTACCATTGTGGTAGCTCTTGTGAGGCTTGGCCTTGCTGAAGGTAAATCTATGAGGTTCCCTATTCTAGAAGATACGCTTACAGAATATGTAGTCCCTATTGGACTCTAGAAATGGCTGTCATTGATACAGTGCTGGTTTTTTAGCTTGGTTTCCCAAGGAAATGAAGTTTGTGTAGTTGCTGTCTCTGAACGTACACCCATCTTCTACTGGGGATACTGAATTCTGCCACTTAGTATAGAAGGTGCTGAAAGGTCAAAATGAGGTCAGCATTTGCTACACCAGCATTCATAGCTGTATGTGAGACTTAATAAAAATGAAAGACGCTTTCTTGATTCTTTTTTTCGTTCCATAGATTGCAGAAGGAAGATTCATGCCAGATACAGCCTGAAGAGACAAGTTTCAGTACTACTCCAAGATCCTTGAACAAGGATGCATTTGGGCAACCAAAAGAAGTGTCTCAGACAGAACCTTCAAATCAACAAGAGAGTAACTCCAAGCCACAGTCTTCTTTGGACAAAGGCAATTGCGAAGGGGATATACATCTAGAATCCTTATGCAACCTGACATCTGATAATAACAGAAGTACAAAATGCCTGATTAAACATAGTAAGAGAGGTGAGGATGGTAGCTTAGCATGGTTTGACAGCTTGGAAGAGAACAACATCGATGCTGAAGAAACTTTTCAGAAAAAGTTTCCAGTGCCCAAGATAGCTCCAGATAACTTGGCTTCAAAAACCCTGAGTAAAAAATCCTGCTCTGAAGAAAGAAATGCTTCAATACCAAGCAATGGAGATGGAGCAAAAGAATCACTAACAACTGTGAATCTTCATGCTCCTTTGGAACAGGACAAAGGTTCTAAGATGAGCAGGAAAAGGACTGAAGAACATGAATATTTTTCTTCAGAAGCAAGTATTCAAGACCCAGCATCTTCCAGGGCTAGTGTGCAGGACTCGGTTATTATGCAGCGAGTTTCTAAGAGCTGGCAGAGACTGCATACAGAGAGATCACGTGGATTCTTTACAAGCACACAGGACCCTGAGGCAAAAGCCCGCCCTTCAGTGTTGTCTGCATGTGGTCTTCTAGATCTTTCAGGTGATGTGGATCCTGTGTTAGGGGAGGAAAAGAATAGCAAATCTGTGACAGCAGAAAAGGCAGTAATTTCCATGAGAAAACGAAATACAGGCCAAGTAGTGCAGGAAGCAAAGGTAGTAAGTTCCTGTGAGCCAGAAATCATTGATAGTGAAGGACCTCCAGCAGCTAAACTAGCTAAATTTTCTTTCAGACCAAGGACAAAACTTGATCATTCCTCTGAGAAGAAAAATGCAGAGTTCTCTCTTTTACAGAGTGAAACTATTATTAAGCCTGGAGAGCAGCTCCAAGGAGAGCATCTGCTGGAAGAATATTGTCCCCCTGAGAAATGCAAGACAAAGTCGACTTGCTTAGGAAAAAATAATTCAGGAAAGGGACCCACTGATAATACTGGGAAGGGAGGGCGACAGCCTGAGGCTTTAGGAAGAAAGGGACCCACTGATAATACTGGGAAAGGAGGGCAACAGTCTGAGGCTTTAGGAAAAGAGCTCAGAGGAAGTGCAATGATACACTCAGATGTCAGTTTTAATGCTGCGTCACTTCCAACCACTGAAAAGAAAAGGGAGGAGGAGGAGCAGGTTGGTGGCCCAAGCACAGAGAAGGTGTGCTCTAGCACGTTAGCCAAACTGTCCAGGTTCTCCTTTGCATCACGTCCTGAGTCAAAATCCGAAAATCCACTTGCAGTTAAGGTTGACAGTAGCAACAAGGGAAGCCGTAGTCCATTGCTGAAGGTGCGCGTGAGCAATCCTAGCAAAAGGAAGAGTTTTGCATTTGGAAGTGCCAGTAATGCCACTGTGGTGACACGGAAATCTCTCTTCTCAATAGCAGAGCTAGATGATGCTACATTAGATTTTGATTGGGATGAAGAGATGAGGACAAATCCGAGACCATAACCTGTATTTTCTCTGAATTACATAACATGTAGTTCTTCTGAATCTCTGTCCTTCTGTCAATGGTATCAACAGCATCAGTAGTTTACAAAGCATTTTAAAATAATCATCCAGGACCTCTGTTTGTTTAAATGAACATACTTCCTTTAAAGGCTATGTACTTTACATCCACTAAGGATTGTATACACTGCAAGCCTGATGTGGCTTTCAGTTCTCTAAATTACTCCCAAGACTGCTTATGTCAGCTGACTGTTTTGATTGACCTGACCTGATGTAACCCAAAGAAGACTCATATGTTTATGTTCACATATCCAGAGTATGGTGAGGCTTGCAGAAGAGCACATCTAATTGACTATTAGCCTTGATTTCATGTAACAGTTAAAACTATAGATGATTCAGACTGGCCTTCTAAGGGATCGTGCCACTTCAGAAAAACGATATAGCTAAATCTATGTCATTATATTTTGTTTCTCTATACATGCCTTTTCTCTTAGTGCAGCAAGCAAACCTGTGATTTTTCATCATGCTGTTGTAAATATTCCCATATTGTCAATATCATGAGAATTTTGCTGCATCTCCAATTACTGTGTTCCTAATCACACTGCTGATGTTGAAGACCCATGTGTCTAGGGCTTTTTGTTTCTGTTTTCTGATTCTGATTTTGATTTTAAATACACTGGTTCAGGTGCCTGTGTCTGTATTCTGGTTGCATATCAAATCCTAACTCTATAGTAAATATGCAGTTCTTCACTGCGGAAAGAGAGAAGAAATTTCAGGTGATTGAACAGGAGTCGTCAGTAGCCAAAGTAACTTCAATGCAGGCCTTTGGCGCTGGCATTAAAGTTACCCTCAAAACTTGACAGCATGGTGAAAAGTTCATATAGTGTTGCTTGGTTCTGGCTCAGATAATGTTTACGTGACTATTTTATTTATGGTTAGTGTTTCGCTATACCTGATAGGCAATTCATTTTTGGAGGTATGCTACATCCTTTGTCATTCATTTGTCCAATGTGAAATTAATCTGCTAATGCATTACATGTTTACAGATAATGGTAAGCCTTAAATTTCCTTCAGTGACACTCGTCTGGTGTATTCCTTCTGTATCTGAATTCTCCACAGAATATTCTTGTTATTAACCTGCAAGGTAAACTGAGAATGAAGCAGTTGCTTAAGGTGCAGTGAATCCTTTGAGAGGCTTGCCACCACAGAGGAGGTCTGAATCTCTCTTAATTTGTTTGAATTTAAAAGTAGCTCCCTTGAAATCGGGTGAGTTAAAATAGTGTAAAATTTGATGGAGTGATGGAATGACCAGGCCCACTGAAGGCTCAACTTCAGTGTGAGATAATGAAATCATGAGAAACAGTTATATGTAGGTGGCTTATTGTTAGAGTTTGGGGAAAACGACAGCAAGAAGTTACTGTCCAGATGGTTTGTGTGATAGTCACGGGGACAGTGCCTCCACTGGAACCATGACTTCAATCAAAAGAAGTGAAATTTTTCCTCCTCCCTCCCACAGCCCAGAGCAGCCCCTACCTGTTCCTCCTCAGAGCCCTGCTCCAGGGTGAGGGTGGCCTCCACTCGTTGTGCTCTCACTGTCCTTGGAAGTTGGAAGTTTCCTATGGGATGCTGTATCTATATTGCAGCTGGGGAAGGGTCAAGTCAAGAATCCTGACGCTATTAACAACATTCCTAATGGTCTTCCTAGTTGAATTTTAAAAGGACAACTAAACGCACAGCTTTTTCATTATCATTGCAGCTGCATCAACCCGTTGCATGCTCGTTTCATTTACAACTGAAAATCTTCCTTGCTAGCTTCCTTGCTTTTGACAGATGTTGCTAGTTGGCCAGTGCAAACCCAAAATTGCTAGTGGGTCCCCATAGTCAAGCATCGCTTTTTTACCATGCAGAATGATGTAAAAAAAGATAAATTTCATCCTCTCATGCTTGAAGTATTGTTTCTCTCATCACTTCCCTGTGAGATCATCAGTGTCATCTGATGTAATTTGCTATGTAAACTTACGTGAGGAGCTGCTCCCAGGAACTGCAAGACCTTTTCCTAAACATAGCCCTGTGGTTGACTTTCCTCCCTCTCCTCAGTCAAAATTAGAAGTCTTGAAATCAGTAGTCACAGTGGCACAAAACTGAGGTAAAACTCAAGCTCAAAATTTCCTCCATATTCTCCATACTTACATTGCGCTTGAGAAGGTTCTGTTTTTTATATTCTGCCTATCTCAAAATTACTGCACTGTAGAGATCTGCCTGAGAGCCAGGAAAACTGCACAGGGAAGCAGGGTGACTGTATTTCCAGAAAGCTGAAATGCCATGTAATGCAGACAGCCATCTTGCTTACTAGTGAGACATGCAGAGCCTTCTGAGGTAAGGGGGTTCCCAGTCAGCAAGAACTATGAGATGAACTGGTTGAATCCAGATTCTTTTGGTGTCCTTAAAGCTGTTCACAGATCATTGCAAGTGAATAAATGGAAAATGATTACCTGAAGTGTATTTTTCGCAGATGAAAAATGTTTCCTCTGATTCAGTAACATTCAGCCTGGAGTAATGAAGTATTGTGTGTCCCAAAGCTTCTCCAGTGATACAGTGCTAATCACATTTGTGGTCCCATTCAGCAGTCTGGCTGACAAAATGTTGCTAGATGCTTTTTTTATTAATCCCTTCGGAGTTGAAATCTACAAATCAACTCTTTATGCACAACCAGCAGAGCCATGAAGAAGCTAGCAGCTTGATGGAAATGAGATGTCTTGGGACAGGCCAGTTGATGTGCCCAGAGCCTGACTGACACTACCAGTTTGGTGTACTGCCAGACCTTTTGGATACATCTATTCTTTTGCCATAAAGTAGTACACCCAAACAAGGTAGATGTTTTGACATATTTGAACTTAGAGGAGGAGTGATTTAAAATTCATAAAAATATGAGCTCTTCAGCAGGCCGAAATTCTCTGATAGCAAAACAAAAGTTGCAGCAGCTTCCATTGCAGTGTGCCTAGAAAGGGTCTCTGATATTTAGGAGAGAACAAAATCAGGAAGGGTAAAGAAATACCTTGGCATCTCAGCTTGTGCTTACCAAAGGGAGAAATTTGCCCACTTAAACCAAGGTTTTCAGCAATGAGGGCTAACTCTATGCATTCGTTTTTTATGGGTGCCAAATGTAAGACCTAATTTGCAGATGGCCTGAGTACTTACAGCTGAAGCTTAAGTCACTGAGACGTGCAAAGGGCAGTGTAATTCTAATTCTGCTCTTCTGTCTTCATCTCTCTCTTATTCTTAGTTACGAAATGGCCCCTTCAAGAGGTAGTGAGTGCTCTCACTTAAGATACCCTGTGTCCTGGGGGTAAAGAAATCAAGAAGGTGAGGAGGACATCTGAAAACCAAAGGCTTCAATATTTTAACACCTCTCTCTGCTGGATTGCAGTAGAGTTTGTGGCTCCCAAAAAAAAAAAAAACCACCGTAGAGCACATTAGGACAAATTTGAGAATGCAAATGAGGCTTTCTCAGATAAGTGAAGACATATTAATTGTCTACAGAGTTAGGCAGTCCTGCAAAGAGCGTGACTGGGTTGCTCTCCAGCATTTAGGTGTGGTTTTGATATCTAAATTCAAACACATGCTATAGAATTCAGGCAGACTGGATCCTATCATGCTTTTTAGTCCTTTAATGGTGAATCGTTTTTGATGGATAATATTTTCGATAGTACATCAGTAAATAAAGTTATCCCTTCAGATTCTCCTGATTAGAAGTAGTCAGTCCATTTGTGAAACGGAACTGTGCTTCCTCTGCCCTATAAAGAAGAGCAGAGGTTTTGATCCCTGAGGGATCTGCTTCTCTCTTGCTTATTGCAGTCTGAGAAGCTGGAAAGAAAGCAAAAGAAATCACAGAAGGATGCTGCAAACTGTGGCTGCTCTGAGGTCACTCTTCCTGGAAAGACACTTCTGCTGCTCTGTTGTCCAGTTTGAAAGAAAGATCAGGAGACAGGAGCATTCTATTCAGCTTGCAGAAGGGTCCAGCTTTTTTTAGCGGAAAAAGAATTGTTGCCCATTCAAACCTTGCCTGTAAAGAGGAGCTAGTGACCCAGCTGAAATGCTTTTATGGTAGTCTTGCCTCTGATTCATAGCATGAATTCAGAGCGTTTAAGGTAAGTGAGAAGCACATAGTAATAAGAAAATGATACCTGCTGCTGATTTACTTTCTCCCTCACCGTTGCCATTGCTACAGAACACATTTTTCAGTGCCTTGGCAGGGAACATTGCTAACTCCTTTCCTTTCCGTTTTTAAAACAACTTCCTCCACAAACAGACATATGTTTTAATGTTTTTGAGTATCACAATGGCCCAATGATGGGAAGATTTAATCCATTATGGCAGTGACACTCTGCTGGGCTAAACTGAAGATGAATTTCCCCTTCGAGTACTTTGCACAGTCAGTGGGCAGATGAGTCACTTCCTGTGAGCCTGCCTTCCTTGTGAGGCACAGAGCCATTATCTCCTTCACATTTTAACACTTGCCTCTCCGAGTTTATGATCTAAGAGTCTCTAAAAATGTGCCTAATATATCTTCTCAAAGTGATTATATACAAATATATATCAAACCAATTAGTAAGGTCAAATACACTTATTTCTTTTAAGCTGCGTTTTACCTTTATGAATCTGATTGATAAAAGTGAATATATGTTTCTGTCTTAAAACCCAGCTGAACCAAACCTTAGAAGTAACAGATACTAGCAGCCTGTTGATCAGGTCCTTATTTATGAACAGCAGTCAAATACTGTTGTTAGCTCTTCAGTGGCCAGACTCCCGTTTCCTTGGCTGAAACCAGTTTATTATGTAATGTTAGTATGGGACAGGATCAGTTTTTTACTGGCAGTTGTCCCATAATAGCGCTCTCCTGGAAGGCCTATGTAAGCATGTTGAAGAGTCAAAGGGAAGAGAAGACCGATAAGCCCAACAATTTAGTTATGTTTTTTGTGTAAAAGTGCTTCATTGTATTGAAAACCTCCTGCATGGCAGTTTTGCTGGAGGAGGCTCTGAGGCACCCAGTCACTGGTGTTCAGTGCCAGCTGAGGTAGCCTACAGTGTATGAGACATTGGCACAGCCTTGGCTGATAAGACATAGGACCTTTGTGGGACCCATGCCCCTTCGGAGGAGGAAGCCAGATAGAATATTCTAAACAATCTAAAATGTAGCTAGATAGCTACCGTTAGGAACCTGAATCATTCCTCATTTGTTAGTACTTGTGAAGGGAGAACTGCGAGTAATTGTTCTCTGCTTTTATGTACCTCAGTGGTCATTTTGTAGACCTCTGTGATGGTCTTCTCACCTCTCCTTCCTAGCTGAAAGCTCCTGTTGCAGGAGGCTTTTTAGAGAGTCTTCCTCTCTGCTCCCCATTTACAGAAAAAGATTGTTGGCCATGCCCAGGACTTATTATCCAAGTTAGATGGTATTGACAGCAGTCTTCATTAAGTAAAAAGCTGTGCTTGGTTACACACCCCCAAGTTATTTCCAGAACTCTGTTGAGGACTTTAGCAGGGTTTTTCATATCTTCAGTTTTTTCTTTTTTTGACAGTGATATCTTTAATTACACCTTCACTCAATGATGACTTCGCTTCCAGAGGAGTCTCAGCATGTCACATATCAGCAACCTAGTAGTTGCCACCTGTTCTTTGTAGGCATCACTGAAAAAGTGACATTCAAGGCAAACAGCATTGTATTCCATAGAGATTTATGTAAAACTTCTCCTACGTGTGAAGACAGTATGGGAAAAAGCAGCTGTTTTTCTATTCAATTTTTTTTCCTAATGATTTTGACCTCTTTAACTTAAAGCTAATAATCAGCTCTGATCCTTCAGGATCACCTGAAACTCTTTCTAGAGACAGGAGGAGATGTGGGTGTTTAATAGCTTTCAGCACTTAGGTACAAAGCTGTGGTCATGACCTTCTCATAGTCCATTCTCACTTGAGAAAGTTGGCAATGCTCTGCCAGATGTAGCTTCAGAGGGGTATGGCCTGTGACTGCTGCCACTTGTTCCTTACCCTCCCTTTGTCACCTTCCATTTGCGGAGATGCCTCCTTGCCTCACCTCCTCCCTGGCCCGTGATGCCTTCTTTTTCTGCAGCGTAGGACTGCTGTCACTGTCTGGTCCAGCAATGTCAGTGGAGCCCTCCCCAGTACTTCCCTGGGAAGTGTCATCCCTGTTATTTTAAGCACTTCTGGGATTGTTATCTAGTGAGTGAATACCTAGTAAATACCCAGTTGATCCCTAGCTTGTAAAACACCTATAACAGGAATCACTTGCCATGTAAACTTCTTACAAAACCAGACTTCCGTTCATACCCAGCATTACAAAAATACTAAACATGACATAAAAAATGTGGCAGAAGACAAACTGAAAAAGGGATTATGTGCCATGTGTATAAGCAGCTCTGCTAAGACGTTCCTGTGTGATTGCCAGCTAGTCTTATTCCAGTTTATATGCTGCTTTTGGTTCTAAATAACTATTAAAAGAAAACAACCCTACATGACTGTGTTTGCTTGTTGTTTATGTTACTCTCAAAACATTAGTGTGAATTTCACTATTCTTATCAAATATATACATAAATGTGCTAAGTTTCATAATATGATGTGTGCCAGCAACACAAAAAATATGTAAGCTAAAGCTAAAAGCAAGACAAAGTCAAAACAGAACTGGAACCTTTAATCAACGGATTCAGCGTGAACAGATCTCCCAAGTGAGGCCAAATAACATCACATTCTAAAGGGAATGTATTTATTGATGGGCAGATGAGGTAAACAGAGTATTAAGTGCTCAGTATTTCATGCGAATGAGACACTGGCTTCATTAATAATAAATGCTAATTATGTCATCTCTCTTAGGTATCTGATATTCCCTGGCTTACCAATACTTTCCTTCCTGTTAGGCAGAAGACAGCTAATAGTTCCAAGGAATACCATTGTTCTTTACCGTGAGACAAGCACAGGCACTTTAGAAAAGACCATGAACATGTGTTTATTGCCAAGCTTTATGTGCTGAACAAATATTTTGTGTGTACAATAATTGTATGTATAATTACAACTGTACATATAATAATTATATGTTTAATTGTATAAATGTATATCTACAATAATATATGTAACACACACATTGTATAGTACGTATACTTATTTTGTATAATAATATAAATATTGTTGTACAAGTACAATGTATTACTGCAATGTAACTTAGGAAAATAGATCCTTTGGAGCAATAACATTTCAGTCACTAACTTTTCCTAACTTCCACTCAATACCATGAGATAGTAACAGTAAGATCATGTAAGAAAGCAAGCAAAATAAAGGAATTCAGGACTTTAAATGATGGCTTTATTTTTTTAAAGACTGTAGACACTACTGTTATTCCTCTGCACATTCCAATGTTTTTGCAGCTTGCTTGACACCGATACTTAACCATTTTCAAATTATCTAAGAAATTTTATGCATCCGAACCTAGTATTGATCCTATAGGTAGTGTACCTCATACAAAAGTTGTAAATTGGTCTCATTTGGGGAGATCCCGTTTGCTCCTGTTGCTTTAGATTGCATTCACACAACTTCATGTTAGGCTTCAACTGGATGGAGCACTGATCGGAGTCATCATATTCTATGACCAGAACTCAGGGAGAGCAGATGTCCTACATCTTCATGTTATGGCCAACGTGAAGGGCGAGTGCTGGTGGGTCTCCACAGCAGCAACAGAACAAGTCGCAATGGAAGAAATGTCGGGCAATTTGAAACTAATGAGTGCATAACAAAAAGTGAACTAGGTTCCTTCATTATTGATTGGAAGTCAGTAAGAAGGATTGCCTTGCCTTCTGAAGGAGCTAGCCCAGCTAGCAGTCAACTTCTATTTTCTCGTAACTGTGTTAGGGGAACTACTCAATTTAATCATACAACTGCAGCCTGGTTTCTGGGATTCAACACCAGATGCAGACAACTAAACCTGGGTCTCTGCAGGCACAGCAGGTATCTAAGTTCCCAGTATAGTCAATGGAGAAAAGGTCAATACAGTTAAGGGAGTCTAGAGAGCACCTTCATCAGCTTGAATGTGGGTGTCATCTCCAGTGTAAGCTGAGTTGCCCGGTAGACTTCACTGACTGTATCTGCTAGCTGTCATTTTGGGGAAAATAAAATAAAGGAAAATAAAGGTTGTAGGCTAAGTCAGTCAAGGACTATTGACATGCCACTGACAACAGTCTCAGGTCACACAACGCTTTCAAGGCAGTAAAGGTGACAGGCATCTTTTGCACAAAATCCAGAGTATCCCTCACAATTTCTCCCCTTTCTTAAAGACAGGTGGATGAACTCCAGCAATTGCTAGTGATGGCCATGATTTTGGCTTTTTTGCTCTCAGTGTTCTGTCATCTCCTCCCTGTTTGCTCTCATGAATGCTGTGCAGGATGGATGGAGCAATCAAACACAGTCCTGGCAAAGGAGAGGAGGTTTGTGAAAAGCCTGACGGAGAAAGCCTTTATCTTGCTTTCAGGAGCCAAATGGCCCAGTGGCAACTGTAGAAGCCCTTGTGATAGTGAAAATTTAAAGTGAAACATCTCATCAGCCAAAGTTTCAAGGCGTATTACTGTCAAATACTAAGGACGGAATGGTGATGATGAATCTCAGCAGGCTTTGCATCATAAGTGCAAATGCTTGTGAGGCCTGCTTGTGTGGCAGAGCCCAAGAATTATGGAAAACAAATGCATCAAGCACCAACTGATAGCACCAATAAAAGGTCTGCAGCAGCCCTCAGTTTCCTGTAAAATGATATTCTGTCCACAAGGTGCCAACATGGAGCAAAGGGCAGAAGTGAAGAACATGTGTGCCATCAAAGGCCCCAGCGGAGAAGCTCATACAAGCCAACCTACATGGCTGCCATCACTCACAGGGAGTATGGCACCTTCTGAATGGCACGTATCGGGTCCCAAATCACCCTATGGCGACTGTCAACATTACAACTCCATACTTACTGGCAATTGAAAGCAGGGGTTGAGAACAGTGGGGGCTGCAAATTCCTAGATGTAGTCATCTTTCGTGTTCAAACCCTTACACCAGTCATCTTCACTGCCAAGTAGATGACCTCAGCACATCAGCATCATCAGAGAGGCTAGATTGCAATTTAGGCAGCTGCACCTGCAGTTCTGCTTCTAGCCCATCTCGGAGGTCTGGAAGCAGTGGTCAGCTTCATGGAAGCATGCAGCTTCACTACCTCTTCCCACTAGTAGTACAGCTGCCTCCACCCCATTCCTCTCTTTCGTGGAGATGTAGAGGTGTAAAAATACCCATCTGTCTTGGAGTGCTGAGGCGTAAATGGTCAAAAGACCTGATCAAAGACTGATCTCGGAAATAGAAGGCCAACTGCCAGGAGAGCGAGCTACCCACTGAAAACTCCAAAAGTTGACAAGGTGAGCATCCCACAGTGAAGGGGAGCTCAAAGCAAAATGGGATGCCAGCTGACATACATAGCCCCTCACACATCTGTATAACACTAAATGATGTGCTCCAGCTAAATCAGTGGATCTCAGTCAACACTGTGCTGCCAAGCGAGCAGATGTGCACGGACCGGTACCAAGGATCATGGAAGTACAGCTCACTGCAGCAGGCATCCTTTTTCTCAGAGTCAGAAATACTGTACTTATGCAAGCAGTCTCAGTTTTCATTCTTAGCAGTGGCTAGAGCTAATTACAACACAGGAAGAACTTGCAGATATTAAACATGAGGGCTAACAACTAGAAAGCAAATAAAAAGATTAATACAATCTTGGAAAATTGGACCAAAGGAAATTCTGAGAGTCATGCAGTCAACTTCTGTATCCAGCGGTAGGATAAACTCTGCCTAAACTATGGCATATTAATTTTTGTAAAAAATACTTTTTATGGTGCCTGGTTTACAATTTCTGAATATTTAGGATTGACAGCTCTGCTTTCGTATATAGCTGGACATTAACAGCAACACTGAAATAACTTTTCCTTTCTTGAATAAATAACAAAGACCATGAGCCAAAATCATTTTAAACATATCTTCAAATGCTAGGAAGATTGAAAACTTTAAGTCTCTGTTGGTTCAGTCTAGTTCCTGCAAGGAACATTTTGCAATCAAAAGGAACATTTCTAGTGACTTCAGTGGGATAGTCTAATGATTTTCATTAAATTCAGCTCAGTGACACATATTTATGGGTCCATTATCCAGTTACCAATATTCAGAACTAAGTAGCCTTCTAATCTTTTGAAATTTAATCTTTACCTTTTATTCAAGCAAACTGGAACTGAAAACATACTGCTCTGTCAGTGAGCCTAGGGAAAATACAAGGGATTTTTTTCTGTTTTAGTGATGAAAAATGTAAACTAAATTGTTCAAAAATTGAAAGTCAAAGTTCCATCTCTAGTCATCTCTAAGTGGTGTAACTTAACTGATGATATAATCTGATTTAATGTAATCATTAGATTTGAAATATTCTTATTCTGTTAAGTGCTATCTTGATTTAATCAGCTGCTCCTGTGATTACACTGTGGCTCTCCTATTAGTATTTTGTCAGCACCATTGAGGGGGTGTGTACCTCCAGGATTACAATTTTTATAGGCTGCAGTTTGATGTACAAACTTACAAGTTGGTTGGAATTCAATGCAGCTTAACTTGAAAATAGTGGGTTTGCTGCAAGAAAAGAGGTAGAAAAGTTTCATATTCTGTTTTCTGACCATTTTAATCCATTCAGAAAATACTTAAACAATATGAAATTTCACATTTTAAAGTTAAAGTTATTTGGTATTAATTGTAACAAAGCTGGAGTACAAGACTACAATTTTTGTGGCAGAGACTGCTGCATGTATAGCAAAAACATCTCCTAGAAATGCTTTAGTCTCAAATTTGATCGTAGGTGCTTTGAAGGCTGTCCTGTAAAACTACTTGTAATGACATGTCAGTTGCAAGGCAATAGGAGATAAGCCACAGCCTATCGAATGGAAAGGTCCACTTTAATCTCAGAGAACGTGGATTAACACCCCTAAAGTCAGAGTCAAACTGAATCAATGTATACTATAAAAACAGATCTCTTTGAAGATAATGAAGATAATGAAACTTGAGCAATACCTTGGACTTGTACTGCTTCCTACATATGACTTTTTCTCTCATTTGATTGGTTGTTTTTTTTAACACAGCACCTCAAATACCTGTATGGCTGCCCCTGTGTGCAATGTTGAGCCTGTAGGTTGCTGCTTACATTTTAGAGGAGCAAATTCCTAAACTCTGTAGTGCTATTTGTATCCATGACAAAAAGTGAATACTTAACATAAAAATGAGTAAAGTCCTAGAGCACATAACACTTAAATAGGCTGTGTAAAGGATGACTACAAAAACATACACCTAGTTTCCTGGCATTATGCAGATATGCTTTTTTGCACAGCATCTTCACAATTTCTTCATGTTCTACTTTGCTTATACTTGGTAAATCAGACTCTCTCTCAATATATATTAAAGTAGTCACATAATATGAATGCACACATATTAGGAATTCATGGAAGAATGGCGTGATAGGGACATATGCTTCTCTGCTAACCAGCAAATTAAATGTTTGCATGCGTGTACTGCACACATGCAAGTCCAGAAAAATAGACTTAGAAGAAATTCTTTCTCCTGTTAAAGGAAAGTCAGCTTTTTCTCCAGTGTAACTGGAGACACTTACTCTGATAAGCAAGGTATTAACTTTTCTCTTTTTTAGTACAACAATGCATAAAATCTATTGTTTATACGCCGACCAGCAGGCGAGAAGGGGAAGTAGCTGAGAGTGAAAGTTGATATTAAGCCAGCAGAGGGAGCTCCAAAATTTGAATTCCTTTTTGCAGAGGGAAATATCCTTTGGAAATGAATGTTCTGAAAAAAGCCATTTGCAGGCCAGTGAACCTTATGGCTGTCTGCATTGATTACTCCATCTCAAGAATCACAATAACAAAGGCAGTACTCTGCTGACATGCTTAAAATACAATTTAAAAGATCTTTGTAGTACCATTATCTGTCTTTGGAAGAAATGATCCTAGTATAATAGTAAGATATTACACTTATAAAATAACATGCCAAACTCTTTTTAATACACTGTTTATCTGCACCATTGCCCTCATAACCTTACAGCATGAAGGGAAAATCCACCGCACTTAACAGCAAAGCTATGATTAAGGGCCAGACTCCAACATTGAAACAGTCTTTGCCAAACCAAAATATTTGATATCTCGACAGAGTGCCCTGCTTTTGGGTTACAACACGTTTTATTGCTATTAGAATTAGTTCCGCTATGATGGGTGCCAGGACACTGAAGGGCCTTGGAGCTGAGAGTCCGATCTGGAGCACTTTTGTTCTTGAGCAGGCCAACACCGAACAAACTCACTATGCCTCTACAATCTCCCCAGCATGGACTTACGTAGACTTGGACTCTCTCAGCATTAAATGAAACACCTTCCTCAGCTTAGGGTAAGATAATGCTCTGAACAAGGATAAATGTTACTGGAAATCATTTCATCGTCAAAATGTCAGAGTGAAAACCAGTGTGATCATGTGGTGATCTGGTCAGCCTCTCTCCAAATTTGTTTGCTAACAGTGATGGGCTGCTTCTACCTTTAATTATTTCCTTTAGCAAAAGGAACTGGAGAGAGATTAAATACTCCCTCAGGGAGATACATTAGTACTGAGAAGTGAATATATGCATGCTCAGAGCTCGTGCCAGAAAATACAGTTACTGACCAAAACTTGTACAGGCTAAATGAGACAAAAGAGGCAGTTTGGTAATATAGAGAGGAAATTATGGCTCAAAGGCAAGGCCTTACAAGTACTTCTGAGGAAGAATACTTTTGAGATACCATCATTGTGAGGCTTATCTTGGGGACAGAGATTTCCAGATGGGAGAGAGTATCATTACAGTTTAACAAGATACTACTTCCATGCAGAAAGCTATAATGGTGAGAAAAGAGGTGAGCAAAAAGGGGAGAAAGACTGTGGAAAATGAATGAAGTAGGAGTAAGAGATTTTTTCATACAACAGGAAAGCACACTGATCTCAGGAGAAGTCCTAGACATGATGTCAGTTTGGGAAACATTTAAGCATATGCTTCAGTTCCGCAGGGATGTTAGACTTGCTGCACTATTGAAAGTGCTGTCAGCAGTGTCTGAGGTTGGGATGGCTTTGGTGCCTCTCATCCTCTCCTCAATAACTTGATTATGCATTAATACGAGCAATAAGCTGATTAACATTAGCTTAATCGGTAGCAGACTGAGTTTGAGCTGAATGCTCTTAAAAAATCATTCAAATATTAGTGTGAGAGACTTTTTCCTTCTCTGTGAAATAGGGAATATGGACAGGTGGGGTCGTGTGTGCCTACCCACAATGTCTTATTCTCCTTCTCTTTTACTGATAGCAATGCGCAAAGCTTTCTGCATTATATACAGGCAAACAGCTTTGACCAGTACAATAACATCAGTTATTGCCACCATCTGCTAAAACCACCTTTATGGGGATTTCTATCTCTTCAGTTTTCCCCGATCTTTAGAGTAGTATCACCAATTTCCCTGTATCTTACCCATTAACTGATCCCTCTTCTTCCAAATTATGACAGTAGTAATATGCTTTCTCTGACTGGCCCCATTTACCTTTTTTCACTCCTCCATTCTCATGAAATGTCTACAGTTCCATGGATTTTCCAGCGGCCCTTGAATATTTTGGCTAAGGAGACTGTTACTTAACCCTAATGCTTCTCTGCCTTTCCAATGCTTGCTGGGTAGGTGATCAAAAAATTGCCAAATTCAGCTATTTTGCGCCCTCTTTCACCTATCTAAAGCATCTTGTAGTGACTACGCGTCAGCTCATCAGCAAGACAGGTCTCTCACCTATCGGGTTTTGGGATAGAATTATGTAGACTTTTCTCGTTCTCAGATACTAGGTTTAAAGTAAAACTCCAGCATCTATCTGTACAATCTCTTGATTGCTTTTCATAGAAGTCAACAGTTCCTGGAGCCTGGGAGCCCACGCGGTTTTGGCACTTCGACACAAGCTCCACCAGCTTGACAGCTCAGCCAGGAGCAAGCCTGAGGGCACCGCAGACGTGTCCAGCAGCAGATATCCGCACAAAGCGCGGTCCGGGTGCTTCAGGCGCAGCCTTCAGCAGCAGTATATACAGTGACTGTTGACATGTTGATCTAGGAATTATACTATGAATGCTGCGGGAATTACTGCTTAGGTTGGATGCTAATGTGTAACTGTTGTACAGCTACCCACTTTACCTACGTGCCCACTATCCCATGAATTAATATCACCTCTTTTTAGGGTTTTAATGTCTAATGATTGGCAAGCCACAATGTTGTGGGGAACGAGTTGCAGATTTTAAACAGTTCGTTGTTCATTCACTGTCCAGTTACCACTCTAAATCAAATAATTCTGTTTCTTAAGGCACACTGCTTGGGACTCAAGGGAGCATGGCTATTTTTGAGGATGTGAGTAAATAAAAAATTTTAAACACATTTCCCGTGTGACTGAGTTAAAATTATGCTTCCAAAAGGTTTAATTATTAAAAGAAGCTAATGTTGATAAATCATTGATATTTTCAGTTCAGACCGCTAATTAATCTTAACAGAAGAATTCTAAAAGAATTCTAACCTTATCTAATTTATTAATGAATTTCAGGATTTTCATCTAAGTATCACAAAACTGCCTTTAAAAAAAAATTTCCACATACAGTATTTATTCTTAGTCCTAACATGCTACCTCGTATCAGTTAACCTTTTTAACCGTTATGTTACAATTCATGATTGAAAATCATGAATTTAGGAATGATTTAGGAAGAAAAAAAATAGGTAAAAGCATCTGCTTCATGAACGCAGGCTTCCCAAATTGATATTGCTGGGAGACTCTCAGCCCAATTTCATTCTGCTCCTTCATCTAAACTACCACTGTTAGAGCCTCTCAGCTGTTGCATTTGAGCTGTCTAAAACAGCAAACAATGCAAGAAATATCTGGTTCCTGTTACTGCCACACAACAGCCATCCTCCCTAAGCTGAGTATGTTTATGGTGCCAAAAAGCTAATTAGGTCAGTATGCCAGTTTAAATTGTACGGGAGATGAGCATTGAATGTTTACTAAATGTAACTGTCTGTTTCTGGATCTGGAACATCTAATTTCTAGGATAGAGCAGAAGCAGACACTGGCCTTAAAATAATCAGAACCAAAATATTGAAATGCACGTGGAAAATGAAGTGGCAGTCAGACTTACTATATTTATTGCATTATCTAAATTATAAAGCCCAGCAAAGACTGAAGACATGGAGGGCATTCAGAATAGACATTCTGCAAGCATTTAGGTGGTGTGGCTTGGCTTGGCTGGAGTTTGGGGCAAGTCCTAGATAAACCAAAAAAAGCTTACGAGAAGCAACATGTTTGTAACGCGTGCATCACACTTGCCTTTGCAGACCTGAGTTATGTACCTCTAGTAGGCAGTAAATCATGATACATGGGAGCACCTTCTAGGCCCTGAGTCTTGGTTCTTGCTCTTGTAGCATTTCGTCTTTGTCCTGACTAGATTTGAACAGGCACCACCCTGCTCCCTAGGCCATATGCTTATTTCAGTGGAAAAATCTAGGTGCACATCCCAGAAGGCAGCACTGCAAGCTTCTGGCAAGAATTCAACTGTGAAATCAGGAGAGCAGGGAATGTTGTAGAGCATACCTGGCCCAGAGCCTAGATACATCCTCTTAGCAATTGGGATTCACAGCCTGAAGTGTTCTCTCACATTCAGGTTTTTAGGTCACCAACATGCGCATAGGGCAGCAGCTCACTTTTCTTCTAAAAGACAGGCAGAAGAGGGCAGTTATGCCCTCATTTTGCAACATAAGGATTAGAGCACTCCCTCATAAAGTGAAATTTTGGTTATGAGTAATCACCCTTAAGATTATTCTTATTCTCCTATACTCATTGATGTGTTCATTATTTATTGCTTTTAGAGGGAGTGGTTTGCTTTTCCTCCCTAGTAAGGCTGAAGTCTAAGGTGAGCCCATTGAGAGGGGAAGCGACTCTAGCCTGGCTCATGAAATTGCAAAGGGAGGTTGGGGACACCCTGTGTCCTTCACTGCTGCCTCAGGGATAGCCTGGGATACGAAATGTTCATGCATTCACTGTTGGCTCAGGTTGCAGAACATTCTGTGACACAGCTCATTATGGCCTTCCGGGGAGAGAACAGGGGAGAACTTGTGAGAAATATCCAGTGAGGCTAGAAAGGAAAAGTACCTCAAAACCAGCCCAATTTAGTTTTAAAAGCTTGACAGAATCAGTAAGAAGAGCAGCTAATATGCTTTCTCATGAATGGATTTGTTTTCTGGTACTAAGAACTGTACCTGTGCTTATTTTTAGATGGCATTGTATAACTTATGCTCACTTAAACAATAAGCACTGGGGAATTGCTGTAAAAATACAGTTGGAGTAAAAATAGATGTTTTTCTCTGTATTCTTTATGCTTCTTGGAACTGGTTTTTTCTTGAAGTATTTATATGAAAGCAAACACTGCCAAAGGGAAGCGGACAACAAATATCAGCTCTATTCTGTAACCTGCCCAAGGTGGACTCTGTTAATGTTTTCTTCCAAAAGGTGTTCCAGACTGTGTAATCGCTAAAGACTTGTAAACATACAGAAGCTGCTAAAATATTAGCATCCTAAAAAAGCTGTATAGTCACACTCTTTCGCACAGTCCATTAGTCAATAACTAGTGTACAAGGTGGTGCTATTTATTTCGGGTGCTTACAAAATGGAAAGTGAACTGATGGTAAGAAGGAAATCAACATTGATTATTTTTGTTTATTACCAGGTTTATTGTTGTTTATTACCAGACTACCAGGATTGTACCTCTGTGACCTGATAACAAGGACATTTACCATCGAATTCTGCAATATCTATTTGCCTCTTAAGGCATTTCAGAGACTAACACAGTGTGGGCCTCGATTTATCTGCTAGGAAGTTGCAGAGCTTACACCGTCAGCAGAACTTGAACATAAGGCATCCTTTCCATGTTACAGACTCACTAATGAGAAAGTAGAAACAGCTGTCAAGAATTCCCTCAAAAACTTTCAAAAAAGGCAAAGTATGATAATAAAGACTCATAAACAGGCTACTGGATGGGTTTAAAGGCCAGGCTGTCAATTAAAGCTCTGGGCCAATTTCCTGTGCTATCCCACCCACAAGCTTTACTGAACTGGGCAAATTAACTACAAAAGATAGATGTAATGGAATGGTCATGCAACAAATAAAGTGGCAGCAACACCCAGGAATATGTTTACTGCACCATGCTTTCTGAATCAAAGTTGTATGTCAGAAACACAACTGGGGAATAAGTAAGGGAAAAAAAAAGCATATTTGAGAACACTGGCCTTCTGTTTCTCGGGGGGGGGGGGGGGGGGGCTCCCGACCGTACTGTGGTGCTCAAGCTAGGATCTGCCAGGCAGCTGCTGACAACTGCAGCCACCAGCTGTATCCAAGAGGATCCCCAGAACAGACCTAGACCAGCAGCCGTGAAAATAATACCCTGTAGACATGAAACAATTGTTGCTCAGCAAGCCAGTGAACTCCAGGGAGAGTGGGTACTGAATAAAGGGAAGAATAATCTCTTCTGATAGGGGACTCAGCCTATCTATCCTGTTCTCCCTATTAGAGCTCTCTCTTCTCCTGTGATTAATTCTCAAATACGCTATTTTTAACAGTTGTATATTTCATTTCTATTTGATATTTAAAACAAAGAGGGAGGAAGGATGAAAGACTAACTCCTAGAATAATGGATGTTGACCTCTAACCTTAAGCAGTGGTATTACCATTCCGTAAATCTATCCTCTGTCAAGTAACTGGACCCAAGAAATAAATATTAGTCTCTTAACAGCTGTCCTGGAGACTACATCCCTCTTACTACTCAATTTGAACAGAATAAACTAAATAAAGTTAAATGAAGTTATCATCAGACATGATCCCATAGTCAAAGAACTCATAACAGTAAGAAAACAGTCTAAAATCAACAGTCTAATGTAATTATCAAAGAGGAATGGAAAGCCACTCTGTCTGTATTTACAGCAGTGCTACTACTGGCATTGGGTTAGCCCTACTGATATCATTCAATCTTAGCCAATACTTACAATGTAGCAGTGAATAATTTTAATGACTCAAATTTATCGTATAGAGTTTAAGATTTTCAGCAAAGTATTTGAACATAATATTAAAACGGGAGGCCTTGTATTTATGGGATTAAAAGATGAAAAGCAAAGAGAAGCTAGAAAGTATCAGACACTTTTGCCTGCCTGGAAAAATAAAAAAGTGACTTCTAACGTTCCTCTCCATGTAGTTTGATGCTGGGGGAGAGAAGAGGGGGTGTTTCAGAAAAAAAAATAATGAGCTATGGTGAGGCTCTGCCTTTGTCCCCACTATAGTATCCTTGTTCTCCCCAGCCTGTGATGTTGAGACTTCCTGCCTCCTTTGCTTTTCCATCTCTCATTCCTTCTCACTGGCCCCATTTTTCTCATTTTTTACTTTATCCAGTGCTGGTCTCACAACTTCAATCTCTTATCATATAGCTTTTTTCACTGCTTTGTCAGTCTTCTCAGAGCATGCTCCCTCCCCCGCAAAGGATGCTGCTTCACTTCTTATCTCTTCTGCCATGAGGTTATATCCATTACATATGAATAAAATGTGTTTATATACGTATATACGTATATATAAAAAACTCCATTTGCAACTTCTGAATGCTGGATATGGAATTATGAACATGCCCTTTTTTAAACACCTCTGTGAAGGTGCATGTAGCCAGCCGTGCCAAAAAGCTGTGCCAAGTATCTTTGACATTAGCCTGGTTAGACATTCACTGAACAGAGTGGTCGCACTATAGCAGGACAGCTGATACACTGGAGTAGCTGAAGCCAGCATCCTTGCTTGTCTGCAGAAAAACGGCTTGAGAAATAAAGGGGCAGAGATCCATTTGAGGATCTGCCAAAAGATCCATTTGAGGAAGGCATTTAAATGCCTTGTATGGTCAGCAAAGAAAGAAATCTTCTACAACATGCTTGATCCTGTTTAGACAGATGGCTGTCTAAAACAGCACCCACCTGAGCTGACATACTTCTGACATGCTCCAAGCTCTCTTCCCAAAAAGCCAGCCTTGCAGGGCACCAAGAACGAACTCAAGCATTTGGGGCAGTGCCCAATTGCACTGCATCTGTAGATGCAAATTTATTATAACTGAGTCAGCTCTGCTGCATATGTCGTAAGTAATGCAGTATTTGGCTCTTAATACTAGTAGTATTAAGCCCTACTCTGGCAGCAGTGTTACCGAGAATTCTCTCTTTTGTTTTGTAAATAGTAATATTTTTTTTTCCCCATTTGATTTAGTAAGAGAAAAAAACTCGTAAATGTGAATTCCAAAGCTCAAAAAAGAGGATAGATAGCAAAAGAAATCTAACAGGCAATATAGTAAGTCTGTTATCCTCACGTTTGATTTTTTTTCCCAGTTGTAGGGCAATCAGTACCGGTTTGCATGCTCTTCTCTGTAGTGGGGAAAAAAAGGTGTCTTATTCCCTGCTGTAACATATGCATGTGAAATGTGCAGTTTATTACTGATTTTTTTTAAAGTTCATTTAATTAGACAAGGATTGGGAAAACAAAACTAAATGCAGTCCAGCAGAGGGAGCCCCAAAATCTGGATTTTTTTGTTTGTTTGTTTTTTGAGGGGGGGAGGGATGACAGATGGCACTTTTTTTTGAAATATATGATCTTTGGTAGAATGCTGCTAACATATATATCCTTTGACGATTTTTCATTCCCTTCCATTAGAAATTCCCGTTTTTCATCTCTCATAGTCCACAACAGTAAAGTTTTTTTCTATACATAGGTTTTTTTTTAGGCTGTCTTAAAATTTTTAAACAATATTTATATGTTTGCATTAATTTCAAATTAAATTTTAATCCAGCAGGTAACATTATTTTTTCCCAGAACATTTGTCTAAAATGTTTCTGTTTAGCTTTCCTAGAAACAATCATAGCATAGGAATTATTCATTTGCATTTTCCTAAATAAGTTTTGTACAACCATATTGGCTCTAAATCCACATGGAAATTATTTCAGCTCAGAAAATGAGCAAAGATATTTGCATTATCTTTATATATATATACATTTTGTATACACACATACATATACATACAAACATACACACACATACACTTATAAAAATGCCTATATACTTCATTTTCTGGTCAAGCCAGCCAATGTCAGACGAAGCAGATAGATGGCAAATGATACTGGTGAATATTTAGCCTCACCTTCCTCTGCCATCAGCACCTGCTTTTCCCTCATTGTTCAGATTCATCAAAGAATGGCTGCAGATCCCGAGGCCACTTTGTTGCTTCTAATAGTGTTTTGCCACTAGTCAAATGGATATTCACCTAATTTGAGGTAGTAAGTGGAGGGTGATCTGCATATGCTGTTGCTCTCACAAATAAATATGACATCCAGTAAGTATGCTTTATCAAGTCAGCTTGGAAAAAAAAAAAACCTTCACTGCCCGTCTCTTATTCACCGTACTTAAATCTCCAACTGGCTCCCAAGCTTCACTGGCCCAGTGGCTGAAGTGCTGAGCAAGTGAAATGTGGAGAGCAAAACCATGCTTAGCTCTCCCTTTTGGCCTCATCTACGACTTCTTAAATTTCCTGAGGCTCAAAGTAACTTGTAACAAACCATGTCTGCTGCCCTCAACTTTTATTCTTACAATGATTCCCAGCCATGTCATGCCACTAAAATAACCAGTCTACTGGTGCTTTTTCTCAGGCTTAGAGGAGAAAGGGACATAATGGTTGCAAGCTCGAGGTTGCAGCAGTACAGAGCTGCATCACGACTGTCCTTTGGCAGCTGCTCTGTGTGCATGACAGGTCCGGGTAGCTGTGCGTGGGATGAACGTCCTTTTGAAACAGTGTGCCACTGCTTTTTAACTTTTTGTTCTGCAAAAGAATTAATGTTATGATGCGCTCCTCCCCATCTCCAATCATGCTGCAGCAGCCCCTAGATGCAGGAGAGTGTGTGGCTTTTTGCACACTCTTTTTATTGTCTGCACTTTGCAGACAATAAAGCAGTTAGGTTAGTTTGCTGTTGACTGCTTGATTTCTGTGCGCTCTGCTCTACAGACAAAAGAGAGCTGGAAATCATTTATGCAATTCAAAGGTTCCGGTTGCCAACTTCTGGGAGTGTAGTAGCTGCACTGGGTACAAATAATCAGAAAGATGAGTCTGGCTCCACAATCTGTTTTGTTCCTTCTTCCCTCTGTCTTTTTGATTTGCTTCCAAGAGCTTCCTCTGGAGTCAATGAGGATGGCTGGGCACCTTGAATTTCTGAAAAGCCAGTCACTATTTTAGGTGCAAAAATAGCGCTTTAGGCTTGTTTTTTCGGAAGTCTACTGATGCCTGGGCATACAAATATTGAAGCACTATTTGTCATATTGCAAAAATAGTTAGTAAATATTTAGGTTCATATTTATTTGCACATTTTGAGTAATGTTAATGTTGTGTTACAAACTATTGCTTATAAATATGATGCTTTCCTAAGTCAGCCCTCCTCACAAAGGATGGAGAAGCAAAACTTCCATTTGACACCTTCAGCCTGAAGCCTGGTCACCTCGCAGCTCCTCTCCCTCTGACGTGGTGCCAAGCAGAGCCGGGAGATTAGATTAATTCCTGGAACAACTCATGCCCTCAAACCACAGCTGAATTTCCTCTTGAAATACTTTTCAGCAAGGCTAATTTCAGTGATCAGTTCTTCAAGTTCATTCTCTCTTACGTCTTGCCTGCCCAAAGAAATATTCTCTTTCTTAAAAATAGAGGTATTCCTAAGATTTTTTTTCCTGCAATTTTTCCCTCCCTCCTGCTTGCAACCATGCAGAGTCTAACATCAATTAAAGATCAGTGTTAAAAGGGGAGATCTGTTCACTGCATTAGGTATTGGTTTTCTTCCTCACTTGCTCTTCTTTTTCAGCAGTTTAGAGCTTTATATCTAATTCCCTCTCTCAGTTCAGCTGTACTACTGTAACTTCCAGTATCATCCTGTATCCTCCAACCCGCTCTATCTAAAACATGCAGTTTATTCAAGCCATATCCAGCAAGCTTGCCCTATGAGGGTGAGATGTGAGAAACAAACAAACAGAAGAAATCCTTCTTTTGATCTGGCTTCTCTCTTCTTTTACATTCCCACGGCCTGACCTCCGTGTGTGACAAACGCAGGCTGACCATTTAGCCTACACACATGCAGGCGCACAAAATGGCAGCCCTGTGTCTCCAAATGCCACTGAGCCTCTGAGTACAGGCCCGACCTGCTCTCCAGCTCCAAACACCGCCAGGCCCTGCAGACGTTTGCTGCCCCCGGGGAAAGTGCTGCACTTGCCCCCGCTTCAGGCTTGTCTGCGTAAGTGAGACAGAGTGGCAGGAGCTAGGGAAGTTTTGAGAGATGTGGGATCAGTTTCCTGCACAATGTAAAGTGCCTCTGTGATTTTAAACAAATCATTTAGTTTACCTGTGCTTCACTTCCCTTTGCTGACATACTTCATCTGCAGGGCGCTTTGACCCACCCTGAGGACAGCAGAAAGATGTGTGGCTGCCTTGCCCCCATCTTGTTCTTCAAAATGGCTGCCACACCTGTGATGCTGATACTCACAAAATGGCCACCCTGTAATGTTGAGCTGCTTATGGCAGCCAGTTGTCTCCTGGTGTGTGTGGCTGCTCTCTCTGTGTGGTGAGGCTGAAGTTGTGCTTGTGAGTATACTGTTTGTCAGCTGGAGATGTGGCATGTGAGCAGCAGCGGAAACCCTGTGAAAAGAGTCCCAGAGAAAGGAGGGGAGGAAGAGGCTGTGTTTGCAGGGAGGGCTCGACGGAGGCCTGAGGGGATGGAGAGCCTTGTGCTGGGCTGCGGTGAAGGACAGAGATCCCTGGGGCAGGAATCGCTATTTCTAGGATATCACCATGTTTAGAGTACTTCTCCAGTGGGCAATGTGAAATTTAATTCAGACTTAATGTTGGTGTCTATGTTGAAATCAAAGTCTAGATGCTTCAGTGGGAATCTTTTCTGATTACTTTTATCTTCTTCTTTCCCTTTTTTCCTGCATACCCTTTTACTCAGAAACGATGTGGTTTAAAAGCTTTCAGCAATCCACAAACCACTGAGCTAATGGGTGTCAGGCCTTTCCACAGAAAAGTGATTGCATGTCCTAAAGGGATGCAGGTTATGCCTGTGGCATTGGTATTGGTATCGTCTACTACCTAATTGAATTGTATAGCTTTTTTCCAACGGAAATCAAAAAGCCCACTCAAAAGTGAGCTGACCCTTAATAAATGCAATATGATATATAGTTTTTTCTATTATTGTTCTTTCTGTTTTTAAGCACTAAGTCAAAGAAGCCCACAGCTTCATAGATGTTGAGGTTTTTAAAATGTGCATTTCAATAGTTAGGACTCTGAGGCTATTTTCCTTATGTTGAAGTGCCTTTTAAATTTTAGTGAGTTTTGGATCCAGTCTGCAATGCATATGTTAGCAACAAAACGAGCAGAATGAGAGAACTCTGTTTTATCCATTCTTATTTCTTGTCAGGAGAAATACAGAAAGCTGAAATGAAGAAATATTTCAGGTTTTTTATTTGGTTTCCATATAACTTTTATGCCTTATAGGATTATGCTATCATAGAAGGGGATAAAATAACACATGTGCAACAACCTCAGTGCATTTTTCTCCAGATCACAAACATCATCCCTTAATATCATGGAGAGGAAATTTGGCCTACGTTAAGCCTAACCGCATTCGGTTTAACCAAATTAGTCAGGGAGGCTCCTGCAGTATCCTCAGAAAGAGGTGAATGGGATGTCTCTGTTGGAGCTTATAATTGTGGTAAGTCTTTGATAATAACAGGTAGATTAACAAATGCTAGAAAAGAGGGGAGTGAGCTGCCCGGTCTCTTCCGCCCTCCCCTCCCTGACTACAGCCACCCCACCGTTCTCATGGGTACCTTCGTGTCTCTGCACCATTCCCTCTGCCCCCCAAATCACCAGGAAAACCTGCTCACCTTCTTCCCAGTCTCCTCAGTGTCTAGGTCACCGGGGTCTCCTGACCCCAGGATCCCTAAGGGGCTCTTCTCCAAAAGTACCCCACCTACCTCTTGCAGGTTCTTCTTCCTTCCAAACCTCTCACAAACCAGGCAGCCAGGATTATTAGTTTTATTTTTAAATATAGGTTGTTCATTGATTTTTCTGACATGGCTTCCTTGTGGCACTGTCAAAAATGCTCATGGCTGTATGTTTTCAAGAAAAATAAGCTTTTTACCTATTTGTAAGTGAGGTGTGGGGCACTGCTATTTTTCTCATGCAAGGCATGAGGAACCTTTGGGGTAAACAACTAAAGCTGATAAACTAGACTGGCTCCAAAGAATCTTTTAAAAGGCTTTGGAAGGGGAGTGCCCATAGGCTATGTCTATACTAGAAAATAAAACAGAACCAGCACACAGGCCCATAATCATCTTGTTTAATTGTTACCATGCTCCATGGCATAGATTTGGTCCACACCAACTAGCAATATCCCAGAAAGCAAAAGGGATCGTATTCCGCAGACCTTTCTTAATGGATGGTTCGGATATGACCAACACATCTGGAGGCAAAGGGGAAGAGGTTAGCGTTGTGGACATGTGCCAGGCCATGCCACGTGGCTTCAGGCCACAGAACAATGACTAGCCTGTTTTATTTACTAGTAGACATGTAGTCTTACAGTTTCACCCTTACTTCTGCCACTGATTTTAATCACTGTGGCACTCTGCCTGGCTATAATGCTGATCCTAGACTGCTGGCAACTTTTAATCCAGATGAGGAAAGATACAGTCACAGAAATGGCTGTGGTGTGCACTTAATCTTTTTTGTTTGTTTTGATCATTCTTTTTGTAAACAGAGGTAAATCAACTTCTTTGGAACTGTAAATTCTTTGGGAGCACTGTATTTCAATTCAATCAAGCTGACAAAGAGATTCTTCAGGTAGAAATAGCAATTATTAATACAGCCAATAATGCAGACTTCATCTTCTGTTCCAAAAAGATCTGCCAGAAATTAGTTAACTTGTTCTTGTTGCTCCCTGAAGTTTTACCAAAAATTGGGGATATCTGCTAAATAGTTTATGCCAGTAAAACACCATTAATTGTTCACTTGTCTTTTTATTAGTAGCAGAGGTAAAACACCTTTCCTAACTGAGCTGCCCCAAAGACAAGGCTAGTCTTGTGTAAGTTCCCTGGTTTACAGTATTTCTGGCTGGTTACAGAGATTTCTGGCTTGTGAATTCTGGGCTCCTTTTTTGCCAAGTTAACATTCAGCTTTTTTTGTCTCTTCAGGGCCTTATAGGACAGGTTTTAGAAACTGTTAGCTTAGTACTACTTTGAATGTGATTTTTGCTTTATGCCTCAGCAGAGACAAGGACAGTTGATTTTTAAAAAATATACAAGCGGAGCATGAATCTCTTACGTGCTGTTGGCTGATGGTTATTCCCTGGGAGAGAGCCATCTGACTAATTGGCAGAGAAGTATTTCCTTACTGTGGTCTGGTTTCAACCTCTTGCAATGCCAGTGTGTTCATGGCTGCCAGTCACGTGGGTCTGGCCCTTGTTGGAGTCTTTAGCAAAGATGAAAGACGCTGAAGACTGAGTTCTTTAGCCTTGCCCAGTCATACTCCTTGGCTCACATCCCTACTTCCTGGGGAATAGCAGCCAACTGGAGCCACCACAAGAGCATCACTTCCAGAAAGGGTAATAGGAGCATCAAAGAGAAGGACAGCTGTTAACAGATGTGCTGGGAGAGACTGGAGAAACAAAGGCCAGAACTCCTGTACAGTTTCTTTTCTGTACTCAGTACAGGTGTTCAGGAAAGTGAAGGGATATAGAAGGGTCAGGCCAGATAAGCATAAAAAGTAATACAGGGTCTATGTAGCCCAGATTTTGAACATCACCAAGCTGAACGAGGGCATTACAGAATGAGAAGATACTGCAGGAAGCCGCAAAACAGCGGGAGGAGAAAATATTGCAATGCATCAAGAAGAGCAAAGAAGTCTTGAGGCTGCAGGGAGAGGTCTGTCAGTGGAAGAACTTACTCCAGCATGCAAAGATGGAGGCTAAGGTGCTGTGAGTTGAATGGAAAGGGCAGGACCCCAAAATGCTTAGTCCAGGAGAGAGTTCTGCTGTGGCAAGAAGTGGATAAACTGAAGGTCCTTCTCAAGAAAGGAGAAGATGACATCTTCTGGAGCTCTCGAACAAGAGACTGGACCAAATGTGAATCCTGGAGCAAAGATGATCAGGTGCTGAAGATGCAAAGGAACCATGAGAAAATCAGAGGTAGTGTCATGCATCCCTGACATGGTGATAGCCGGCTCCCAGGAGCTCCAGAGCACACTGACATGCACCCTGCTGGTGGGTGGAAGGTGTTAATGGTAGGTGTAAATTCCTGCTAATTGTGTAATTATTTATTTAGTAAAGATAGAAAGTTTGGAAAAAAGAGAAGAAGTAGCTGCTGAAGGAAGAAAATGACAACAGGTCAGATGTATGTGGTACATCTCCCTGATGTTCTCCCAGCCTTTCCCTTTGGTGGATTTCTCATCCATTAAATTGTCCCTAATCACGTGTGCCCTTCCCTGGGAGTGAGGAGTTAGGGATAGATGCAGGAGTGGGAGGAGCAGGATGTGAAGGTGATTAACATAATGAGATCTGAATAAGTGGAGCCCTTGTCATCAGCAGCAACACTCTGAGAACATCATGTGCTGGCTGATGGGATCCATCAGTTCTTCAACTGAGGGCCCTTGTGGGAGATGCTGTAATTGTCTTGCACTCACAGACAGCCTAGATGTGTGGTGGAGAGGTTCTAATGCTAGAAAGCATACCAAAAACATGAACTTATTTATCCTTGAATTCTGTCATTTGGTGCTTACCTCATTGGTTTAGAGGCGTGGGCCTGACTCATACTGGCAATAGTCTGCTGAACAGTCAGAGTAGAAATTGAACTGCAATCTGGTTTTTTTTGCCTTTGCCCAAGCTGAGTAATGGCAGAAAGATTGGGGGGGGCGGGGCGGTGTAAATCAGAACTTCTACCCCCTTACACCTGGAATATCGATTGGAATGAATACTTAGATAATATTCATTATAAAAACAAAGATATGCTTTTGTCAACGGTATCTTTTGAAAATATTTTGTAATATGAACTATCCATCCGTTGACCTTATTAGTTGCTGCTTTTTAGAAGTCCATTGCATTTGGAATCTGTGCAAGAAATATAATTGCCCTAGCGATTAAAAAAAGTATTGGAGCAAGGATTAAAAAAAAACATGACCTATGGAAAAATTTCTACCTAGTATTTTTTGGCATTTACTTATAATGGCACAAAGACCATCAGCTTCCCAGAACCCAGATAAAACATTCCTATGCGCCTGTTTTTAGTGCAATAAATGTTAATACATTGTCTTCTGTTATCACAGCATCAGGCTTTATTGTCTGTTACTATTTCAAACTGATTTATTCATAAAAATAGGAAATAGGTCATAAAGGAATGTCCTCATTTTTTTGCTGAATTAGTGGAGCAGATTTAAAGATACTCACGAGGCTTATATACTGTAGGGAAAGAAGGTGATTATTGTTTTTCATACCGAGCCCTTCTTAAAGTGCCTGTTAGTGAGAGATGTTTTCAGTGCTTAATAAACTGCTAAAAATTGTGGGCCCCCCTGTTTAAAGTAAGGAAATAACGTGAAAATGGTCCAGCCTTTATGCTGGTTGTATGGCTGAGCTCACTAGGCCCTCAGCTGAGCTATAATTTATTTCACATACCTCAAGACATATCTGCCACACAGTAAAGTAATAGCCTCTGAAGCCTAGTCAAACTGAAATATTATATATGGAGAAGTACAAAATTTTTCAGGACTTTGCTCTCTCTCTACTCTCACTACTGACTCTGGATTGACTTGAACTAGCTGCCTACTGCTAACTAATGGCTTTGTTCAGTGTTATTGTAATTTTTTATAATGTGGAAATCTACTCTTTACAAAACAAGTAATTCTCAAATGGCATTCCCTGCGCTCCAGGCTGTCCTTCTGTGCTGACGTAGAGGCAGAGAGAGTAATGGAGAACATCCAGAGGCAGAGAAGATGCAAAGTAACAGCATCTGAAGCCCATTCAAAGTGCATGTTCGTATATGGCGAACTACTAAATATTCAGGGAAACAAGTGTTTCCAACTTCATTCAAAATTGCAAAGCAGGGACAACGTTTCCGTTCCCTCTCAGTGCCCACAGCCACAGAGTGTGGTGGAGGTGTCTGTGAAGAGCCAGTAGGCTGCTGGAGTGCAGCTTTGTGTTGAAGCTGCGAGTACTTTGCTGGACTGGGACAGTCGCTTTGAAACGGGATCTGGAATGAATGGTTTCTTTTTCACAAGACCCTTTCACTTCCAGTATTTCACAGGCGGGTTTTTCAAGCTATTTGCATTACTCTGAAGCTCTTTTCTTGTTTCTTGGTTTCTTTCCAAGTATGATTCTCTTACAGCTCTTCACCAGCTTGCATTTGTAGCCTGTGAAATGCACTGTAGGTAACAGAGAAAACAGGAAGTTTCAATGTAATTCCCAGAGGTTATGTGCAGGATTGAAACTAAAAACTGTTTGATGTTTGTTTTGGCCCGTGTAGCTGGAACCTAGTGCTGTGCAGTTATTAATGTTCAGCAAAACATTCCACTGGGTATGTACCCGTGAACCTGCTGACTTCTTGTTACTGTATTTAAAGAGATGCTGTAGAAAATAAAACCTAGTTTATCCAGTGAACTTTAACAGCGCTGCATCTGTTCAGATGACGTGGTTTCTAAGAATACGCTTTTTTTAGCGCTCCTGCCACTTTTCTGATCGTTCCTTGGGCCAGTACACAGAACCCTTCATACAAATATAGTCTTACATTCCTCATGGCTCCTTCATCCAACAGGAGGAAAGGGAAGAGAAACTGTGAACTCTTCCCCTTCATTATACTAAAGGTTTTTTCCCTGTGGAATTGTTCATAGAGTTACTTCCTTCAGTGCATCACGGACTGTTGTCCAGCACAAGTGGAATTTTGGGTATGTCCCTTGATCCGTTCTGGGTATCTCTTTGCAAATGTTTTTGGTTGCCCCGCCTTCTCTTGGCCAATACACTAACCTCTGGCTTTGGTTTGAAAATAATTCTACGCCAGAAAATAGGAGTCAGTATCCTACATCTGATCAATGGTCAACTCTGTGGCCAGGGTAAGGAAAAGAAGATTAAAAACAATTACAATAGGCAGCAACAAAAGCAGCATTCTTGCTGATCTATAACGAAATCATAACTGGAAGCTCTCTCAAACTCCAAATATGGAGGTTGGACTGTGTTGTAAAATACAACAAGATCAGGATTTTAGCCTGAAATTGGTACCGTGCTGTGATGATTTTGGGTTTGTCTGGAATTTCATAGCACCTTTCAACACTTTGCTTCCTGTGAGAATGGCAATGATTTGTTCCTGTCAAATGGAATTTCTGGTGCTAAAACTTGGTACTAGATTTAATCAGCAGTCTCACTGGTCCTCACCGGCTTCTCAGAAAGTACTTCTTATGTGGCTCTCATAATCATATCTCAGAGTATCTATAAGCGCTATGTGCTGTGGAATGCTACTGCTACGTAGCTAACAGTTTATTCATTTCATTCCAGTGCATCCTTCCCTCGCAATGAAGGGTAAGTTTAATGATAAAATGATGAAAAGGTTATTGAAGCGAGATTTCAGGTCAGGCTTTCAGTTACTGGACTAGAAACAGCAGATTACAAGCAACATAAATATAAAAACTAATCCTTATCTGCTTTACCAACTAAATAGTGTATAGTTGCTTAGCGTCTCAACTTATTACTTCTGAATGCATTTTTCCTGTTTTGCATGCTGACCTCTTTCTCTTTTATGATGCAACAAGAGAAATAGGAGGACTTAACTGACTTTTGTTATACAGTTCATCACTTCTAATAAATCTTTCAGCTATGATCACATGAACTGTACCCATTATCTATAATAACTTGCACTCATTTTGCTACCCCCTCACGCGTTTAGAGCTGGGGGACCACAATAGAACTTGCCAACCGACTTAGGAATGACAGTGACATATTATGCAAGGACACATTTTCATATTTTTTCCTCTCAGTTCATTTCTTTATTAACACCTTGGGAAGGTGGGGTAGGTTGGTTTTTTGGTGGGGGTGGGGTGTGTACACTGAACAGATATAAACAGTGATTTGTATGAGTAGTTCGAACTTCAAAAAAAAAAAAAAAAAAAAAAGCCCTACTGTAGCTTACCTTAAGCTTTTAACCTCGTAAATGAAATTTATCTTCCATTTACCTGCCTCTCAAAGTCATTAGCATTGTTCAGTTGGGGAATAGCTACATCCTAACTGAGACCGGTGGTCATAAGAGACAAACCTAAGAAGCAACCAAGCTCTTTATAGTAACAGAATATCCCTGACAGCAAGAAACACCACTCACAACACAGGAACACAGCAAAGTTTAAATATATACTGGGCTGTGTTGCCCAATGCTGGCTGACAAAAATGTCTAGTATTACTCTGATTCCTGCTGTGTAAAAGAAAACAGGACTCTTTATTTTCTGTGAAAATAAGCAGAGTATTGTCCAAAGGTAAATAAGCAGGACTGTGTCAAAATAGATTTTTTTCAGTTAATGTAGGCATACCAAAGGCATCTTTAAACTAACAGCTTGATAACTTACTGAGCTTCTTGGATTGGCATTGCAGCACACGCTCGTTTCTATGCTACCAGAATGGGATCAGAGCACCCCAGATCAGCTTGGGCCATAAAGGGGTTGCTATCAATATGTGTAAAGGCTGTGGGCTCTGCTCCCACTAGAAACGTTTCTGGCTCTCTCCTGAGCTCCGCACCAGCTGAACTACATGTTCCCTTCTTATCACCATCTCATAGCTTGCCATGTCATGGATGTCATAGCCACTTCTTGACCTGCTAGACACAATGCTGATGTGTCCACTTTCTTTCCTTCTATTATAAGCCCAAGCTTGTAATACTCAAGTCCAGCTAAAAGAGCTTGTCATTCAGTCCTGTTGTAGTCCCCCGTGAAGGTGAGACCAACTTCCTTAAGTAGACATTCAGAGAATCTAGGCCAGGGTTGCACTCAGACTCTACAACATTCCTGAATGTCTCCAATTCCACTTTCCCTGTTCTTCCAGTTCAGCAAGTCTAGCCTTGGAGCACACTTCATTTCTAAAGAACATAAAATGCCTATTCATGGATGTATGGATAATGTTTGGAATGCGATAAGGAGACCTACTTTCTGTCTTTCTACCAGGGAACCTCCTCCCTTTCTTAAACTGTTGCAGGGGCTGTAGTTTGAGGGCTTTAGTTTGTTTACAAAAGGACTAGATTGTGGGCCAATGCTGTGGAAGTCCCTATTTTTATTCCAGGACAGGAAACCAAACTTTTCTTTGTAGTCTCATTCATTTCAATTGACCTGGCTGCTGTCCTCATCTCATTGCAGGCTTGTCTGAAGATATAAATCCTTGTCCACATTAGATATTTCCTCAATGTTACTGTCACCTGTTACAATCCTGGGTACAGCCACAGTGGAAACCTCAGCAGAGACAGAATGCAGGCAGCTGTTGACATTTTATATTCAGGCTTATCTAGCCTTGCTCCAAGATGATTAGTCAGTGCTTTTACCACAATTCCCACTAATGAATCTGAACAGCAGCACTGATATATGCCACTGGCATAAGGCCCCTCAGGTGGCTTGATTCCCCTTTTCTCCTTTCTTTCTCTTTTGTTCATATTTTCCCTTCTTTTGTTCATACTTTTCTACTTCCTTCAGGCATGCCAGTAGAGTGATGATCTACACTGAGGAATTTTCAGACTACAAGCTCTCCAAATATAATTAAAAATGGTATATCATCTTAAAAATCCCTTCTCAAATCTGTACACCCGAAGTAATTCACACCAAATGCTGGAAAGCTTTGCTGCAACACGCATTTTTCGATGAGATCCACCTGGGAATTCTCTAACAAAAATACATAACTTATTAGAACACTTAATTCAGTTCCCTGCATTTTGCCTATAGATCTTGCACTATTATCGTGTATTTGCTCCTCTCCAATACTTTTATTTTGTATGTGTATAACAGTAGGTAATGCTGCGCTGTCCTTGGATGATGAGTTGGAGAAGAGAATGAAAGAGTAGAAAGGGGGTCATTTTTGCAGGTTCAGATTACTTACAGCAATTCCCTTGAATAATCTGGGCTGATAGATGCCTGCAGCATCGTGCAGGGCATGTAGCAATTCTTGGTCTGTCCCACTAAATCGAACAGGAGAAAAAAAGCCCAATAGCGCAACTTGGTAATACAATTACCAATATGTGGTTGACTCATTAAAAGATAAAAGTTATAGTTTGCATCACAGCCTCATTTGTAAAACCTGCTCATCCCTTATACGGAAAAAAGAATTAACTTTTGATTTCTGTAGATTACAAGAGATAGTGCTTGTAAATAAACTTTTAAACTGTAAACCAAATTCGGCTCACGTGAAAATATGTGTGACTCCTTCCAAAGTCCAGGGGATGGGCTTACCTACAAGTAAACCCTATCCCTGTGGGGTTGACTTTGGCCTGAAATTTCTGGATTGTCATCTCATTAGCTCAGGTTGCACAGAGGCTTTGGAGATGATGCCAGTGATGTGTGAGCAGCAGCAACCAATTCCATGCTGCAGTTTTACACAGATATATAAAGCAGCAGGGGAAGCAAAAATGACAGGTCACACTTACTGTCACTTCAGTGAAAAGATTAATATTAATGGATTAGAAATCAAATTAGCCACTCCTCTTCTTTTAGTGAAAGCTGGTGTGTCAAAGGTTTGCGTCTCTCAAGAGAATAGTGGGGAGCAGATGGCAGAAAATCCTGTCATGCTTTGATGCAAAATAAAATTTTGGCCCCATCATTTTCTTACAGATTTTGGAACTCCTGAGGAAAGCAACCCTGTCACTCTCTGGCTTGGCTCCCTCCTGTCCAACCACTTCCATCTGTAGTGATCTTTCCATTCTAATTGAACAGATTTCTTATCCAGATTGGTAGCTGTTTGCCAGACAGTGTTACATTGCTGTCAATAAATGGACTGCAAATCACTTTTATATTTAGTTAAAAAAAGGTTGTTCTCCTCTCTTTCATTCATCTTCAAGAGTTCCTCCTCGCCTTAGGTATATGACTCAAGGTCAGCAGTTAGAGGCTTTCTAAAAATTGAAAAATAGTGTTTCTTTTCCAGGTAATCCCTGCTTGTGGGAATTTATTGCTTTTTTCCAATGGGGTTTAGTGCTGGATTTACTTCAATATTGTTTTCCTTACACAGCTGTGTATCTTCATCATTTCTGAGAATTCACTAGCACCCCTTAGTGAGGCATTCAGAAGCCTTTGGCTTTTAAAAGCTATGAAATAAATTGTTAAATTATTCTTTGTTAGACTAATAATGACCAGAAAATACGTATAATTCCAAGATTTACATCCAGCCGCTGCTTAGCGTTGCAGCAATTGCAGAGGGATTTGTCTGAGTGGATTAGTGCTTTAGTCCATCACATATGATGCCTCTGGCATTTTGGTACTCCAGAGCAGGATGGGCATTTCTTTTCTTTCCTGTTATAGATCGAGTCCTGTTCCACAAAATGCCCAGTTTACTGTAGATTATTCTTCAGGTATTAAAAGTGATTGTCAATGATATTTGAGTGATGGTGAGAGGGAGGAAGCTTTGCCCACACCACACCTTTTTTTCTGCTTTTGCATGTTGTCTGGAGACTGCACACATCTTTGCGAAATATCCACCTAGGTCTGCCAGCTGTTGCCGAAGCGCTTTGAATCTTGGCTTGTGTGAAATTGCTGGTATCTGGAGTATAGGAAGTAATCTACAGAAATCTAGATGACTTCTTTTTATCCTGTGTAGTCTTCCTCTAGAGAGAAGAAAATTGATGGAGGGACTCTCCAGGAGTTCAGGAGGGAAATGGTAGGCATATCACAATAGCAATTTGTAGGAAAAGCTGTCACAAACTTGGCATTGAGTTTCACCAAGTATTTATTGTTACTTTAACCTGAGATTCAGGCTTGAAATGGGATCTTTAGCACTGTCCTACTTGCTGACTACCAGCTGATGCAAGGCTCACCAAGGGGATCAGCTTTCAAATTCTCTGACTGATCTTTTCTACATATAAATTCTTGCTTGCTGAACAGTTTTGGTTGATATATAATTCAGTCCTGATTTGAGGGCCAAAATGAATAAATTGTATGGACTGAATAGGGAAGGGTAGGTATAAGGGTAGACATTTGGTTTAATTCACCAAATAGATTACTTTTCTGAAAAGGTTAGAGAGAACTCAGAGTTGCCATTGCCTTTTTGTGTAGCTTGTTACAAATGGTGTGACGCCTCTTGAAAGCATGTTTTTGCCGTATATAGGGATGCCTTATTTTGCTAGGTGTTTTCAAGCAAGAAGGTTACTGAAAAAATTTTACACTGAAATTAACAAATGTCCCAACTCCATCATCATCTGGTATTTCTGGGACTACTCAGTATGTTCCTTGGGAACCTCTAATTGGCGATACTTACCTCCTCAAAACTGCCAGCCATAGTTAAGAAACAAGGACGTTTCTTTTAAGGAAAAAAGAAAACCCCTTGTTTCAGTAGACTGCTAGCGTGTTTCCTCAACCACTAGTGCAAAACGTCTTCAGGCCTTTACCACATCCCATCCCCGTTTGCTGAACTGCATTCAAAGCGTACTGTCAGTCAAGCTCCAGGAGGCTGAAGTGCTCTCAAGACAGTCTTTCTTCTGTCCTGTCTCCATAACTGTTCTTCCAGCCCAGAGCTACCTGACTCAAATCAGTGAACAGACCACAGAAGACTCCAGCTCCCCGGTAACCATCTTCTCTTGTGACAACACCCATCTCAGTCTGAACTCTTCTCACCCTGCAACAGCTCCCCATACACCCCCGTGCCCTTTTCCACCGCCACTTCAATACTTCTGTCCCCACCTGACAGACTGACCCCTCAGCACACATAGGCCTCTGGGGCAGCCATTGCACATCTGCCTGGCCAGATAGCCAGCCATGAGGCATAACTGGTCAGTCAGCTTGGCAGAGCCACAAGCTGTCCCTTCCCCTGGATCTAGCAGCCCAGGCTGGTGCTGTGCCCTTACTAGCTTTTGCCTAAGTTCAGCTCTGTTACCCCAGGGTATAAAAGAGGAGGACTCCCAGGGAATCTCTGTAGAAAGTCTGGCCAGAAGGTCTATCTAGAGCTACAGTCCTGCTCCTCCCAGGCGCAAATGGTTGGGGAAAGAGTTCAGCCATCCAGTTTGAATTATAGGCATGCTGCTTATGCTATTTGCCTCATCTCCTTTCTGCTCTTCACCAGAAGATGCAAGGAGAGAGTTCCTGACCTGCTAGGCCTTCAGGCTTTCATAAGAAATGAAAACAGTTATGTACCTCACAGAGGGACTTTTACGGGAGAAGTTATTAATTTTGAACAAGTATATAACAGAATGGATGACACCACAGAATGGATGACACCATTTCAATTTAACTAGAAATCCTACCATTAAAAATAAGAAATAAAGCAAGTGACAGAGCAGAGCCAAGCTTCCAATTCAAAAGAAGAGACTCATTTCAGAACCCCAGATGGCCCTAGCAATGTAAATAAAGCCCTGGTAAACATCCATAATTTATCAGACTACCTTCCTAAACTTCTCAGGTTTAACACTTCAGTAGATGACAGACATTTTTACTGCAACTTGGATTAGGAAAAGGCAGGGGAACTGAATAAAAGCATGTGGTACAAAACGGCTGTGTGTTGCAGAACAGAATAGATTTGACTTTTTGTTTAGCTGGAAGAGAAGCGATGTCAGAGGGCACTGTTCTTGGGAGCAGTCACAGCTTCTATATTCTCTTTGCATTTCCTCAGTCTCTGGCTGTTTGAGGAAGATCACATAACATTAAGAACTGAATTTTCTAAAATTGTCATTTGTGCTGAGTTTTGTTGGACTATAATATAATGAAACGCTTAATAATTACCTCAGTCTGACCAGTCCTTCTCCTGTAGTTAATAATAATACTGACATTGACTTTGGTGGAAGCAGGCCCAGACTGTTGATGTTCTCTCTCAAAATGTAATAAATTAAATGCCATTAAAAGAAAGCTATTATGTTAATTAAAATGGGATCCATTTTCTAAATACCAGGCATCCATGTACTCTAGAAAGACCTATGACTACGGAAGAGTGCTACAGAAGCAGAGCAAAACCTCACAGTCTGTGTTACCTGAAGCTTCCTAGACCTCATTCATCAATACCCAGACAGCTGAGGATGACTCTCTCCTGATGGTTGTGACCAAAAACATTCCGTCAGATTGTAAAGCAGACAGAAAAATAAATCGTCGCAGTGCTTGAAAACATGTTAACAGGTTCTCCAAGGTATTAAAAAAAAAAAAGCAAAATAGGTTAGGCTGAAAGATAATATTTTACAGCATTTTCTATTTTGTTCTTTTGGTTGCATAAATTGTGCTGTAAATTGGACAAATTCTATATTCATCAGCCAGTATAGCCTTCTTATTGTCTCTAATAATGATATAATTATATATTCTCGTAATTATAATTCAATATCTGTTAGCATGTTACACCATCTTTGGAAAACAGAGACAAGAAATAAATAATGTATATTTCAAGCCTAATTTAATTTTCAGTGATTAAAAAGTAATTAACACTAGTTCAGGCAATCTGCACAATCACATTTCTTGCCATCATTTTAATTTTCTTGGAACTGAAAAAACTAACAGCATTTTAAAAGAACCATAGCAAATGTTGTTTTGGTCTTTCCAGGCTGTTCATGGTAAATCCTGCTATCCTTATGCCTTTAACTAGTTGCAGTAGTTTCAGTGAAATCCCTCCATGAATATTGAAGTGGAAATGAAGCATAGACCTCTAGCTGCTGGAGTAAGTGCAGAAGGTAGCCGTTGCAAAATTGTTGCTGGACCTGATACAGCAAGTAATCCTGCCGGCAGTGCTGCTGAGCTACTCCCACCACACGCTCTGCGGTGGGGTGGTGGGCTCCTTCCGGGTGGAAGCTGCCCACTCCAAGACCCAAACACATCAAGCTGTATATTGATATTTTCCCCCTTGTTACAGGCAGAACGTTTGGCTTCTAGCTTATCTTTTTGGTTGCATACTTTTCTGGCTCCAGTGTTTCTACTCTCAAAGACATAGGTTATGATGTCCAGTTTTCCCGGGCGTTTGTCTCCTTCCTTCCCTCCCTCCTTCCTTCCCCTCTCTTTCTCTCTCTTCCTCTCACTTTTTTTTTTTTTTTTCCAGGCTACTTGTGATTTTAACCAAGCTCCTGGTTACAATGCTTAGGTTAAGTCACTCTAATGCATGCCCCGTGCGAACTTCCAATTTGCCTCAAAAGCTAAATCTAACTTAAAAGTATGCCTTCAATTGCAGCAGGCTTAATGTGTTCTCATAAGTAAATGAGGGGAGTTCTGTGGCTACAACAGCTGTGTCTTACGCTGAAATCCCTGGAACAGGCACTGCACAGCCCTTTCGTAGTATAAAGTGACAACATAGACCATGAGAGCAGAACTGGGCAGTTGCTACTATAGCTTCTGGAGGTAATGTTCATGTATTATTTTGTGTCATACACATTTTCTTATTTTCTGTAGCGCAGAGTTACTGCATTTCAAGCAGATGATACATTTTCTAGAAGAGCCAGCACTGCTTGTCACAATAATAATGTGTATACCTGTTGAGTGTCATATAAGTACTAAAGTATGTTATTGCTTCTTACCTTTGCAGAACATCTGAAAGAATATATATCTATATATAACACACATATATATACATGCATACACACATATGTGTGTATATATATAAACTATGCCTATATTATTATATATGTAATTAATGAGTTCTGGCAATTTTTCAAAATTTCAGTTATCAGTTGTTCTGTAGAGCTCTAACAGGGAATAAAGAGTGTATTAATGTAAATGATCATTAAACAGGGAATAGTAAACATTCATTCACCAGTTATTAAAGTGATAATAACTGGCATACAAGCAAATGTCTTTGGTAGCAAGTCTTTCCATTCGTGTGCTCTAGGAGACAAACAAGGACAGGAACCAGTTGTTTCCGTCACAGGTGTTTTTGTCACTGGTCTGCTACATGATCTCTGGAAAGTTGTTTCACAGATCTTGTCCCACCAAATCTTTGTCAATGTAGAAGAAGAGTCCCCCAGTGCCACTATTTTGCTTATAATACTGCTAGTAAAACTTTTTACAGAGAATGTCCTCAAACTCAGCTGATTTATTAAGCAGTAAGTATGGCTGTTATAGCTGATAGGTGTGGGCTTTTTATCCTCTGGCTATCAACCCAGATGCTAAAAGAGAAAATGAGCTCATCAGTGGGCAACTATTGTTGTTGTTGTTACTTACATTTTAGTTTGGTGGTCTGCCTTGGTCTAATATATAGCATATAAATGGAACTGTTTGGAAATGCCAAAAATGAATATATTGTAGAAATCTGACTACAGAAAACATTTCTTATTGTTTTCTTTTCCTGCACTTTCTATTTTCTTTTCATATCCCATTGCTTAACAATTGATTTTACTTCCAACAGAGAATTGTCCATAAATTGAAGTTTGGGAATAACATTCCAACTTAAACAGTCAATTATGGTAATTCTCTGTTTTTGGCAGAGATCAATAGGTTGATCAATAGGTTACAGCTGGTAAAAGAAATATATTGGCTCTGAGACAACAGAAAAGTTTATGTGCTCCCAATCTAGATCTTTTCCCATCAGTAGCAAAAAGACCCTACAACAAAGTGCTAGTGATAGGAGTTATCGACGGATGTCACAGGACCCTGTGTTTCTTTCAGTATGAATGGTTTCTAGTTAGCAACGTCAACTGGTGGGTCCAAAATGAGTTGACCTGCATAGATGCTTCTGTGTTTGGTTATATTTATACCAGAGGAGTTATTATTTCAAAAGTCACTCTCTCATTTATGCAAAAAAATGACACAGTGAACAATACTGGCATGCCATGTCCTGAGACATTGGCAGAGAGAAGCATTTTTTTAGCCTGCAGGAAGATTATTTTTTAAGTTAATTGCTTCATCTTCATCATTGCAGAACTGGGCAAATGCATAGCAATTTATACAATCATTTTTGTGTTGGTTAGTATTACTAAAAGTTTGTGTCATTTTAATTAATAACTTTCACTACATTGGAAGCATATTCTCATGAGTTTGAAATGCAAAGTATACCTTTAAAAATCAGACATTATTGTCACTGTGTGTTAGCGGATGAGGGAGGCAGCCTATTAATGCCAAAATTCTAATTTTCTGTGCTTTAAATGCATGGTGTAATCACCTATTAGCACTCAAAATGCCCTATTCACTTCTGAAACAGTATTCTAGTGCTAAGTAGAATCTCAATAACCAGTGATTAAAACATTGTAGCTGAGAAACTGGGATTAAAGTTAACAAGAGAAACATCATAATAGTTTGGAAGTGTATCATTTAGATGATGAAATTGCATCTGATACTGTTGATTGGCAAAGTCATTGAACAGGTCAGCATGGGAATTTGGGATGATACCTGTACCCTGAGAACAGTAATTTTCTAAGGAAGTTGCTCTAAAGTTCATGAATGAACATTTCATGAATGCAGAAGCCATTTTTCTGCACGGCTCAATCCTCTTCTCATGAAGAGAAGAATTCTTACTGACTTCAGTGGGAGAAGATTTGGCCTACAAATGCAAACTACTTAGAGTGAAATCTCAGTGACTGGTGCTGGTATCTGAAGTCTGTATTCTGCAAAGGCCATGTGACCCTTAAATACCAAAGAGAAATATAGAAAAAGCCTGCATTTAAAAATATGAAATGTATTTTTTTAAACTTTGAAATAAGTCTTGGTGTTTAGATTCTCTATGACTGTGAATGTTTCTTATGTCTCTTTAGTGACCTAAATTCTGACAAAAGAAGTGGGTTGAGAGATGATTTCATAAGAGGCTAAGCTTTTCACAGTTTAGAAAGTAAATTAAATCTGAATTTATTAGAGAGAATTATTCCTCTATGGAATACATAGACTAGAGTCTATGTACATTTTCATGTGGTATCTTGCACTGTTCAGAGATTCCAGCACCTAGATATGCCTTGCAGGTAGCATTTTGTCATAAACTAAAGTGGATGTAACAAGTGAAAGAATAGTTGAAGTCAATGCCTGATGTTGCATTTGTTATATCAATGCAGTACCTTTTTAAAAGTTTTTAAAGAGACCCATTTTTTAAAAATTTCACTTATATGAATGAAAGTATGCAGCTGAAAATGCATTTCTTCTCTGAGTCATTACTGTACATTTTTAGATTCTATGTTTGCCTCCCACTGGAAGGGAGCTCTTTCCACTGAGCCAGATATTCTGTGTGTGCATATAGGAAGAAAAACAAAGTTGGGCTGCCAAACTTGCAAAATCAAATAAGTATCTGAATTTTAACTGGGTTTTTAACAAATTGCCCATAACCAAAATTAAAAAATGTTTTTCAAATGGACTTATACTTGAAGGAAACCTGTGGAATGCCATGACTTGCACAGTTTCTGTAAATTGTAAGAGAATTAAGAATTTGTTCATGATACACAACATGGAGTAGGATTCATAGTTTCTTCTGTCTTCAGAGTGTTGTCTCTGCTGGTCTCAAATTTAGAAATTTAGAATTAAAAAAAACATAGAAATGTATATTGTTGCCGGTGAAAACAGTGAACTTAACAAAAAGCCTCCAAAGAGCAAAATGCAGAAGTGTAAGCTTTCCTGTCCACTTTCTGAGTAAAGATACATTTAAAGTCAATGGATTTTAAACTGGGGTATAGGCGGTGTAAAGTCAAGATAAACTAGTATGGAGATGGAAAAGTGAAATTAAAGAAATTTGTTCTGCAGTTAAATCCTGAATGTTAAGAGCAATTCCAGCCATGTGAGCCCACAGCTGGAAATGCTGGGAATATGGCAGTTTCACAGGTATTCCATATTTTGTGTTATTGTTGAGGTAAATCAAGGAACTGGATCTATTTGGGCATCATATTGTATACGTTTTTGCCGTACAATGTTAGTATTGCTACATTTCTAACACTTACCTTAGATTGCTAACCATTCCTTTACAATGATATGAATCAATCTCGTGGGTCAGGAAAATTCTTTTCTTTTTTCTTTTTTTCCCCAAGATGTACTGCAGGATTCCTTCTGAATGAGTGATTATTTCCAGCTGTGATGATAATAAATTTTCTGATAAGTTGATGAGGAATTGTTTGGGTGTTGTCTTTTAACTTGATAAAATCAGTCACCATTTTGAATTTGGAAAGGAAATGTCTAATATCAATTTCAGGTCATTTCTATGATTCAGATATTTTCAGAAGTTTTTCCTTAAAAAGGGTGCTTTGAAACGAAAATACTTCCTACACAGTGAAGCAGTCGTTTGAACCGAAGAAACAAATTAAGAAGCAGTAACCATATTTGAGAAATGTTACTCAAAAAAGTCTCCATTATTAGAGTAGCCAATACGAAGACAGCTTTGCATAGCGGAAAGGCTGAGCTCCCAAATAGCTCTTTATTCATTCAGAAAAAAAAAAAAAAGTGTATTTTTACTATACATGGTACTATCAGCTCTAGAGAACCAAGATTTTAATATTAATTACTGGGGCCTAATTTTTATGTTTTTCAGGCAGTGTATATCAGAACAGCCTGTTGAGAATAATTATTTAACCTATAGGTATTTGTCATCCGCCCAGTGAACTTTTACAGTCTTCATTTTCAGGCCTAAACTACAGAAAGCAGAACTCTGGTTTAGCAGATCTGATCATTCTGAGAACTCTTAGAATTTGTTCTGAAGAGAAAATGATTCTTTGCAGTTATATTTGCTTGGATGAGGACAGGAAGGGATCTCACTCAAGTTAAACACGTTGGATTAATGCAATGAAGGGATTAATCTATAGGCAGATAATGGCCTAGCATTATCCAAAGGCAATCAAGTGGTAGCAAGAATGTGCCTCACAAATATTTGTCTGAACATTTCTCTATATCCCAAGAGAAAATGGCAGTGGCTAAACCCCACTAATCCCATGAGGGAATATACCTGCTAGCAAGAAAAAATACTTCAGTGTTTCATTTAGCCGCAAGAGTATTATGTCAGAAAAACAAAAAGATTTGTCCATCTAAGTTAAAAATTCATGTCCCCAAAACCCCTGCAATACTTCTGCACAACCCAGATGGGAGTTTCTGTATGCCAAGTTTCCAGCAGTGAAGTTCCCTCAGGAGTTAAATGCATGTTTTGTGTATAGTCTGTTGCTACCTGTTATGTAGCTAAGCTACACTGAGATCTTTATTTTAAGCAAATATCCACAGAGCTCATGTGTAAGACTAGCTCCGTTTGGTGTTCACTGAATCTCCTTCAATGGCAAGATATTTTCCTCATTGCATGGTAGTTCAAACACTTGCCCAAGATCAAGTCCATCCTCTGTTTGCAAGTTTTTGAACTCACTTCTCATGCTTAAATTAGCTAAAGGATGTTGGAGGATGAGGCAGCTTTAATCTTTTCTACTGCAAAATGGAACAGCTTCATGAAAGAATTAGAGAAGGACAATAACTTCATGATCAGACCACTTGTCTAGATTGAAGAAGGGAAAGAAGATTTGGGTTCTTCCCTCCACTCTTGTGAAAAAATAGCACTAAATCCTACAAATAAATGAGTGTCCCTAAAGACAGATGAATGCTTAAACCTCAAGGTTATAGAAAGACTCTGTGAATGTTTAAATATTCACGGCAAAGTGAGATACTTTCAACAGGAGGAATCGAGGGAACCCCATCCCATTAGATTTTGTTGCAAAAGCAGCCAATCCTAAGTGAATTCCTAGTGAATCCTGAGCCATAAGAGGCTGCAGCTTCCAGGTCACTTAAAGTTGTTGTGACCTGCATCTGCAGAAGTGAAATGACTTTGGGGATGCTCGGTAATCTGCTCCTGAGCAAAGTGAGGCATCAGATGATGCTGAGGCCGAAGCTGGTAGGTCTTCTGGGGCCGCGTTGGCATCTCTTCCCTATGAACTGATTCCAGAGAAGTTCTTAATATGTGGCTTGCGGCTGTCAGCCAAATGAAATTTTTGATGTGCGTTTAAAGCCAGCAATATGGCCACCTGTGTTCCATAATAGCATCTAGATAGGAAAATACATGTTTGCAGTGTTTTAGGAGGAGGTAAAACTGAATTCAGACCTTCCATATACCAATAGGAAGCTCCAAGCTGTGGCTTATTAAAAAGCAGAGGTCTTCTGACAAAAGCGATTGTGAGATTTTGAATAAGGACTGGCACAGGTGCTTAGTTTCAGGAGGGATTTCACGTCTGTGAGTACAGAGTGGATGGAAGTGCTTGCCTGTAGCAAAGAGTTAGGTGCATAATACCCAGCTTCTCAAGGGAATCTTCCTGGCAGCTAGGTAATCAAATAACCACCAGAACCTATGTTTGAGTCCATTACAGAGTTCACGATTAAAGCATTTCCTACTAGCTTGTTCAGATGCCACTCAGCGCTAGCTGTTGTCGGGGACAAACATGCGAGGATTAGGGCTCTGGAGTCCTTCATGGCCCTTTGTGAAGCTGGTCCCTAGCATGTAACTGCTGGGGCCTCTTCTCCTCCCCATTCTGTTATTCGGTTACATGAAGGCAGTATGGCTGAAAATAATTTCTGAGCAGAGTGATGGGCTAGGAGAGAGAGGACAGGAAGGTTGGATGAACTTCCACAAAGGAGTTAGCAATACTGAACAGAAGAAAGAGAAATGGTGGCTATACCTGTAAAAGCTGTGAGTAAAAAATAAAAGAGAGAGAGCACAATCCCAAAGGGTCGCATAGAACAGTCTGCACTGAAGGGGAGAAAGGGAAATAGTTGAGGCATAAAAAGGCCTTTAGTTTGGTTTTCATTCATATCATTATTTATTAGAAAATCTTTCTAGTAACAGGAATAGAGGTAAGTTAGGAAGCTAGAAAGCGAAGGGGAGCTTGATAGGGAAACAGTAAAAAGGATTAGGGCAATAAGAGGAACCCAGGGAGAAAATGGAAGGTGAAACTCAAGGGCAAAAGGGCCTTTTGCTCTAGATCAATTGCAGAAATACTTCTGACTTTTCAGAGGACTAGCTTTTTGTTTCAGCCAGCTAGTAACATCCTCCATTCTTGTCAGATCTTATGCTGCAGTTATCACCTACTCTTCTCTCATACCCTCATACTTACACATGTACACACACATTCACACACACAACCATCAAGGACGGCTGCATTCATCCTACTTCCCTCTTCTCAGAGAAGAGCCTCTGAATCTCATATACCTGCTGATAGGATGGTAACGGCAGCAGGGGACCTGCCACTATGTCTAGATTCATTGGTTCCTCAAAAAGTGGCAAAGTTACTTATGGTATCAAATAACCTGCATGACAGGTGCATTGGTGGAGCTGAGTATTCTAGGACAGTTCAAACTAATTTTTCCCAGATACTCACTGCTGCTCAGACTGTCTGCAGATGCAGTGAAGAAAGACTGGAAATATTTAATGGGGAGAAACGAGAAGAAACCAGATGCAATTTCACTGAAGCTAGGTAAAACTCTTCCTTCTGGGACTCTCTATGTCCCTTTACTTGTGTTACGCAACAGAGCATTGCTAACTTGCTTTAGCTGCCGGCACAGATGTTTCCTTTTAAATGCGCATCTCCAGTGATTTTTTTGGTCTTATATGTAGCTGCGTAAGCAGGGCCTCCCGGGGTCTATGTCATGGTGTTGACTCATCTTACAAACAGAAATACGTTTTTCCTAATCACTATCCCTGCAGAGTCAGCCTGCAATTCTAAGGGCATTCTGCAAGTTTCTTGACTCGTGTCCAGAAACTCAGATTCTTTAGGCAAGATCTGCCCTTCAGCAAACCTGTGCAATTGCTCTTTTCTCTTAATTCTGCTGGTTTGTGCAGCCACACCACCCCCTCATGAGTTTTCAGGTGTCACAAGAGAAATAATTTGATCTTACAGCTAGAACTTAGTTAACAGCATTTCATCCACTTGCTTGAATATTTGATTGCTCTGCCGCTAGTCTCTACCTTATCTAGCCATCCAGTGGGTTCTGAGTTTGACACAGCTGCAGAGTTGAAAGTTTAAACTTTGGTGAGGCAATCCAGTTGTTAAAGATGTGCCAAACCACCTGCAGTATCTGATGTTATCAGAGCTTTTCCACGGGTTCACAGTCACACATAAATATTTCTCTGAGCTAGGTATTAATGGTGGCCTTCTGTTTCTGTAAGGTGCTAATTCAGAGACAAAAAGGAGATTGTAGTTCCTATCTTAAGGGCTGTAGGAGATTGGCACTGTTTCAACTAACAGTCTGCCCTACTCTGAAACCCTACTGCAAGAAGCAGGAACAGCATCCCGATTCACTGTGGACAAAGTTTTGCCTCAGCCTGCCCCTTTTCTCCTGATCTGTCTGGGTTTCCTCATGCGGAGAATGCAAAGGCTTGTGGAAATGGCTTTGAACCTGCTCTGTAACCCTTTACTGTCGGTCATAATCCTCAACTCATGGGTGTAGACATCTCTCCTCAGTGGCCTCTGTGGCAGACTGCAGCAAAAGATGGAGCAAGAAGGGTCTAGGTTCATCTCTATATGTCAGTATTGCCTTTAAAAAGGACAGTGAACGCATCTCCAGATAAATTCAATAACAAGTGATAACACATCTAGGATGCTTTTCATCTGTAGGTCTCAAAGTTTCCATGAGTACTGTTATTCTAAGCATACAGCTATCATGAGTAATAAAGCCTTTTTGCAGACGTATTTCCCGTGGGTCTTAGTTAAAGCAACTTCTTTCTGCATGGTGTCTGTTTAAGATTTACATGTAAAGCAGAAGAAGAAGGGGAGGGGGCTGTCGGCTGTAACTTAACAAGCCAGCGCTGACTGCCTTTGCATTTTGCAGTGAGTGGTTTGAGCTGCAGGCGCGTAGCTTACCCGTAATTACCACAATTTCCTGTTACACTCATTTGAAAAGACAATGTTCCTGAGGAAGCTATGAGGAGGGCAAGTAAGTTGCTGCCTTAATTTCTGTGTGTTTGATTAAGAGTGCTGTCTTAATTGTGCTGCCTAAAGCTTATTTACAATGCTTCTCAAGCTGCAATATCTTTGGGAGAGATGAGAAGCCTTGTGCTGCCATATAACACACATGGGCAAGCTCAGAAATTCTGTAGTCCTCCCAGCATGTTGCTCAAAAACAGCTGCAGAAGATTTGAGGCGACTCCTTCATTTACTGATGCTGTAACTATGAGGAAAGTAGCGTGAATATTCAGTTGCAAGATATTGCTGCAGCTGGGATGTCAGATAAGAATATGCAGCCATTAGTAAACCTACTGTATTACTATAAGTGCTCCTTAAAGGTAGTAACTGTAAAAGCAATTTTGTATGTTCAGACTAGCATGTTTCTAAAAATTACTGAATTATTTATGCCTTCAGACGGACTCTTCCTACAGTTGTGGAGTGTGAGCTAGAGATCTCCCTTACTATAAACAAAGCAGCTTTTTCAGTATAGAGGATATTTGTAACTTTTTGCTAAACAGTTATGGCTTCCTGCCTTTGTTAAGGGAAATATGGTGGAGGGAAACAGCAAGTATGCTGTCTGTCTGATACACAGATAACCTGTTTAGGGTGCACAGGGTTACTGCACGGCTCGCAGCACAGATGTGACTGATTTGACTTTGCCTGCACTCCTGTCACAACAGCAATTGCCCTGTAGTTAGAGCACAAATGTGCACAGAGGACTAAGTATAGCTCTCAAATAAGGGGATTATCCAGAAACATTATTAGGTGCTATGCTTTTTTTCTGGGCATACTATGCGTGTGAGGAAATGTTGTGGGAAAATCTGGGTTGCTAGGCAGTTGTTTTGCTGGTAATACAGGAACTAAGCCAATGCAGAGCAAGTCATAAAGACTATTCTTTTCAGGCCACATAACAGCAAAAAGCCTTAGCAGTTTCTTTGCGCTCTGAGTTTTCCTTAGTGTCTGAGCATTAGGGAAACCATTGAAGCCACCTACCACTGCTCTCTGAAACTGATAAATTGTCTGCTACACTTTTTTCTCCAGTCACCCAAAAGTTTTCAGTTTTTAACACCTCTCTGATCTTCACTCAGTTTTTAAATTCCAGTTCAGTCAAACAAAACTTCCATTGGCAGCTCTGGAAAAAATGAGATTTAGAAAATGAAAGAAAGCTGTGAAGTTGAAATGTAGCAAATGGAAAAACTAGGACCAAAAATTATTATAGTTTAGTGTGTGCAATGAATAATATAGAAATGAAATTATTTAGCTGTACACCCATCAATGACACTTTTTCAATTTCTTTATGTGCTTCTTCACTTTATAGGTTCATTCAGTTAACTCTGCTTAAGGATAACTAGAGTACTCTCCTGTACAGTTATGCTAACTTAAAACATCATTAACTAGATATGAAGTGACATGTGCAGGCCCACAAAGATTCCTGTAGTTTGTGTGAAGAACCACAACATTCAGAATCTCACTAACTGGGACTAATTTCCATTTCTGAGATAAAGTGGAGAGAAAAGTAAAGCCCCTGGGCTTTACACTCAATTTCAGTATACTGTGAGGCAATCTAAGGCACTTCAGTTACAAAATTAGAAATCCAACTCCAGACAGCAGGAAGCCAGAGAGCTGCTCTCCGGGAGAGTCACTGATACTGTACTAACACTCTGACTCTGATTTGATGAAAAGAGAGGATATTTTTCAGTACTGTTATTCAGCTTATCTCTGTTGCCTCCCATGAGTCTGCAAAAGGTTTTATGTCAGAGAAGCTACCACAAGAACTGATGCTAGGGATCATCACTACTGACAGTGCCAGCAGGGTCTAAAGACCAAACAAACGTGGAGAACAGGATCTTGTGTTCTGAGTCACCTTCCCGGTGTCTGGTGACAAATTTTATTTTAAGAATTATTGTGGCTTTAGTGTTGGTGGTGCCAAGCCAAACCTCTCTCAGTGCCAAGCTTGGCAGTGGTGTGAATGGTTTTCCATGAACGCTCAGGATGATGATGAATTTCATGTAAAGAGTAGCTCTCATTCCTACTGCGTATAATGCACAAGCTCTTTGGTGGCCTGAGAAACCAGAAGCTGGGTGTCATCTTTCACAGATACTGTATGTGCCTTCCTTCATTTTCCTTGATGTATTTAAGTCAGTATTTCCCAAGGCATAAATACGAACATTATGGCACCTCTTCCGCTCATATTTGTTAGTTGCAATTTTATTTAACATTTTAGCTGAATATAAAACTTTATTTTATTCATAGGCCAATTCCATTTCTTTCTTATTGCACTTCATAAATAAATCAATGTACAGAATTGTGTTACAGAAGCTCTACTAAATAATAAATAATGCATTTGATTAGCCATACGATTCTGTGCTTGTCTCTCTGCACAGTGTTCATCTAATTTACAATTTTTTTTGTGTGTGATAGGAGATGTAAATGAGGATGTGGCTTTTTGTTGTACCTTTCATAAAACTCATGAGTGCTGTGAGCCAAATGCCTCTGCAAAGGGATTGTATAGACCAACATTATACCGAGCAAATTTGTGCAGTTTAAGTTGTGTTTTTTATTGTTTTTGTTACAAGTCAGTGAAGTTTGGAGTTGATAGGCAGAGTGTACTCCTAAAACCTGGTGACTGTGACATATAGATTTTTTTTAAATGATCTTCAGAAGATATTAGAGGAGCCCAGAGTCTAGTTATTCTGTCTATTGTGTACTTGACATATATGAAATCCATTTACATTTTCTGTATGCTTCAGGAAATCACATGATGCTATTATGAGGGCAAGGGTCTAGAGAGCACTTTAAGATAAATGTTTGTGTATTGACTGATGACTGGAATATCAAGACTGATGATAGCATTGCAGGAAGGTTTGTCAGGATTAAATGCGGATATGGAGCCACAAATTAACAAATGAATGATTGTTTCTCTTCACGAGCTTCTACAGCACCTACATGTGCATTATGATGTTCAAGCTAAGTAGGAAATTGACTTAACCACCTGGTATTGACAAGATCAAGGCTGATTCTTCCCTAAAAGCTTACTTGCCCATTGTTTATCTCAGTGACAAAGCTTCCCTGCAGCAAATCTCCTGTTGCTTCCCAGCAGCATGAGCAGTGAAGGCAAAACAAGAAACTAATTGAAGACACCAGAAAGACTTGTAGTAAAACTGGACTGTGAAAAGATGGTGAGCCCACAAGCTTTTGGGACTCAGTCCAGAACAGAGTGCTGAAGAGTACCTACAGGTAACTAAATTAATCCTGAAAAGTTCTGGCTTAGCTATGCTAGGAAAGTAGCTAAGATGTCTTTGATATCACAAGATATCCTGGCCTGTGGAAAGCCAAAGGCCGTGGGGCACTATGAATGGGCCTACAAACTATGAATGGGAAGATTATCAAAAACTCTGCAGAAAATGCAAGTGAGCAGCTAAGGTGGAAACAAACCAATTTGCTGGGAACTTTGAAATTATGGAATTAACTTCAGATTTCCAGGTTGAGAGACGTATTAATAATAATAAGGACTGAGAAGGAAGACCTACCAGGCAGACTCTAGATTATCAAGGCTGAGACTTTGATGATCTCAGGAAAGAGACATCCTAAAGACAATATGATATTCAAAATGTAGACTTGAACAAGCAGATGATGATGAGGATGGCATCCTCCTGGAGGAAGTTAAAGAGTGTTGACCATAAGTGACTGGAAGACAAGGTCCAAAGAGATGGCTTAGATGGCTCTAAGCAGAGATAAGCGATAGAAGGAGGAGATGGTCTATTCCGGAAGTCACGTGTACTCTATAATATGTGGAAAGAAAAGAAAACCTCTTAATAAGGAAAGTCACTTCTGCTGATGGCACCTACGAAAGGTGAACTGCCAAGTTGCACAAGGCACCGTAAGATGGATGATCAGTGAAATTATATCCTGCTCAAAAGATTCATGGTACAGAGAAGTATGTCTGAGGAACAAGCCACTGCTCAGTGTCTGGAACTAACAAGATGAAAGTCATCAGTCATTCTGCTTTAATAAAGCACTTTACCTAGTGGTTCACAAAGTGCTAGTGGTTCACAGGAGACAGACAAGGGTAGCTCCTAAAAATATCTAAGATGCAATGAGATCAGTAGTGTTGGTGAACAGCACAGACTACACAACTGGCTCAAGGTGATAACTGGCAGTGCATAGGCTATTTGTTATCTCTCAGCACTTTCTTAGCCTTCCTGGAGAAACTGATTAATGGAGTTATAATGACAGAAAGAGTCACAGCAAAAAGATTCCTTTATTTTGCAAGCACAGAGAATATAGATTTGAAGAGAGAAGTCAATAGCTTCCTCAGACTAGTGAATTATCTGAACTGCATGTCAGCCTGTACCAGGCATGACAATGACAGTGGCCTTCTGCAACAGAGAGGAAGAGAATTGCATGAATGTTAACAAGGGTGTTCTGTCACATAGGATAGCAAATGCTTGAAGGAAGTCATGAGGAACTGCTTGGTAGAGATGGTCTTGGCTTATGTGAGGTCTCCATAGAGAGGCAAGGAATCAATAGTTTTCAATCTGTGGTTTACGCATCCATGGGAGTCTGTGGACAACTTAGTCCATGCATGACAATGCAGAAATGCAAGCTTTACTGTCAATGGACTTAACATTTGTAAATAGTGTTGAGGGGGCAGATAAGACGTTAGAGAAAAGGAAAAAAGAAGCAATATGTTACATTTTAGGCCCACCTATAAATGCCAGGATCACATCTGTTAAAACTTTCAGCTCTCCCTGGGTCTGTAGCTAAAGTTGCTTTAATAATACAGACCTGTCACTTGCCATTAATCTAAAATGTTGCTGCCAAAGTAGCTTTTAAAGAGAAGACATTTTTCAATGTATATCATCAGTACCTAAACTGAGGTTGGACTACTCACTATATTCATCATTGTATGGGAAAATGTGGAAGAACATCGAGGAGATAGGCGATGGAAGCTAGCCAGACCGTTCCGTGGGAAAAGGAGCATCAACAGGGCATGTTGACCCATAGTCATGTGGCTGAGCCCATGCCAGTGTGGTGCTGCACCTGGGCTTTGAATCTGAAGTAGCGATGAGCTCAATATGCTTATTGCGCGTGTGTGTTGTCCATAAAAACCTCATATAGTGCCCCCCCAGCATTCCTCGCCATAGACCAACGCTCAGCAGTGCCAGGGACTCTTCCGCTCTATTATTGCCTTGATCGGGAAATCCCTGGGGAACCCGCACTCAGGCACAGAAGTAATAAACGCTCAGTATCAACCCTAGTATGCCTTGTGTTTGTGTATGTGTCCCTGCCAGGAGTCCAGGCGGTGCCCCCGCCTTACCCTTACAGTCATCCTCTCAGTCGCTTCAGGCATTGGTTATGTCGCCATATCCACCTCTACCGTCTGCCAGGAGGCAGTGTCTTACCCAAAGAATAATGCATCTTCTACTGACTCTGATGGAAATATGATAGTATTATCTTTAAAATATTGGTGGGCTCTGTGGCAGAATGGCATTTGTTAAAAAAAAATCCTCTGCCTTGTTTAACTAATTTGTATCTCTTAGTGTTTTCATAGTTTGATATTCCCAAATGCTCTCCCTAGACTTCTGGGCACTATTCCAGGAGTCATTAAATCTTTCAGAAAGTATCCCAGAATGGTGTCCCCTCTGTAAGTATTCCTTGGAATAGTTTGTGTGATGATGTCTTGTGAGGAACAAGGACACAGGGCGTTGAAATGTTATTAGTCCTCGCATAAGCTAAAGTGCTTTCTGAGAGGTTCTTAAAAGCGTGTCAGTAAAGTGTCTGTAAAGGAGATTGATAGGAGAAGCATATACTGCAATGAAATAAATGCACAGGCGAGAAAAGTTTATGTGGCAAAGATCTCAGGAAAAGCCCTATGCAGTAAGCAGACATAAATATCTCCTTCTTAAGCTTTTCCCCCTTTTAACGCCTTCTTCTAGCAAAGATTTAGTTTTGCCCGCTTAGCCCATTACCACACACATTCATAGCTGTGTCTTGGGTTTTAGGGTTGTACTATCCTTTTTCAAATGTTGATTATGCATTTTCCTTCTCATTTCCTCCTCTGCACACACAAGTATGTCATAAAGGCATCATAGAGTCATATTCCGGTGAATCCTCTGAGACAAAAATAATAGGAGCTACCTGAGGGAAGGAGTGCAGTAAATGGCTCAGAGGATTGGAGTCTGAAGCTTTAAACAAGAGTAAGAATTAAAAAACTGATGCTATAGGGAAGTGAAGATGTTTTAGAAAATGAAAAACTGAACCTTAATTCTGACTGTGGCTTTCAAAGAAAAAATGGCTTCCTTCACCTACTCCTCCCACCACATAAACAAATTTTTCCCTCAGAATAACAAATTAGGATGACTACAGTACAGAGAGAAAGCCAAAAGACTTGCTAAAATTTATATTACACGTACCACTATGGCTATGTCATATAGAAAAAATGCGTGGTTTTTCCCCCCATTTTTAATAGCAATAACCAAGAGAGGTCAGGGCATTTCCTACGGATTTATTGACTGTTCCTAGTTAATATCCTTCACCTTGCTTATGGATGACCATTTGCTCCCATCCAGCCATTAATCTCCAGAAAGTACCCTGCACTGCAGTCCCTGTTTCCTATATAGCAGCAATGCAAATCGGTAGAAATGATGATTGAAGAGTGGGTAGAGGCACTACCCTATACCTAAAATGTGTGTCATGTACAAGAATAGGGACAGGAAGCTAAAAGCTCTTCCGCCCAGGACCAGGTTGACTCTTGTAGAATGCAATGCAGTATTTCCTTTGGAAATTGAGTGAAATAGGTTAACTTTTTCTGGCCGCTTTCTGTACAGTAGCCCCATTGCCCCAGTCAAGTTCCTGTAGGAGATGTTATTGGATACAATAGCACCTCAAGACATTATGGCATTGATATAGGGTCTTTTATGTCACTAATGACTTTTTCTGCATTTTTGATTGCTTTCTGATATCCGATGTTGTAATTAATTAGCCAAATGTATCGTCTTTGATGAGTGGCATTTTTTCATACTTCCACTTTGTTCAGTCCCTGAATGAAATTACATTCCCCTAATCTCTGACAAATTACAGGTGGAGAATAAATGCAGCATGCAAAAACATATCTTAGGGAAAATACAGATGGAATTTGACAGAATACAACCAAGGAAACAATATAAATAAAAGTCGAACTATTTATAAATGTTTCTCTTTTTTTGCTGTGGATGTGAGGAGTTACGTTATTTGAATACACTTTTCTCTCATGCCATTTTTTTATTCTTATCCTAGCAGTAGGCTGCTAGGGAAATTCCCAGCAGTAAGTACGATCACTGTGAGCTCTGGGTGCCCCTTCAGAGAATACCGTGCTGCCGAGGTGCCCCAGAAATACTCGAGCTAGTTCTGCAGTGGGAACCAGGACGTGGAGCAGAGCTCTGCCTTGCCCAATCCGCTCCGCTGAGCAGCGAAGCTAGGAAACTTGGGCAGCCGCTCTGCTAACATGACTACGCTGCTTCCAAGAATGAAAACAGTCATCTGACTGCTGCCAGCTGACTTTGTAGTTAGTCCCATACTGTCACTCAAGTGGTCGCAATTGGAGCTTTCAACACATAGTTCTAAGCTTGTATGATGAAGAGGGTGTTACAGTTTCACGTAATGGAGTTTATTTTTACTTTAATTTACAAAACAAAGCATTGTAGCATTATAAGCAGTTAGGCACCAAAATGTCTTGAAAGAGCTTTGCTTTCAGGCTGAAATCTTTCCAACGTGCATCGTCCAATTGTATATAAACTGTCTCGCACCTTGTACAAATAATGCCGTCCGCATTCCTTAATTCAGCTTCCCAAAGCTCCTGTGGGCACAGCTCAGCCCTGTACAGAGGGCTCCCAAGGTGGGAGAGGGGCCCAGTGCCCAGGTCTCGGAGGGGCGGGCGGGGAAAGGCCCTTCCTCGCGGGGGGGGCGCAGGGCCGGGTGCCAGGGCTGCACGCCGCAATGCCACCGCAGAGGTCACTTAGCAACAGGATGCGTTAGCAAAGCGAGTTCTCTTCTGAGTAGCGCCAAAGCAATGCGGGCTGTGACCAGGTGAGCCAGAAAATGAAGGAGTGACCCCACCAAAAGGGCATAAAAGTAGGATGAGAAGGGATGAGGCAGCAGAGAAAAGAATGTGAATGATTATTCGGAGAAGAAGAGGACTCAGGGAAATGACAGTGAGGCCCATCACAGAAATTGAGCAGAAAAAATATGAGCAAAGGGAGTTAGTCTCCAAAAAACATAACGTGTGTGCCCGAATGACAGTAGTGCTGGTATGTATGTGTATATTTCTAGTGGTTATTTCCTATAGTTTCTAATAGATATTTCTGAAAGCATAACAGCTATAATAAACAGAGTGTATTATATTATTTTTACTATTTAAAACTAAACTTTTGTTTATTCTATAGATATGGTATTAATAAAACAATATATATCTAAATAATAAATAAACCTATTTTACACATGTAAAAAAATACTTTCTTGGTGACAAGTATTGCTGGAGATGATGAGGATGAGTAATACTGTATTAGTATTCCAGTTACTACTACTCAAGTTGTCCTAAACAAGAGGTTATACAAACACAGGGCGCTAGAGAGCTTGTGCTTTGAAAAACTTGCAGGGTAAATAAACATAACACGGACTGGGGGGGTGGGAGGGGTGGTAATTGTAGCTCTTACCACTGTCTTTTTTGCTTTTATCATCTGTATCCAATGTGACAAGATGTTTGCTCAAATTCATGAGGGCCACACTCACCATATCGGGCCCCGTTACCTAGCCTTGGTGTTAGGCATGGGCACACATCCTTGGTGGGACATCAAGCAGTGGATAATCTCTGTATGGAGGTAGGCGTCTCAGCTTGGGGCAGCAACCTCGCTCTCCTCCCACAGCACCAGGAACGTGTGAGTTCCCATGGCCATGATTTGGTAAGGAGAGGCAGGGAAAATTGCATAGCCTGAATTAAAATCTAGGACAAAATAGTGTTCTGAAAACTTTTAGCAGCATGCTGGGGATGTTTTCCAGGACTGTCCTGCCTCGTCACTCTCTGTATCTCCAGCCAGGCCAAAGGTCCAGTCTGACTTTCCTCAGTTTTAATTGATGATTTCCTGGAATTTCCCAGTAGTTGCATCAGGAGGAAAAAGCATTTGACAAGACTTAAAGACTAAATTAAGTTGGCTAAACTGATTATTCCTTTTTTTCTCTACTGTGATCATGGGGCAGTTCAAGGGAAAATCAGGAGACATGTGGAAAACAGACTGCTTGCTGGGGCTGTGGCTAGGGCAAGCACTGGGCTGTGGGAAACCCTAAAGAGGTAGGAAAGAGGGGGACCAAGCTGGGAAGAGGGGCTCAGCACCAGACCACAGGGTAGGACACAGAGCTTTTGTGCGGAGGAAAGTGGGGTGAAGAAGCTGGACGGGAGAAGAGCTGAGCTCTGATCCTCATACCAATTTCTGGAATGCAGTACCCTCCTCCTGTTCCTACCTTGGTTTTTAGTGTTCTTATTTTCACTTTCCCTGAAGCACAAAAGGAACTCAGATGCTTTATAACTTAGCTTGTGCCCTGTTACATGAAACTTAGTGCATACTTAGCTAGGGTGTGAATATACAGCTTATCAGCTATTTTATGCTATATTCCCTATAGATGTTCTTAATATACAGTACAGGTTATTGTAACTTATTGTACTTTCAAAGTGACCATGCAATAGCCTAGTGCAGACTAAGCTTGTGGGCTGTAAATTCACATTGTGAGGCACAATTCTTTCATGGCATCGAAGGAGTATTGTATGTTTTGGCGGGAGGAATCTGCCATTCATGTTTCCCGAGCACTGCCTGCTTCTTATGTGTCACGGACCTTTTACACAGGTTTGACTCACTCAGCTGGGGCTTGAGGAAGGAACTGTGAAGGCAGTGGATGAGATGAGAGGCATCTTTCTTCAGTCTAGTCTCTGTTCAGCCCAGATTCCCATATTTGCAGGACTTGTGGAGCTATTTGCAAATCCAGGAGATGAGAAGTCAGGAATGCTGTGAAGACAGCCCATCCCTCTTTCCCCAAGGCTGTGAGAGCTGTAACTGGGAGGCTTGTTCAGAAGGAGCAGTTTCAGTGGAATAAACAAGCACACCAAACAGTTCCTTGTAGTGGACAGGCTAGAGAAATAAAGGTTAACTTGTAATTAATCAAGGCTGTAAAGGCAGAGATAATTAATTCTATGTTTAATTAGGAGATCATGTCCATGAAAAAGGATGTTCCATGGGGTAATAGTTTCCTGTGACATGTAAATGTAAAGACCGAATTAACTAGCTTGGTAAAAGCAAATGCTGAGGTGAAGGGGTACAAACACACAGTATGTAATACATTTGCACTTGTAGTAGAATTATTTTATTTTTGTCATGGAAAAAAGACTGAAGGGGGTTGAACATTATTATCAGGGAGAAATCTCTGCTGGTGACACTTGACCAACCTATCATTACTCAAGTGGCACTCTGAGTTCTTCTGAAAAAGGCTATTTACTTCTCTATAGCCTCACAATTGTAGAAATCTTCTTTATTTAAGAATGAGCTAGTCTTAAAATAACTTATTTGCAAGTAATGCTGGCTGTCTGACAGCCTGACGGGCAGACAGACACTCTGTTTGGTATCATTGCAAGGTAGCATCAGGGAGATGGGTCTTTTCACGGGATAATGGTATCTTGCAGATACATAAATGATCAGACATTAATGGAGAAACATATGTCAAGGCAAAGACAACATGTTTATGTTTGGAGCAAATAATCAAGTAATTTCTTAAGTAAGTAACACATGACTGAGCTCTTAGGGGAAGGTCTTCATTTATACAATCTCCTCCCTCCTTCTGAATGACCTTAATGTAAATGAAGATGTGGCCTTTAATATAGTAGCTGCTGGTGAAGCTGAGTGTCGGTTGCTTTCTGTACCACTACAAACCATGTGCATTCTGAACGGTGCTCTTCTGTTTGGTTAAAATACAAAGTTATTAGAAAAAAAAATTAAAGATGCTGTAGTACTCGATGAACCTTGCCCTGCCTAATCTATTATTCTCTCCTGATAACTCTCTGTATCTGCAGTGGCAACAACTGCACAGAACAGATTTCCTGCTACCACCATGCCTATCAGTGTATCTGCCACTGTACTTCCTCCTGATGTATACGCTGCCATATTTTGCCTTATTGGCTTCCAATTCAAATTGGTATCGCTGATGAAAATGTGACTCTATTTGACCTAGTCCTTTTCACTGGTCTGCTCGATTTTTCTCTACTTGAGAAAAGGAGTTTAATTAAAAGATAGGACAGACTTTGCTGACCGGGTGCAGGGCATGGCCAGGCAAGTGAACTGACCGGCCACATTTACATGTGACCGGCCCCTTTTTATCCCCATATCCTTCCAGTTTCCCATGTTTGTTTCTCCCCAAATCACCTAGTTACCTCCCTTTCTCTGCCTTTGGTTTCCCCTTTAAACACCCTATAGTAAGTTCTGTGCAATCCTGAAATGCTCTTCCCCTGCATCCCCCATTGTGTCCCTTACCCTGAGGCGGTGACCCCCCTAAGTGTGCGAGGTGCTCAGGAGAGCTGCTCCCGTTGACCCATGGTGCTGGGTTTCATCCTGGCCCACGGGCCTGATGCTGCCCTGGGACAGCCCCGGAGGAGCCAGACAGGATGTGTGTTCTCCAAGTAGGTGATTCGGGGTCCCCTGCCTGCCGTCCTGTTTCTGTGCATCTCTGCGCTTGTGGGGATGAGCCCTTGGTGGGCTGAGAGCTCTCCTGTGTCTGGGCCTGGGAGTAGCTGGGGCAGTGTATTATGTGGGTGCCCCCAGCTGCCACGTCTGTGCTCCTTTGTGCTTGTGGAGACGAGCTTTTATCACATAACCTAGCATCTTTTTTTATTTGCCTGTTATTTAAAATATGATAGATGGTAATGTAGTACATATCCCAAATGCAGTTTTAATCAAGTTGATAATGTGCGATACATTATACCTAAGTAGTTCGGACTAGCTGTAGATTAACAGGAAGTCTAACTTTTATTTGCAATAGAAGGTTTATAAGGATGACTTGTTCTTCACCTGTGGTACTGCTTGTCCCAGGCCTTTGGGGTGAAAAAAGGATACTTTGGGGAAGGGGCTCACTTGCTCTGCATGAAAGAGACTCTTAGAGCTGATGGCTAAACTGTGGGACCCAGGAGAGCCTGCCAGCTCCATGCTGAGGTGAAATCTAGGCATCTACCAACACCCTGCTTTATTCCCTGTATGCCTTGGGAGGAAACTGGGAGGTGTGAGGGTGTTTGGACTCGTTTGCTAACACGGTCAACAGGACTGTAATGTGCATTACACAGTCTGCCTGTCCATTGCTAGACAAAAATGGATGTACTCCTCCTCACTCATTCCTTTCCTCAGTCCAGACCTACATGACAGCTCAGTGAAAGCATGCTCAGCCTTACTGTCACTCAGTAGGAGAAAAAATGCTGAGACATAAGCTTTTTAGGTCAGTTCTTGGCTTTCTCTGAATTAACACTGAACTTGACAGACTTTAAAGAGGCTCTCTTGTGAGGAAGAGTCTTGGCTGAATTTCTCCTAAACGTGTAAGTGCCAGCCTCACCTTTGCATGGAGGACATAGTTTCTTGTTCAATGAGTCTGTAAGCATTATATGTGAGTAATGATAAGACATGAATACAATCCTACAAAGTCCTACAAAATTGTATGGGGAGGAAGCCAAAGCAGTGTCTTATTAAAAATCTAGTTGCGTAGATGCTTCAGTAAATAGTGTCAGATACCTGACTCAATAGCGTCAGATACCCCACTCTATTGTCATTCACATCCAGTCAAAGCATGTGCAAAATGTGAATGTGAAATTCACATTTTCAAATTGCATATTTTCAAAATGTGAGACTAGAATAAAAATTAATAAACAACTGCATAGGTACAGCAGACTGAGAATCGGTGCCATGAAACATAACAGAGGTCTTTTTTTAAGTGTAGGACAGTGGTGCTTTCCTGCAAAAATATCTAAATTTTTACTTTTATTAAATAAAATTAATGCTCTGTTTTTTGTTTTTTAGAGGGACTACTTTTTGATGGAAGAGCTCTGTTATTGTTACTCTGGTGAGTAAAGCTTAATAAGTAGCATGAATGAAAGCTTAACAAAGGTAGTAATTCCTTTTCAGTGTAGCCAAAAGGACTTCCTAACTTCAAAATATCTGCTCCGTGCAGATTAGAACATTGCCACTGATAGCTGACCAGAAAGTGAACGTGAGAATCAGAGTTTTCAGTATGAATTTGCATGTATCAAGTCATGATCTTCCTTGTCTTCATTCACTATACCCGTGTTACTGAGCTTGTACTATGGTTCTCAACAACTTCCTTCTGAACGTACAACTCCAGTACAATTATGTTGACATTGTAAACCTCCAAATCCTGACTGCTTCCTGTTGTGAATGCTTTGTACAGGTATAGTGTCAAAAACAAGCCAGGTTTGAGGAGCTATCTTACATGTTGGGAATACTGCAGTGGGTGGTGGCGTCACTGAATGACGTTGTGAGAGGGATATGTTCCATCACAGAGACTATGGAGAGGGCTTTCTAAAGGGAAAATATTGAGGAAAGTGCAAAATGCTAAAATTGCTGAGATATTTTGTAGTATTGTCTCAGGCATATGTCAAGAGCCTGGTCTTGACTTGGATACTTTTTTTTCTTCCATTCTTACGTTTTTCTGTGCAGATCAGATATTACTCTGGACTAAGGTGTTATTTCACAATCCCAAGAACAGCATACTTATTTTTACTGAGATCACGGCAAGAACATAGAATAGTTTCCTGAGAAGCGGTAGAAACTGTATTGTTTGTGACATCTGAGAGGATGCTGGAGAAAATAATGTTAAATAAAGAAAAATTATGATATTTTGCAGGGAGATGAACTCTGACACATACTAGATTTCTTCTAGATCTACCTTTATGATTCTTTGAAAGAGAGAACAGAATTAGAAACAAAGATAATAATTTACAGCTTTTAAAAAAGGCAATCTGTATTTTGTTTCCAGCAATATTAAACAACACTGAAGAAGGAGAAACTGTAATTGTTGCCATCATTGGTTTCTAACTGAGGTCACATATGCTGTAGCTACCAATAAGTTTATGTAACACAGTGTCTAAAATGTCTTTGTACTCAGCAAAGGTCATAAATAAATGGTTCTCAAGCTTAATCAGTGGAACCTCAGGACAAATGCTGTATTTGACTGTAAATCCAGTTTATACCCATTGAGGTCAGCAGAGTTGCTTGGGATTAACAGTCGAATAAGTGTGTTTAGAACATGGCGCCATGCTTTTAATTGTGTAATTTGCACAGAATAATTTTAAAGAAAAGACTCAGTATGCAAAAATATAAAATAATAGCTACAGGACAAAAAATGAAAAGTTAAACATTGCTTAATATTAAAACAATTTTTTTTGTTTCCTTTCTTAAAACAGACTATAAAACTAGTGAATACTTTATGTAGGGATTACAGTGACCAGTTTTGTATGTAGGGTATTTCAGAATAGGATTTACAAATACAACCTTGCTCTCTTTGTGGTGTTTATCTGCTTGATCTGTTTTATCTTTTGGGGATCTGTAGGCAGGGCCATAAATCTTCTGGAGAACCAGAAGCTCTCAGGAGGTGTCTGTTTGCCGAGTTCCTGCTGGGACAGTTTAGATTCCTGGGTTTGTTTCGTTTGTCTTTCAGCACTTAGGTAATGGGGAGCATGTTCACAATCTCGGATCACGCAGAGGAATTGGTAGGGTCCTTTGCTTCAGGTTGTAAATCAACATTCAATGGTCTTGGGGAAGCAAAGGCAGCAGGGGGGAGAAGATGTTTAGCACAGGTGGTCTGCTCATTTTCTGAAGCAGCTGAGAGTGATCAAGTGGAATGTCAGGCTCAGTGGAGCAATGTTTGTGAACCTATAAAGCACATCTTGCATTTCTATGTAACTAGTTAGGGAGGTTAGAGGAAAGGTGAGGTGCTTCTACAGAGAAGAAAAATCAAAAAAGGAAAGTAATAGAATATAAATCACATTTGAGTTCAAGGTTTATATGCTGGTCTGGGTCAAAACTTTCCTAAAATTCCCTGGGTTTAGATCCTAAGCTTTATGCTGTTTCAGTTCTAACAGGATTGATGTAAAATGGAGAGGAAGGGGGAAAAATCCAGAAAGATACTGATGGAAGGTGGAGGTAGTCCATTTGAAAGAATGAATCAACTCTCCTGGGGTTTCCTATCTGTTTTTTTCTAGACAGGAAACTGATTAGATAGACATAGATGTAGATATAGACATAGATAGATACAGAAACGCAGTTGAGCAGACTGCAGCTGTTGTCTGCTGCTGGAGCCAGGCACTTTCTGTAGCTGTAGGGACTCTTTTCCTTAATTTGTGCACAAAACGTGGTCTGACTCTGGCCCTGGAAGATAAAATGACAGAGGTGTGGTTCAGTGCTGCCGTTTAGGGGAACGTATCGGGCTGTGTGAAGTTAAAGGGGATAGGTTTTCCTGTTTCTTTTCTAAAGATAATTTTTACAGTGTGCAAATATGGGAGGTGCACATACCCTCTGGTCACTTTTCCTGCAAAAGCATCATGGAAACACAGATAAAACCAGGCAGCTAATTAATTTAAAGGTAAAAAGTTGAACAACACAAGTAACTGTTAAATTCATTGCCAAATACAACAGTTCTTGTGAGTGCGCCATAAAAAAAATCATAAATGTGCTTCTGCCAAATAGTTTTTGTTTGTTTGTTTTGTGATCTTGCTGCAGAAAAAAGATTTGTGTTTTGAGTACTTCCCATTTGCTCTCTAGTCTTGATTTTGCTCAATGCACAAATATTGTCTTTTTCCAGCCTTGCTTTTTTCTTCATAATGCTTAAAGCAAATAACAATAGAAATGCCCTTCATCTTGAGGAAAATTTACTGTGATATCTAGAGACCTCTTTTGGGGGCAGACTGCATCCTGCTTGGAAGATAATGTGGAGCTGTGTTGTCTCAGGAAGAAAGGACAGCGTTCCTGGGCATTTCCAGGCCTGCGGGGAGTGTCTCTCCCTTCAGAAAGCCCCTGGCTCTCGCCCAGCCTAGAGATTTTATCTCTTTCAGCAGGACACCTTGCTGCTTTGAGGTGGCTCCCTGCCAGGTGGCAGGAGAGGCGCTCGCCTGCTTTCTGGCGAGATCTGCAGGCAGAAAACTGCTTGATACATTGGAATCGAGGCTTTCTGCAGTAGTATGTCCATTTTGCTTGCAAGTTTGGCGAAGAAGCAAGCAGAGAGGCAGGCTGGCTTGGAGGTGCCTTCATACAGGACCTGGCTAGCTACCTGGTGGGCTGCCAGGCTCCCAGCATCTTGGGCTTCCCCAGGCACACTAGAGGGCAACTGCCTGCTGAGTTGTGAGGCCAAGGGAGGCAGCAGCGCAGAGGTTTTGGAGCCTGGGACTTTGCCGGGAGAGCCCCTGTGGAGCTGGGCTTCCTAGGACACTGGGCACCTCAAGGGACGCCTTAGGCAGATCCCTGGCTCTTCAAACAGCTATCTGGCCAGGGAGCAAGCCTACATCTAAAATATTCATGATTTATTCCTCCCGTGAAAAAATCCCCACGTTCCCTTTTACCGCCAGCTCGAGGCAGTTCGACGTTCGTGCCTCTTTTCTCTAGACTTGGTCCAATGCTGTGTGTAATGCTTACCCTGATAACCCACTTATTAGATGTATTACAGGTGTATTCAGCACTGTGAATCTATATTCAGCCTGTGAAATAGGCAGGAATACTTTGAAAAATCTTTTTATTTTCCTAGACTTAACACTATGCTTGAAATGCTGATGTAGTCTGTGTAAATCAGCTTCCTGAGTGAAAGAGATTTGTTGATAGTAGTTTGTCATTTTAATTGTAATACTCACACTCTACATAGTATGTGAAATTTACTGAAAACAAAATAATTCATAAAACCATCAGACACTTGGCTCTTGTCTGCACATTCTGTCTGCATGGCCCTGCCTAGCAGGAAGAACATGAACAGAGCAGCTGGTTTCCATCAAATGGCATCCTGACGGTATCAAGGAAAGTACGCTAGGCCCTTCTGCCTCTATCGTTTATGCTCGGCAGATCAGCTGACGTGATATTCTCTGATAGATCTCTCTCCCTCTCCGTAGCGTCCTGGAGAGCTGCACTGCAGCGGCCTATTCATGCTGCATTTGACCGATAGCTAAGTGAATAGAAGCGCGCTATCCAAAAGAAGGCAGTAGTGCTGGCTTTCCATTAATACTCTTTTGTCCTCTCTTGGAGAGAGTTCTGGGGGGAAAAAGCCATCACAGTCGGGCATCTCTTATCTATTAAATATTTCTTACTTTACTAAACTGTCAATTTTGAGGTGAGGTCTTACGATGCAATGGGTTTTGCAAAATACTGTCATCTGCCTGCTGCAAATCCAACTAAGATTATACATTATTCTTTCTAGACCAGAGACCATATGTCAATGGCAACAACTTTTGTTCAGTGACCTGGAACCTGATTTGTAAATGCATTTGTCCAGTTTTATGTTCATGTAGTTCCTTTGTGTTTTTTAGTATACTAGCCCTGATGCAAAAGTGCTTCATGAAGCAAGCAGCTTGATTAGGCTTAGGGTTGTTTGAATATTTTACTTTATCAACTCTAACTTTAAGTTATTTCTTCCAGATAACTACATTTTCACGGTTGTCCAACATAAAAACTTGCCAGGTGCCTCACACCCTGGTGTTGTGACACCAAATTACCGAATCTTTAACTTTCCCGCAGAAATATTTGCGTGCAGCAGTGTTTTTATGAGTGTCTTAAAATTACATTCTGTAGTAAATACATTGTCTAGTAACCACTAGAATACATTTAGTACAAATGTAATAGAAAAGGGTAAATATTAAACAATTAGATTTCATTTAAAAGCCAAGGATGCACCTCATCATGATTTACCAGACATTAAGACAAAAATCTCCTATGTAATCTTAACCAGCAATAATGACATAAAGACAAAGGGAAGTTTCTCCTCTTACCTAAAAGAAATACAGTAACAATTTCTGGAAGTCAAATCCTTGATAGTTTCTGCTTCAGTTCAGTCTTCTGTAAGACCTGCAAAAAAACATACTAAATACCTTCCTCCTGTTCCCTGATTTCTTAAGGGCATGCATGGAGCAGTTTTTAGGCATCTAAGATCATTTTTCTCTAGCCAAATAATTATATATATTTTTTAGAAACTGCAAACATCTAAAATGTGATTCATTTTTTAATCTAGTTCACCAGCAAGAATAAAGTTAGATATGGAGGCTATAAGTAGCATTTATAATGAATGGTGTCACAAAAAGAGCAAAACTTTAGTCACCTTAGTTGGCTGGTTACATTATTCATATTTCAGTATGTAAATATGAAGAAAATAAGAGAATAAATGCTTGACATCTTTTACGCAGCAACTTTCGTCTAGTTGCCTGAGGAATGATATGTAAATGATTATTACACAACACTTACCAGTCAGAAAAATATCGTTACAACATTGCAACAACCACCTTGTGCCCTGGCCAATTTCTCTCCTTTTATTTGGCCTCTGGCATGAAAGAGGTAGAAATTCTGGATTAGAAATTCAATTCATTTCATGCTTTCATGAGTAATCTAGATTAGTTTTAAATGACTTGTCGTCTGTGGACTATTGACGTTCTGTAGGTCATCAGATGGTTATCTGTAAAGGCATTTCAAGAAAATGCCTGTAAACCCCTACAGACTTGTCAGATTGCGACAGCCTGTGGCAGGCCTAGCTAGGAACTGGCCCACCCTTCCCAGAGGGCCAGGCTGCGGCCACGGCTGCTGGGCGCACACAGAGCACTGGAGATGTGAAGTGGTCTGTGAACCGCTTGTTAGGAGTTTGCATGGTCCCTCGGGTGGGAAAGGGTTCCCTGTCTCCCTAGAGAGGGCACGTTTTCTGGTGAAGTCTGTAGGTGGCACAAAGACTGGTGGAACAGTAAGTGATTCAGAGAATATATTAATTTTTTCAGTGTAATGAGAATCACGTGGTGAACTGGCCATAATCCAATACCATGTATTTTAGTCCAGCTGTATACAAGATAACATATCTGGAAAAAATATCCAGGTTAGACCTGCAGGCTCGGATACCACCTCCTGTAAAACAAGGACTCTGAGAAAGGTTAGGAGGTCCTAGTAGTACAGAGAATATCTCCAGTATAAGTTTCTAGTGCAGTTCTTAATCAGGAGAAATGGCAGATGCAAATTTTAGATGTATGGAAGGGCAAAACCAAGTAAAAGAGAGCCCCTCGCAGTTCTCAAGGCATCAGGAACGTTGGGTCCACTGCCAGCAGCCCGACAACAAGAAACGTGTGAACACAGAAGACAGTTTAAAGAAGGGCCACAGAAATGTCTGAGAGCTGGATATCAGGCCTTACAATGTGCTGCTTAAGGAACTCAGCTATCCCAGTTGAAAATGATTGAAAGGATCTGGCTTTCTACTGCGTATGAAGGCCTCCATGGCAGACACATATCTGACAAGGGGAGCCTCTTCACCTGACCCACTGTCTGAAAGCTGTTGTTAGACAAATGTAACATTGAAGTGAAATGTACTTCCTACTTATGAGGGTAATTAAACCCCAGAACAGCTCTCTTAGGAAGTGTGGTAAACTCACACTGAAGATTTATCAAGGCAAGATCTCTTTTAAGAGGAGAAATGTTAATAGAGATGTGGTTATTTATGTTTAGTCTATATATACTTCAGGGGCAGGAGAAAAACAGCTATAATCAGCCTTTGTGGGCTTGGTATCTTTGAATCTGAATTTCCATGTTTGTCCCTTTCCTTAACAGGCCTTGAGGAAAACAGGGCTGCTTGCACCATAGCCACATTTTTACAACACATACTGTTTGACCAAAATCATAATTAACTGATAATTAACTAATCGTGTCTTGCACAAACAAGTTTTGCTAAGCTTGTGTTGGCTCCAGTGGAATCAGTGAGGCATAGACCATGGTCACTGTTCTCAAGGGAGGTTACAAAAAGTCGGGGAGCTGCTGATCTGGATGACACTCTACCTTCTAGCTTGTAGGCTGTGTCTTCTTATTGCACACTGCAATGTGCATCCAAACACCAGTCCCTCAAAGGAGTCCGATTTTTCCAGACAACCTGAAAATAAACATCCCAGCTTGCTCTCCTGTGCAGAAAACTGCATATTTCTGAGACAAAAACCCAGCTGTGTTGTTGGGACTTCATTTGCTGTCACCAAGGTGTTAATTGCCAGGCACTGAAAATCTGGGGCCTGTTGTGCTCAGGGTGCATACTCAGTTTTAGTGGGCATTTTTTTTCCAGCCAGAGCTGAGAGCACTGACATTCACTCAGCATGTTTCCTCTATCCTGAATTCCTCTATGTTGAATAACTAACAAGAGTTCAGGCAACACTGTGAAGACATTTTTTCATTACTTGTGCTCAGATTTTCCATTCATTGCCAAGACGCAGCATCCATTTCCAGCAGTAAATGTCATGCACACAATAGCTCTGCTGTCGGTGTGAAAACCTAGCTTAATTAGAGGAGGAGGCATAAAAGATCAGATCACTTCCTCTGCGTGCAAAACTGTAGAGTCCAAAACATGTCTCATACAGGCAATTCAAAACAGGCTGATTAGATAAGGTTGTATCCCAAGCTTCATTGCCTGCCTGCAGCAGGTGTTACTTTTTTGCCTTTAACCATCTTTACATGTCTAGGCACTAAAACTGATTTTGGTCCATCCTTGACCGAAAGAAGACAGTACTTGAAGGAAGGTTTTCAGATTACAAACCTGATTACATGTGGTCTTTGCCTCGGTGAAAAGTGGTGGGTAAACCGCTGTAGTGGGCTGTTTGTCCTTATCCAGCCTGGAGCAGTCCATATTCCAGACATCATGTTTAAGCAAGCAGGAGATGGGCTACGGCTTGACCTGTAAGCCTTCCTTACCTCACCATTTCCATGTAGGGGGCAGCAAGAGAAGATTGTATAGGACATAAGAAAGCAGAGGCCAGCGAAGCCTCAGTCCAAGGCAGAGTTAAAAAGAAATGCTAGGCAAGGTGATTGAGGTCAGTCGCTGAAGGAGGAGTGGAACCAAATCAAAATTTGAATCTTCTGCCTTCTGGTTTGGTCTTTGCTATACAGCCTGTAAATTGATTTAAAAGCTGTATAAATTCATCAGTGCAGAAGCGTTTCATGTGCATGAGAATATTTCTCCAGCTTTATATAGTAAGGGACACACATAATCTGATTTGAAAAATAATATAGCATGCAATGAATAAATGATACGCTCTGACATTTGGTCACGTTTGTGAGATATAAGTCTATTTCTAGTGTAGAGTACGTTTAAATAGCCAAGTGGCGTTTATAGGAGATCGGCTGCTGCGTTCCTTTTCAGTTTGCTAATATGCACTAGTTACTGAAGTAAGTGAGCCCTGCACTGAATAAACATGTGGGACTATTCATTTATAGGGCAATGTGAACAAACCATTATTCTATCACTGGAGATCTAAGCATACATCACTTCTTGAATGATGAAAATACAAAATAGAGTTTAAACTAATTGACTCTGCTTCTTGGATACACTCTCAGAAATAAAAGTAATCTATTGCTGGAAAATCTTTGTGATGGACACTGTGTAAAATTCTAGCGAGATAGTTATGAAGCTTAGTTTATACTTGTAAAGCACTTTAGGATCTTTAGTTTAAAGGTGTTTAAATTGTAAATGCTGTTAAGTGTTTGTTTTACTGCTATTCAATGCTTTCAGTGTTGCATCATTACATTAAGAAACCAGGACATGTCATCTTGACTGGATTACTGTAGAAAACTTTGTTGCATGCAGGCCTCCAGCTGGAGAACAGAAACATTTGTTCTCTTTGTATTGGTGAATATACTAGAGAGATGAGGATAGCTCATCATGTGGTATAATGCCACCACAAAATAGAAGAGGAAGGCAAAAAAGTCATTCATTTATGATTGAACTGACATTCAGTCACTGGAAACAAATAAAGCTAAGGCAACTAGGCAAATGTTAATGATTCTTTCTCTTCAAGATAATTTTGTCCTGTTAGTTCAAATTATGAAGGCACTCTAAATCCAAACTGCTTCGGGTGATTGTGAGAAAGAGTAACATTTGAATGTGGTTTCTGATCTCAGTTTTACAATGTCTTTTGTAAATTCCTCAGGTTGCCTTTTTCTGCAGTGACCTGAACAAAACTCCCCAAACCCAATGTATCTGAACTTTTCTAGATGTAGTTGGTGCAGCACTAGGAAGCATTACACTTTTAATCAGAATCCAGCTTTCAGTCTGCAAAAATTCAAATCCCAGTCTTGCTTAGAAGGGTCCTGAGGAGGGTCGTGGATCAAAACTCAATAACAAACCTTTTCGGCTACAGCTAGGTATGCTTAGGTAGCACTAAGTGAAAAGCTTCATCCAGTTCTGCTAGAGCAGCTCCTTCTTAACTTGTTCCTGCTCTTCTACTGAGGTTCATTTTAGCTGAGATTATTCCTGTGATCAGTTAATTATGCCGACGTGGAATAGCTTAGATGGAATCATGCAGAGAGCCAAGACCTGATCCTCACTTGTAGAATCTAGGCATTTAGAAGGAAAATTTTAACAAGAGCTACTATCTAGCCACTTAAAAATAAATTTTATATATTGTGTGTGTTCACTGTTGTACAGTGGAGGGGGACTCTATCACTGGAATAGCAAACCTCTGGAAGTGGCTTCCTGGTAGAAGCAATGGCAGATAATGAACAAGGGAACTAAAGTAGCTATTTGAATGATTATTTTAATGCCCAGAAGGAAATATGTCCATTACATTTTTTCCCTGGCTTTCTATTGTATCTTTCTGTCCTTCAACAATGAATCAACTACAAGGAATGGTAAAGACTACATATGTTGGGGGAGGGCAATAATTGTCTTTAAGCAATGTCCTTTTGCTTTCAGACTAGCTGGGATTGTTTTCCATCTTTCTTAGAAAACCCCCTGCATAGCCAGTGATCAAAGTGGGCTGCTCGGTTTGAACTTCTCTTTGTCTGTTTACTGTGACAAAAAGACATTAGCTTGTAAGCAAACTGAAAAAGCATTGAGCAAGGATGCGTTTTGAAAGACAAGAGCAGCTGAGCCTTCTGGAGTCTCTACAGTTTGCTGATTATTGTGGTCTCTGGGCCGATTTTCCTTAGATATATGTATATGATTTATCTGCATTTACAGTTTTATAAATTATTCCAAAGAGGAATCAGTATAATGCTACTTTCCAAACTTATTCCCTCCCTCTCCAAAATGAAGAAACTGTCTCTCTAAAACTGAATATTAGCAAAGAGCTGCCTTCTTTCTTTTCTCTCTCTCTTTCTCTCTCTTTCTCTCTCCCTTTCTCTCTCTCTCTTTTTCTAAAGTCACTACATTCCTATGGATAGGAAAAATAACCTTCATGTTTTGTTTACTGTTTTCTGAAACCCAGTGTGTGAGGCGAGCTCATGATCTAAATGCATATTTTGCTGGCGGTCCTTTTGATCCTTTGTGAGTTTAACAGTTTTCTCATCAGCTTAATTTGGAGCAAGATTGGGCTCCCAAGATGGGTTTAAGTACTGACTGCATGAAAATAAGAATGAAAAGAAAGGGTCATCAGTCTACTTGCTTCTCGTTTGTCTGCCTAAAATGTTTACATCAAAGAAAGTTTGAACAGTTGCTGCACTGAGGAGTTTTGAACAGAACATAAAACCTCTAGAAGCTGATCCTAGCAAATTTCTAAAAAGGCATTACTTGATATTACAGATAGGTTTCTTTGGAGTATCCAGAAAATTAGACCTGATGGCTGCTATTTAGTAGGAACCAACAGCGCACTTTATGCTGTTTAAGAGGCCATGAATGAAAATTCATGGCCTCCTACCAGGAGCCTGTTCCTTATTTCTGAAAAGCCAGCTATGCTTTAACTGTTGTTTGGAAGTTAGTGTTATTTCAGAATTGTCTTCTTAATTCCCATCATTTCTATTCTGCACATGTGGAAAATTTCCCTCTTTACTATATTGCCCATAACTCTGTTTTTTACCATCTGCTAAGAGTTCAAAATCTGTTATAAGCTCACTGCTAATTTCAGTTTCCTTTCTTTCCTTTTCTTTGGAAAAAAACAAGAAAACAAACACAACAAAAACCAATCCATCCGTACTGAACAACTTACCTTGCAGTAATACAGAACTCCTTTTAGAGACATCGGCCAGTACTTCTGCTTAGGTCAGCCAAGAGGAATTGTCATTTTTTGGGTACATGTTATACCCTTCTCTTCTTTCCAAGGGAAAACACAAGTTTTCACCAGACAAGCCGATACTCTGCCAGCCAATAGAAGCCTGTGCTGTTTAAATAATTAAAACTACCTTTAGTAAAAGCCTCTTTCCTAATGTAACTGGTCTTTCCATATTAGCCAACTGTATATATGTAGTACTGAAGTGTTCAGAAAACAGTATTCAAAGGTATTATGAAAACAGTGATTCTCTTTAAAAGTACTTCAATTTTAAATTTTGTGCACTGTCACTTTATCTCATGGCTACTACACACAGCATAGAAGTGATTGCACTGTTTTGGTTCTCCCTATGTGTTTTGAAGGTATTTAATTTAAATGATAGATTTACAACTGATTAGTAATAATCACATCAGTGTTACAGCATAATCAATTTTTAATAAAAATTCAGGTTAGTAAGGTATGAATAGACAATTCTACAGCTTTTTAGTACATTTAGTATAGTGCAGCGGGGAAGCCTTAAAAACTGAAGAGCACTGAGCTGAGCTCCTTTCCCAGCTCCATGGTGGCTTGCTGTGCACCGTGTTTCCATCACCTTTGGAACAGACACAACAGTACTCATTTCCACGCATTCAGAGCAAAGGGAAAGAGCAAAGCAGAATGAGAGGGAAGGATTTTGAGGTGGGATTAGACCATAAAGGTCTGGGAGGACAGATGTTTTGCACCATGTCTTTGAAAGCCTGCAATGCACACATGCTCACACACGTACACAGAGTTATAATCGTGAACAGCCCATCTTATAATGCATTTACTGGTTGCTTTACTTCTGCAGAGGATAGTAATCCACTAAATGAGTTAACTGCTCATTTATAGTGGTTGAAAAGGACTGAAGCTGTTGCCAGTGCCTGCATCAAAAATGAAACATGATGAAAGGCTTTGTGTTGTCCTCAGCCAAGCCGGAGCAGACCTGCATCATGCTCGCTTCCCGCCCAGCAGTTGCTACTGCCTGACACCGTGACGTGCGTAGAGGGACGGGACGCTTTTGTCTCCTTTCTGCACTGGAAAGTAAGCCCAAGCGAGTCTGCCGCTCGTTTGTTAAATCTGTAACAACATGGCTGAGCGTCAAATCTCAGGAAATTATATGGAGCTAGTTTTGTACTTAAAAATAGAATTGATGAGGGTGGATGGGGGAGGAGCACGCTCAGAAATCTGCCTTTTACTCTTTGCCAAACAGTCCCACTCTCTCACAGGCAGATTTTGCAAAAAGCTCACCATATGGGGAGATGAGTGCGTTGGAAAACCTGACCTTGAGTTCCCCGGAATATTTGGTCTTCTGGGATGGTAAACAGCGTGATTAAGTTGCACAACTAATTGGATGTTTTGTTCTGTGGTCCTAATGTGCTCCTGCTTCCTACATACGATCATGAGAGTTGCGGCTGGGGGACATGAAGCGACAGGTTACTTTTCAAGCCATTTCAAGGCTGAACTCAAGTTCTGAGACTCGGCAGAGCTTCCCACTGACCTGGGCCACGGGGGCCCCAAGCCTTCGCCCCGTTCTGCGCCAGTAACTCCTACCTCTTGCCCTTTTGGAGCAAATTTGATGACAGAGCGTCATGGAGCTTGTAAGTCAATATAGTGTCGCTCTGTATGGATTTACGATCATGCAAGGAAGACCTGCAGTACCCCCCCCTCCACTGTGTGCCATGGAAATGATTGAAGGGGCTGAGGGCTGGGGGCTGTTAAAAGCTGTATTGCAGTCACTGCTGTGGAGAGCAAAAGGGATTTTTGAGGGCAGCTGCAGATTACGTTGGTCAAGACTATCAGTGCTATACAGGAGACGCCGTGTCAGTGACTTCTTGCTTGTATTTGAAATGAATGAGTTTTTACCAAATTAGTCTCTTATCATATGGTCCAGTTTGAGTCCCTATATATAACTTCATATAAAACGATATTTAAAAATTATTTGAAAGATTGTGTTAAATAGTCCAGTCAGGGAAAATTAGGTACTTTATTAGATACTAGGGAGATCCAATTCAAACTAGATAGCTGGATCTGTTTAGCTGACAATTTGACTTGCTAGCCCAATGGCTGCTACTGCATTTACTAAATTAGCTAATGTTGGTCAAGAAGAAACAAAACTAAAAACATGTTCCATTCATCCAAATCTGAATCTGTAATAGATCATCTTTTGTTTATGATGATAAACTTCAAGAGGCTCAGCTGAGAGAAACAAAATGTTGATCATTCATTCCAATGTTAGAACTTTTTTTATGCTTCAGAAGTGATCTGGGAGTCTTGCAAGGTGAAGCTTTGTTCTGAACTTTTTATGTGCCTCCAGTGGCATAGTAGAATGATGAGTACAAACCATTTTTTCTAGTGATATTTTAATGCTTCTCTAGAGGTAGTTTCAGTAATTAAAGCACAATGCAGCAAATGCTAAATATAGACTTAAGTAAAATGATTGGTAGTTCTTGTTTTACGCAGCTCAGTTTTCTTATCTCTATGTAAGAGATACTGAAATTGAAATATATAAGCTCAAAGATATACAACACTGAACATTTTTGATTATGTTCCAGTTTTAGAGATTGTTACATCCTTTTAGAGTTTTAGATCTTTTAGATTATTTTAGAGATCTATTAGATTTAATTTCAGAGGTCATATATTTTTGCTTTTATACATCTATTTCCTGTGTATTTGATAATATCTGAAAGCAATAAAAACATATACGAATGTACTTCAGCATTCAGTCCAGAATGCTGGACTTCAGCAAGGCTTTGGACACTGTCTCCCATCACATCCTCCTAGGTAAGCTCAGGAAGTGTGGGCTAGATGAGTGGACGGTGAGGTGGCTTGAGAACTGGCTGGATGGCCGAGCTCAGAGGGTTGTGGTGAAAGGCGCAGGGTCAAGTTGGAGGCCTGTGGCTAGTGGTGTCCCCCAGGGGTCAGTCCTGGGTCCAGTCTTGTTCAATGTATTCATCCATGACCTGGAGGAAGGGACAGAGTGCACCCTCAGCAAGATTGCTGATGATACTAAACTGGGGGGAGAGGCTAACACACCAGAAGGCTGTGCTGCCATTCAGAGGGACCTGGACAGGCTGGAGAGCTGGGCGGAGAGGAACCTCACGAAGTTCAACAAAGGCAAGTGCAGGGTCCTGCACCTAGGGAGGAATAACCCCAGGCACCAGGACAGGCTGGGGGTTGACCTGCTGGAAAGCAGCTCTGCAGAGAAGGACCTGGGAGTCCTGGTGGACAACAAGTCAAGCATGAGGCAGCAAAATTCATTATTGTGGCCAAGAAGGCCAAGGGTCTCCTGGGTTGCGTTAGGCAGAGTGTGGCCAGCAGGTGGAGGGAGGTGATCCTGCCCCTCTCCTCAGCCCTGGGGAGGCCTCACCTGGAGTACTGTGTCCAGTTCTGGGCTCCCCAGTCCAAGACTGCTCCATGGCACTCCTGGAGAGAGTCCAGTGGAGGGCTACCAAGATGATGAGGGGAGTGGAGCATCTCTCCTCTGAAGAAAGGCTGCGAGAGCTAGGCCTGTTCAGCCTGGAGAAGAGAAGACTGAGAGGTGATCTCATCAACGTGCATAAGTATCTGAAGGGAGGGTGTCGAGAGGATGAGGCCAGCCTCTTCTCCGTGGTGCCCAGCGACAGGACAAGAGGCAATGGGCAGAAACTGAACCACAGGCAGTTCCATCTGAACCTGAGGAAAAACTCCTTTGCTGTGAGGGTGACAGAGCCCTGGCACAGGTTGCCCAGAGGGGTGGTGGAGTCTCCTTCCCTGGAGATATTCAAAACCCATCTGGATGTGATCCTGGGCAATGTGCTCTAGAGGACCCTGCTTGAGGAGGGAGGTTGGACTAGATGATCTCCAGAGGTCCCTTCCAACCTCAGCCGTTCTGTGATTCTGTGATTCTGTACCACATTTTTGCAGATTAGCAGAAGCATCATTTTAGTATATGATTCAATTTATCATTTTTTAAATTAGCTCTTGACCTCCATCCATAATACAGTGAGAAATGCCTGGTTTTCTTATGTTTTTTGTCAAAATTTTGTTAGTTTATCCTTCAGCAATTGTCTTTCAACCTAGAAGTGAAGGACAAGTCATATTTGCATGCGTTTAAAGATACTTTATTATAGTTGTCTGCTTCCTTTTCATTTCTTGTTTTTCTGTTCTATTTTTTATCGTAGCGGCTGTGGTGCGTAAAGATCTTGTCACGGTGACTGCTGGGAATGCATTCCAGCAGGGCCAACATTATGAAAGGCTCAAGTAACGTAAGCTCAGCAGTGCCTTCCAGCAAGGACTTCCATGAATGAGTTGACTTTCTGGAGCACTCACTGGAGTAGTCCCGATGGGAATCTTGTGCATGACTGTTTTTTCCATTTTCTTGATGCATATTTGTTACTATTTATTTTAGTTTCCTGTATTGATTGCTGTGTCCTGTTTCTGTACCTTTGTGCTCTGCGCAATTTTCACTTTGAGGACATATTCACAACATTGTTTTGTAAGAATACAGCCAGCTCTGGATTTTTACGTAGGTTATTTATCGGTTCCAGTTAATGTTTTTCTTTTGGGGGATTCCATCTCCTTGCTTCCTTCAGAAGCTGTGATGTTCCCATGTTCTGGATTTTTAGCTGATCTCCCCAATTTGAGAATTAGCTAGTAAGGCAGCAATGTCGAGAACTAAATGGTCAATATATATAGCATTTTGTACAGTACTGTCTTACATTAACTAGAAAATTAGAATATGGTTCATCAATTCCATTTTAATTCATTTAACCAGCTATCCTTCTTGAGATATTAGAATGGAAAACTCGTGTACTACACTGATATGCAATTCTTAAACCATGGAATTCCTAAATTAGTGGGACAGACCCCCAAATTTAAGCAGCAATACTTAAACTTTTATGTTTCTTTTAAATATGTATATTAAAGTAACATGCTCACTTACAAGCTGAATTTCTCTTTGTTGTTTTCCTTATGACCAAAGACTGAGTTGCATATTTACTAAAAAGCCTCCCATATCTATTTGGTCACTCAAAAAACGTGTTAAAAGTAGAATACTAGAGAGAGAACTCTACAGCCAAGTCAGAGTCTCAATGTTACTTTTAATAAACATCCTCGTCTGTGTGAAATTTAAGTCAACAGAAAAACAGTCTAAGGATATAGTGGTGGATTTTGCATATCATATGCTAAGTTTATGGCCCAGTGAAACGAAATCTCATGAACACTGTTGAGAGTACAAAATAGTACAGTCCACTTTCTGTTTTTCAGTGATTTCTGCCTTTTTTTGATGAACTTGGTATGTCTAAAAAAGTGTGTGCTAATATATGTCTGTCAGTTTCATATGAGAATGCTGCAACAAGACTGAAGTATATGAAGCTCAAGACAGAAGCAAATTGTGCTTTGCAGTCTCAGGCATAACAAAACCAGAGATTGTTTTGCCAGCCTGCCTGTTCTTCACGCTGCAAAGCTCCCAGCAGTACCACGGTGGCTGCTAGCCAGCGTGACTGTATTGTACAAGGAGTGGGCTGCTTCAGAGACATCCACAGGTGGTGTGCTGTGTGGGTTTAGAAATGTCCCTTTAAGCAGGATTTTTCTCCATCAGTATAGAATACCCACTCATTTCAGGCATGAACTACTTGCTGCAGAGGAAAAATGAAGTATTACAGTACGGATGCTTTCTTATTGTAAGATAGTACCAAAGTATTGTAGAATTAGTGTCAGCAATTATTGTAGAATCAAAGTCAATGGCGAAAAGAATGGGGCGGGAGGGTCTTCATGAAGTTAATCATACTTACAGTTAAAACATGAAATAAGTTCTTCCATCAGACTTTTAATTTACAGGCATAAGACCGCACTGGGTGACCTCACTAAACTGAGCACTGGCACAACTCCATTGACTTAACTGAAATTTCATCCCTTTGCAGTAATACTCTGTCTGGCTCAAGCACGAGTGACCAGATAATTTTCTAACTGGTAATGTTTGTAGGTATTATTTCTGACTTGGAGTAAACAAACTCCGTATTTCAGGCTATAAGCAGATAACGATGAGCATTTGGAAGAGACTTCCATTTCCAAGTGTTAGCGCGTTGTTCTGTTGCTAGCCAGTTGTAGTGTGTTTGGCCTTCCCGTAAAGAATCATTTGGCGTTTTAAAGTCTATATTTCCTAACTTCTCAAAAACAGTAGTACTCAGTGTGTTTCCATCTGGTGCAAAAGGAAAGCAGGATCTATTCCTCAGTGCAGAGTGGTGGAGATGGGGCAGTGCATGGTCTGATCCTGTATTTCAGTGACTGAATACAAGGGGTGGGTTTTTTGATCAAACTTTAAAGCAGAGAGGTTTTAAACAGATCAGGCTAAATGTTGTTTTCTGCTTCTAATATGGCAGTTGCTTCACATTCATGGTGGAGTCTAATCTATGTAGAATGGCTTAAAAAATCTGCACGTTATGGTATAGCAATATTGTCCATCGCTTTATCTTTCCTGCACTCATTTATCTGTGTACAATGCAAAGTCAAACCAGCCTCCCTTGAAGTAAAATGCCAATTGTAAAAACGCAAACATTCCCAATGGCAAGTGGGTTGAAAGCCAGAACTGTAGCACTGCTGAAGCCTCTTATGCTTTAGCAAATGTTTTGAGAACAGAAAGTTGAAATATATAAAAATTTAGTATTTTGACAATCCTAAATTGAAAGGGCTTTGGTATGGCCATTTTGAAACCGAACTTTACTTGCCTGGTCTGATGATTGGTAGCGCAGTTATCTCATGCCTTCATTTCTTCATTTGGCAGTCTTTTTATATGAAGAATACCAAGGGTTAGGCACCAAATTATCATTTTGATTAATTGCTCTCATGTACCAAAGAAGCCTCTTGACCACAACAGGTCTCAAATGTAACTTCCATTGCAGCGTTGTAAGTAGGTGCAGAATATTACCAAGAGGTTTCAATACCAAGCAGTTCAGTATGATGTCAGAAAGTGCTGCTAAGATTCAGATAAAATTAGCTCATCGGCTGCTTGCCTGCCTCTTAATGACCTGGAGAATTTAGAGCTTGCTCTTTTTTTTTTTTTTTTAGACACACTGGAAAAAGGGACAGCTGCTCATAAAATCGGATAGCGTGTTAGCTGGAAAAAAGTAGAGGTGACTACAGCAGGCTCAAGAACAAGTGAACTGAAGAGATTTTTAAAAAGTCATTCAACATGGGTAGGAGAAACAATTTTTAAGTATATATTTTGTCTAAGCATTAAGTCCTGAAAGGAAGTTGGATATGTTAGTGAACCCCCCTAGGCTAGGGGAAGGGGCTAGCTGCTCCAGTCTAGACAGTCCAGCTCTGAAATGTGGTAGGAGTCAACCCCAGACACTGAAGGAAACCAAAGGTCTGCCTGAGACCTGTAGGGTTTTATATATTCTCTCTCCGTCCCCTCCTAAGTCACTTATATTTCCCCTTCTTGACCACTGCCTTTTGGAGAAGAGGTGACAGAGGTGAGAGGAAGTGGAACTGCAGAACTAAAACTTTCCTCTTGAGAAAAACACTTCTGGGAAATTCCTGATTATCTTTGCAAGTTAGTAGTTAGATGTCATTGCATTCCGCAGCCTAAATGTGGTTTTTTTTCTGTGGTGTCAGAGTCCTAAGAGTAATTGAGGTGATGACACTGGGATTGTTATTTTAAATCTCTTAGGCTTATTTTAAAATAATATGACCAAAACAATTTTTTTTTCCTGCCTATCTGTAATAAACCATGTAAAATCCCTGTCTCTCAAGGGTTTTCAAACAACCAGGTAAACTAAAATATTTTCAGGTTGTGATTCTTAGGTGAAAATCTGATTCTGAGACCTGGAATACTAAGAAGAATCTGAAATTTTAAGAGGTTCGTAATAAATCATAGCTATGGAAACAATAAACTTAGTTTTATTCCTGTCGTATGGTATAAACTGTTACTGAAAGTGCATGGCAAGGTAGAATCAAATATATATCAATTTGTGTTTATCTGTGAAGGACATCCACTCTAACTGGCTTGTAGAAAAGGCAAAAATAAAAACATTGCATATACCAGGCTATTTTTTCATGTCTACTTTGCAGATATTAGCTGACACAGTTTGTTGTTAATGCTACACAACACATGCAATATACTTTTAGTAGAGCATTTCAGTCTTTTATAGGCCAGTTTGTTCCTACCAGCAGGGATGCAGTTTATTAGGTAAACTAACTTATTTTTAGTTATAGTCCTGCCCAATAGAGTTTAACATCTCGCTTTGTAACATATGTAAGATTTTTTGCAAAGCAGAAGAAATTGCTCTAAGGCTTCTTAAAGGTTGCTTGGACTTCGTTAGGGCACACTGTTCAACTGAAAAAGTTGTGAGTGGAAGAAAATTAATTTTGTACTTCATGGAATAACTCAATAACTGAAAACTAGTGATTTTAATTTCCAAGTCATTTACCGTATAGATGTGCTTGCAGAACTGATAGAATGCATGCATGCTTGATGTCTTAGTAGAAATAGGCTGCATTCTCTTAGAACGATCTTTAGCTGTTTAGCATTGGTTTGTTTTTTAAAATAATCTTTTAATTCTATTAAATGTGAAAGCAAGCGTGTAGAATTAATATAGAATACATTACTGGCTTTAATCAAAGAAAAACGCTGCTTTCACAGGTTATGCTTCAGCTTAATTCCATTTAGAGCATTATAGTTTTACTCAAAAAAAAAAGTGATTTCTGAACCTAGAAATAAATCATAAAACTTTGGGCAAGATGTGCTGCAACTGACAGTAATGAAACAGCATCTGCTTAGGCCCACTGCTTAGCTATTAGTTTCCATTGTTATTTTTTCTTTCTTGTGTCTGCCAAGTGGGTGGAGTTTGTGTCACAAAATCATGAGGAAAGAGGTGGGGAAAGGGCTTTTCAGACAATGAGAACCTGAGTCCATTCATTGTCTGGAGCATCGCGTTTCACAATAATTGCCCTGGGATGCAGGCTGTTTCCACTTATCCTTGACTTACGTGTAAGGTTACATCATCTTTCCCTTGCACCACGCTACTGTTTACTGTATCGTTGACTTTAGACCTCTCTCGAGTGGGGCAATACTGGAGCACAGACTGCCGTGCTCCTTATCACCACGAGATTTAAAGGGTAATAAGCTAATGCAATTCGTCCTAGTGTAGGTGGGCCCCCTTAGGTGTGCTGAGGAACAAACAGCAGTAAAATGGAGCGGAGCCAGTCCTCCCCATTAGCTCTGCGCAGCTGGGCCTTGCGGATGGGAGGACATAGACTTGTTAAAAGATGGAGAAGCTCAGGATGTCCTCAGGGCCCGTTGCATTTACACACTGAGATCCATATGAGAGTGAGCACTCGCCTCACCAGCATTAAATAGCACAAATTCATCTTTGCTGGAGGTCCGATCCAATTAGCATAGCTTTTTAAAGAGGTTTTTGAGAAGATGAAATAAATATTGATCCCTGTCTAGAACTGCGTATATAAGCAGAGTACAGATGCAAAACATTACTGGAGAGTGAATAAAGTATTAACAAGGTAACATTTATTTCTAGAGAAAAGACTTCAGTTTGACCCTATTTCCAGAGAGACACTCAGATTATTTGTAGTGAAAAAGCATTACTAATTACATTCAGTTACTATACCAATAACTTAAAATCCAACGTAAAGGATGAACACGTCTCAGGTTCTATTACATGACTGCTTTAATATAAGCACATAAAGTGTTTTTTTTTTTTCTTTTTGCCCTGAGCAGTTACATTCTGGAAATACAGATGTGTCATCTCGGACTCCTTGAAAGACATGGAGTTGCAATCTTATCGGAAGTGATTCAGCCAAACTAACCCGTTATTTTATATAACCCTGAATGTGTCCTTCAAATTTGTTTTTTCCTCTGCGGTCTTGTTTCTGGGTAGACATGGGATACATAGGAAACTGTAAACTTTCAGGTATAGGTATACCAAGATACATAAAAGCATTTCAAATAACATACGAGATGAAAGAACTATTGTCACACCTTTTCCAGACATGCTTCTTTCTGGTGTCATGATATGCCTTTGGATATGCCTTGCAGCTGCATGATAGTTTAGTATCACAAACTCCAGAGCGCAGCAATGATGAGGTATGTTTTTAATTCACCCAATGCCTTCCCACATATTCAGCTTCCTTCCACCGTATCCTCTTGTGAGTATGCTCAGCATGCTACACCTGCTTATCCGAAGTTGAGCAAACTCACCAAAATAGGATGCAACAAGAATTAACATTATTTTAAGGCAAGCATGCAGACAAGTCCTCTAAAGAGATCTTGAAGAAAGGTGTTTACGTGTTTCTTGATCTCAAGCATTTTGCAGGATTCCTCAGCTTTTATTTTCCCTTCTTATATTCACCTACATCTTGCTAACGTTCTCCAATATTGAGGTTGGAGCCAGGAGAGGAAGGCTGATCATTTTCACTGTGAAGTTCTCCCAGATAATTTAATTTCTCTCATTGGCATGCCTGTAACACAGGATTTGTGGCTCTTTGAAAATGCTTTAAACCTCTGTATCATTCAGAGGACATCTGGCAAAATCCAGAAAGTTTTGAGGGGATCTTCTGGAGCAGACATGCATCAGCTTTAGTATTTGTGTTTTTTTATTCAGCATTTACTAAGTTTCTGAAGCCTGTACTTCCAGAAATCTTTCTAAAAAGTATCTAGTAATAGTTACGCTCCAAGGTCAAAGTGAGTTGGTGAGGAATGTGTGTCATATCAGCACTTCAGTGACTTTATATGGATGCGAGAGAAGCTGAAATAGCAATGTGGATTTCTACATGTTCATTCCAGAATTTTTAAGCCTCTCTTTTATGGAGTACCTTATGAATACCTAGCTAAGCGTGAATAGATTTATGCTGAAATCTAACATACAGTAATGTTCCAAAGAGATACAAGCTATTTTGTGATAATCAACTACTAATTAAAAAAGCATTGGGTCAGCAGGAAGGTCACTGTAGGAACGTAAACTGTATTTACTGTGAATGTTTCTGTATGCGCACCACCTAAAACTGCCCAGGCTTCGCCTCCCCTCTCTGAGCTGCCATGGCTGTCATTGTGTGCAACGTTGTCCAAAAGGCTTGTTTTTCTTGTCGGGGTTGTGGTGAGTTTTGTAATTTTGGGACGCTTACACTGAGTTAGGACCTGTCTGAGTATTTTCACTCTTTATCTATTTATGTGTTTTTGTTTTGGTGCAGATCGCTGATAGGGTCAGAGTACGCTTGTTCAACGGTAGTTTGTGAAGGGGACCCCAGGGCTACAGTTGCGAACCAAGAGCGACATGAACGCTGCGACTGTGGAACCGCCGCACCGCGGCCGCGGCGGCGAGCGAGGCCGGCTCGCGTGGGGAGCCTCTGGCTGCCCCCGAGTTATGCCTGCCGGGGACAGTCTGCTCCCAGTCCCGTAGCTTAGACGTGGTTTATCGTGAGAGCCAGAACCTTTCGGTGGACTCGACTGTCGCGATGAAAGCTGGGATCCTTCTTTCTTCTCGCACTAAAGCGGCGGATGCCTAGGGAGAAAGCGCGGCTGCATTGCAAACGCCGCTAGAGCTGCATGCGGCCTCAGGGCTTGCAGCCCGGCGGCGGGGGCGGGTGAGGCTGCCGCCCCCCCGGGCAGAGCCGCCCAGCAGATGCGAAGGACTGGTGAATCGGGGGTGAGCTCACGCTGTAACCCCGTGCTCTCGCCTCCCTTCTCACCTCCTGCCCTGGCCGTGGCTGCTGGCGTTCACCCGTGGGTTGCCCTCGGCGCGATGCAGGGCTCCGTGCTTGAACAAATCACGCTTCCACGCCGCCGCCGCCCCTCCTCCATCCCAGGTGAAGAAACACAGCGCGCCGGCAGCGGCCGGCCGAGCCGGTTCCCAGACTGAAGGCAGAAGGGGTCGCCCTAGGCGGGACCCGGGGCGAGGCGGCGGCGGCGGGCGGCTCGGCGCGGCCCCGCGCCCCCTGCCCGCGGGCCGCGTTATGTAAGCGGTGGCGGCCGAGCGGCACCAGCATGGGCTGGGCTGGGCTCCCGCCCCTGTCTCCGCCCCGCTCCCAGCGCCGGAGAGGGAGGCGGCGGCAGTAGCGGCGGCGGCGACGCCGGAATAAAGCAAGTTTTGTCTCCTGCCAGGGGGCGGTGGGATTTCACCGCCCTCCCCGGTCCCGTTCCCGGCCCGGCACCATGGCTGCGTCACCCCGGCGGCTGCGAGCCGCCGCGGCCCCTCAGTAAACCTCCCTCGGTCGCGGCCGCCTCCGCCGGCCCTCCGGGCCGCTCCGCTCCGCGGGGCGCGGCGCGGCGCCATGTGGGGCGGGCTGCACCCCGGCCTCGGCGGCGGCGGCGGCGGCTTGCGCAGCTACAAGGCGGGTAAGGAGCCCTCGGCCGCCTCCCCTCCCCCTGCGCGGCGCGTTTCCTTGGCCGCCGGCCGCTCCTCAAGCGGGAGCCCTCGCTCTCCTCCCTCGTCGACCCTTCCCCACCTCCCGTGCCCGGCTCGCCCAGCCCAGGCGGCCCCCTGGCGCCGGCGCGGGCCGCGGGCGGGGGTCGTTACAGCCCGGGCGGCCCCGGGGGGGGGGGGGACGTGGCGGGCGGGCGGGGCTGCCCCGACCCGGGGCGCCGCTGGGCTGCGGCTCTCTTGAGGGCCGGCCGTAATAATCCCGAATAATCCCCCCCCTCCCCCGCCGGTAATCTGCGGCTAAACCTCGCTTAGAGGAGGAGCGGGGCGGCACATGGCCGCGGCGGGCCCGGGGCGGGCGGCGGCGGGGGGCTGCTCGTCCCCCCCCCGCGGGCCCCGGCGGTGCCTTACCTGGCTGGGGCTGAGGTGACGGGAAGGGCTGAGCTTGCCCGCAGGACCCGTGTGCCTCCTTCCCCCCCCCCCCCCCCCCCGGGGGTCCGGACAGGAGGCCCGCTTCTCCGTACATATGCTTTTTGTTTTAAATTTAGACCGCAACAGATTTGGTAGTCTGAGAGATTGCCCACGTCTAATTTTCGCCTCTTTTCTTTTTTTTTTTTTCCTTGTCTGTTTCCGGACGAGTTAGGGTCTGGTTCCTGCAGTTTGGCAGGGATGGGTTTTTTAAATTTTATGTTTGCAATTGGGTTCTCGCGGGGAAGACAGCGCTTACAGATAGGGTAATTTTCAGCCATAAAGGCTGTCAAATCTGGCATCTTCTCAGTAGGCAAGTAAAATAAGTGAACTGATTGCAGATAGCTACAAGGATCACTTTTGTCCAGGTAAGACCAGGTGCTAACTTGCTTGGGTGCCTTTTCCAGGATGTGCAAGTTTTACAGACTAAATTCTCCTGCTTCACTCTGGCAGAGTTCCTGCAAATATTTTGTGATTTTTCACTTATCAAAGTAATAGATCACTGTGAAAATCTGCGGTTTGGCTACGCAGTTGCCAGTCCAAAGTAATGCTGTTGGAATAAAGCTCTCGTGCTTTTTCAGAGATTTGGATTAATATTTTAATTCTGGGTTTGCCAAATAATGACTGCGTGATGTGTATGCAGCTAGTTGACATTTAAATGGAAGGATTGTTTTGCTCTAGGCTGACAGGGTTTTTCTTGCAGATACAAGAGCTGCTAAGACATTCTCAGCAGCTGCCTGAATCTCCACAAACAGTCTAATGTTCGTTCCCTATAATGTGAAGGAAAACATTGTTCCTTTTTTCTTTACTATTATTAAGTTATTAATTTCTGTGTAACACATGTAAAGTTTGCCTGGCTGAAGTGTTGTGAGTTTTTTTTTTTTTTTTAAATGCGAGTCTTTGGTCTTTTACAGGAAGCGTTAGCTTTGTTCTAGGGTTCACAAAGATGCTGGATATTTTGTTGCCCAGGTTTCGGGGAATTTGCTGGAAAATGCAGGAAATTAGAATGTTTGAATTCCTGATTATTTTTGTTTGAAGCAGAAATATTAGAATATGTTATATACACACAGGCACAAACATGCATGCTCGGATTGTTACGTTCACTATCTTCAGACTGTTGCGGAGGTTGAGACTCATTTTTATATTTGTTTCAGAGAACTTTGAATTAGGCCATTCATTGGTGTCTTTGTTTTGTTTGGGGTCAAATCAAATGTTCTGGTACTATGTTGAATTTGTCAGCAGTTCTAATTCAGTCTGTTACTGGATGCATGTTTTACTTCTGCTTGTTTGCTGGATTTAGTTCTCAAAATTGGCTGTAAGATTTGAGATATGACTTTGCTTATTGTTTTTCTTTCTCCCCATATCCCCCCTTCTCTTTAGATACTCAGAGTCAATAAGTTTAAAGCATTTTTATCAATATGTTTCTTCAACCTAAGCTAATGTAAGGTAGCGAAACTTTCATAGATTAACATTTCAATTTGAGATAAGATAGGCGAACAGAAGCTAGTGATTGATTAGAAAGCAAGTAGATAAAGATGAAGTTTAACCTTGAGGTTTGATTTCTGCTTTATAAATTTCAACACAGTAGTCCCTTTCTTCATTTGTCTTTATTTTGAAATAGTCAAGTTGCTGAGTGTTTTTCCATTCACCGCACTGCTCTAAGTAAGAGAGAGGTAATAAGCTGCATACAAATGTTCTGCTCAAAGGGTGACGGCTCCCAAGTTTCTGTGCTGTTATTACCAGCTTAGATTTTCTTTTTTGAGGTAGAAGTTGTCCACAGGAAAAGTATTTTGTCACAGGACTAGGAAGCAGAAGTTGAAGCATTTATTTTTGAAGCTCGAGGTATTTATCTTCTGACAAAATGTGTTTAATTATGTAACAGCAGGTGGTTGGTATGGACTCTAATTGCTTTGTCTCTTAGATATTGGTGCAGGAGCGTAACAGTTAGTGACCGTACATGTTCTTGTTAAACTGTGTTTATTAGCGAAAAGCATTATAGTTTGCTAGTTCTGTGTTAGTCATCATGGATATGGATGTTTTTCAACACAGTACGTAGCAGTCTATCTGATTTTTTTTTTGAACATCTCACAACTCACAAACCTAGATGCCTACTGAAGAATTCTGTAGCTGCTTATATTGATGAATTATCAGATTTTCAGATTTTATCAGATTATCAGATTTTCAGATGCATATTCTCATTTTCTTAAAATATGACAGGCAAGATCACTTCTTGGGAGTATCTCATTTGTGGCCTTCACTTCTTATCTTCTCTTGTCATTTCCAAATGGTTCTCTCTTTTCAGTTTAATAGAAGTATGTTCTCTGAAAAGATATACTGTCTTGTGTGCAAACACAAGATCTATTTTTTTTAGGTGGGTTCCTGTTGTGTAGCCAGTGTATTTAATAACTGATTTTGCTGCCCATCCAAAACAAACTCGGCCTCAGACAGTCTTAGTAACTGTCTTGAAAAATGAAATCACTATTTTTGGAATGTACGTGATTGACTTAACGGTCGTCTTGTAACATTCAACTGTTCATGCAAACCCTGCAGAATAGTAGGTAACTGTTGTCTTTGTGGAGGAGTAAACTGTGCTGCAGGAGTTTAAGTAACTGTGGTGAAGGACGTGCAGGGTTTCAAGCCCTTTGCTTTCTCATCTAGACTATCCTTTGAAGTGCGCGTTTGGTTAATATCTCTTTTAAGGCTGTGAAAGTGTTCATCTAGACGTGTTGCCCCTCGAGAGGATGCAGTCAGGCACTTAGGCCGTGTGTGTTGAGCAGACAAATGCTTGTGGACAGTGAGACAAACTCGCTTTAAAATGAAATAGCGAGTATTTATTACTTTGAGTAAACTGTACCACCTTTGGTCCGACTTCCCTTCAGTGACCAAAACTGACAATATTTGTCCATCGCTGAAATACAGGTAGTGGTAGGTATTTAGTTGACAAAAGTAAGACCCGAGAAAACAATCAAAAAAAGAAATAAGGTGCTCGAGGGGGTGTGGTTGACGTTCTGTAGAAGTAGTTACCGTCTGTCTCGCCTCATAGAAACCTGGAGGCGCTTCTTGTTCATGCGGCAAATCCCGGGAACAGACCCGTTTCCCTTGCTCGAACCTTCTGGGCGCGAGTGTGACGTATAGGTGAGCGTCACAGGCTACTCGGTGACGTCACAATCGAGACATCGCTGACAGCAGGGCTGCGCAGCGCGGGGCTTGTCACCCGCTGCCGGCTGGCGCCATGGCATTTGTAGGCACCTTTGTAACACAGCAGCGGGGGGGTGGGGGGCAGGGGGGCCAGGCTCCAATGGTTTAATTTCTGTAGCAAGCGTTAGCGGTCCAGTACTGGAAACCTGCAGGCAAAGATGTGATAGTCCTCTTGACCACCAGGAAGGCAGGCTTGTCTTGGCAGGCTAGGCGATAAATGGTGAGTTCACATCGCCTCGGATGGACTTCATGTAGTTTGTTTACCAGTAATAAGTGTATGTATATACATATATATGTGTGTGTGTATATATAGAGTACATTGTAAAGACTGATTACCTGAGCTTAAAAATTTAACAATGCAGTTACAAGACCCGATGCTAGAATGGCCTTTGCTGTCTTTCACAGACCACAATGAAGTGAAACGAGAGTCTGCATTTGAAGTGAAATGAGAGTCTGTGTTTGAAGGTGGTTGATCGAAGTTACTTATATCCCTTATATTGCTAGAAGTTACTATAGGAGTTACTTATATCCTTATATCCCTTCAAAACAATGCCTTTTTCTCTTTTCCTGCACTCCAGGCAAGTAATTCTTAATGATACAGTGCCTATTCTTTTAATGTGTACAAAACACGAGCGTCTTGACTGTTTAGCTACAAAGAAGTGGTAGATTTTTTCAAACTATAAAGATATAGGAGTGCGTTACATTGTTCTTAGGGGTTAGCGGAAGTTCTGATTTCTTGCACAGTTACTACATGATAAAGGTTTACTGACTGAACTATGGACTTTTGGTTTCTGCAATTCTGTGTTTTTAAAATTTTTATTAGAGAGTAGTAATTAACTTAGTTGCACAGAAGACGTTGCATAGTAAAAGGTGGCCCTGAGCCATCTTAGGAGATGATGGTGAAGGAAGTGCTATTTTGGGTAAGAGAGAGCATAGTTTCACAGAATAACAGTTAAGATTTATGTCCACCAACTATTGTTTGCTACAGTTACAAATTATTTATGCTAAAGCTTTAGCGACAGGCATTTAATAACTTTTAAAGGAAGCGTGCCTTTCAAAATGTGGAGAAGTTGTCAAATATAGCAACAATGCATTCTGGTAGGAAGAGCAGTTGAAAACCTCTTACGTCAAATAGTTCTTGAATGAATTGAGTATGTAGCAGGAGATGGTCATCTGCCATTGAAGGAAGCGAAGCCTGTTTGTTTTAGACAGGTTAGTTAAGGAAAAGAGGGAATACACGTTCAGGTATCAGCTACTCCGCCTTCCATATTCTTTGGATGCTTTTTTATCATATAAATTGCCTGACATTTAGTAGTGGGATAATTGAACTAATTATCAATTCCTGTGCTGTTCGTTTTTGGCTAACAAAGTGCTAACTGACTCACTTCTAGCTCTTAAGTTATCTGAGGCACTAATGTGTCTTGAAATTTTACAGACAATAAAACAGACTCACTGTGGTTGTAATTATCTTCAAAATATGCTCAATGTATTTGCTATGTGATTCAGAAAGAGGCTTTCTCATTGACTTTGGGGGAAGAAAGCCTTTTCATTTTGAATATTTCTTTTGGTAGACCTGGAGTTATACTACAGGTAGCCCTGAAATTTACTTTTGCTAACACTAACCAAAGCATGGGAAGGTATATTGAAGTATACTGAGATTCTCCTTTCTGCCATAGTCTCCCATTCAGAGTTTCTTGCTGTCCAGAAAGAGTTGAGATTCAAAATATATGTACCAGAGACAGCTAGAGGTGTATAGCTGGAGATGAGAATACGTATGAAGGGAGTAACTTGTGTAGATATGCTCACAAGTATGCTTAGGTTTGTATTACTGCTGACTCTTCTCTCATTCATCCTGAAATTGCTGACTCCTGTGGAATTGCCTGTGAGTCTGCTAATGTTCCCCAGGCCAAAACATCTGGCTTTGCTGCCCCGGGCTTGCACGTCCTCTTGCCTGCACAGCTGTACTCAAGCGAGTTATTCCTCCGCAGCCAGCTGTGTCACTAGTGGCACTGCGTCTTTCCATTCTGATCCCCCAGTGGTCTTTGCTGGTTTTTGAGAATTGAAGGGCCGCTGTAAAAGGAGGCAGAAACACAAATGAAAGCAGGACAAGTGCTGAGGATTTTTTTCCAGCAAGGTATAATAGTCCCTGGTAATGTGGGAAAATACGAAGGATAAACACTTCCCTTTGTCTGAAAGGGTTGTATGTGTTTGAGTTGCAGGGCATGATTTCATCTTGCAGCTAAGATAATCTAATGGGTAGCTGCCCCTCTGGGAACCTCTGCTCTCACATCCTTACTGCTTCCCATGTGTCAACTCTGGCACTTGTTCAACCTTATGGCAAACTGATTTGGGGAGCTAGGCCAGCAGAATACTAATGCTAAAGAAAGAAGAAAAAAAGAGGGAGTTTACAATTGTCTGACCCCAGCGTGAGCTATTGCAGTGGAAAGTGCCTGCAGTGGTGTCTGGTGGGTGCAGAAAAACTGGTGTCAAATAGGTTAGCTGTTAAGGCTGCTAACAGACAGTGGAAAAAACCTAGCACAGTCTCGCTTCACCACTGCCGTACTGCTGATGACTTCAGGAAGTACGCATTTAATCTTCAAACTTATCCGTGAAGGCCAAGGAAGATTGAGAGAGGATCAGGAAAAAGTGACACTAATTCCACTGGACAGTGCAGCTTCCGCCTATTAGGGGACTAACATACAGATTGAACCCGGCCCAGAATAATGGATGATGGCGGGGGAGACAATCTCAAGCAGTCCTTGCTCAAGAAGGACAGTGTATAAACTAAAATGCAGCTAGTGTGACAACCAAAGGAAAGTCGTGTCAAATCCTTATTGATTAAAGTACCTGAGAAAAGCTTACAGCAGATGACATTATTCTAATTTTCAGGTTCCTAATATGTTAGAGACCCATGGTGTAGTATTCAGACAAGAAACATTCTTGAAACATTCTTGAATCGTTCTGGAGTCAGGTCTGAGATTCCTTATAAGGTATCCTTGTGTTTCTAATGTCTGCTTTACTCCTTTTGTAGCATAGTTTCCACACCAGCAGATGGTGTGGAAAGTTGCAACTTTCAAAAATGTTTCAGAATAAATAAGACTTTCAAATCCTTCTTTCTTTAAAAGATCGTACCTCCTCCTGAATGCCTGCTCCGCAGCAAAGCGATTAGTATGTGTTGGCAATTCTGAACCTTTTCAGATTCTTTTATAGCTGAGAGTTAATCCATGAGGCTTCATATAGAAATTCAGTGACTAATACCAATCAGAAGCTGAATGGTTCTGTGGATAATGAGAAAACAAACTAGGGGTATAGTGACCAAAGACTAAAAGGCATTGAAAATACCATTATTTAATACTTTATCACTTTTGCTAAAGCTTTTATGGAAAACAAAGCTAACAGCTGTGATCTTAATGTCTTTCTGTTCATCATCATCCTAAATACTGTATTGATTAAACAAGGGCAGTAAAATGGTCATAATGATAGGTTTTGCACCAAGTTTGATTGCAGTTGTGTAGATGGAAACAAATTACTGTTTTTGGCTGGAAGTATCCTAGGTAAGAGGGATAGGATGAAGTGTGAGGGAAATATATATTTAATACTGCTCTTTCTTTTTTAAATTCCACACTGTCCTCCTTGCTTATGTTAGCTAGGTGTTGATGGGAGGAAGAACTCTTAAGTACTCTTAGAGAGAACTCTTAGAGAGAAGTTGTGCCCTGTGGCATAAGCATTGTAAGGAAAATCTCCTAATGACTTAAGTGAAGCCAGGATCTCATCCTTTTGACCCACATGTAACAACGTGGGAACTCCCTTATGTGTTGTACATGCTTTTATAAGAGATATTTTAATATAGCCTGAAGGCTCTGTCTGTCTCTGGTACATCCATATTAAAGCAGATCCTGTGGTGCACATCTAATACGCATTAGACCCCTCTGAAAAATGATGGAAAAATTCTGTCACTGTTCTGTTTGAGCAAAATGTTTCAGTGATTTTTTTTTTTTTTTATAGTCTCAGTCTTCACCATTTATTGTGTCAAGGATATCTTCAGATCTGATTACAAGGAGAAGGGAGATATTAATGCTGTTTTGGGGGAAAAAAATCAGGATGCTAGAGTCCTTTACTTTCCATTTTGGTAAGTGTGTGAACTGCATAAAACCACTGTAAATTTGTACTCATTGTAGCAGCTGTGATTACTTCATTTTTCCCCATGTATAGAGGAGATGGAATTAGCTGTTTAAAAAGAAAGAGGGAGGACAAAGCTGATTTTGGAAGAAAAATGTTGGAATGGCAAAGAATTTTGAGAAAAAATTACCTGATCACAGTTTTGAATTGCTGATCAGGTAATTTGGGATCATCAGCATTTTAATATGAAAAGGATTCAACTGTTTACCTGCAATGTGCAGCTTTTTAACAGACTCCAGGAGCTGACTCCATGCCCTGAGGGTTTGCTGTTTGAAGTTTGTATTACCTTTAAGCATAACTTAATGTGTTTATTTTCCTAGACATTTCCCTCTTTGCATGATAAGTGATGAACTTCCCAAGTTTAAAAGGTAGGCTTTCGGCCTGCAATTACTGTAGGGAAGTGAATGGAAGCTAAGGACGTCATTTTGTGTTTCTGTGGGGTGAATAGTGCAGTGAGTACAAAGACAAAGAGGCGAGCCAGCGTAGCAGGCATGAGGTAATGTATGTAGTCTGTGTGCCAAACCTGAAATGAGAAACATCTGTAGTTTGTATTTTGAAGTTCTGCTTTATGCAAATAGGTTTTATCTGGAAGAGGAAAACTCACAGGAGTGCTATCAGCATTTGAACCGAATGCCTGCTCCTGCTGTTGTCAGTGATGAAACCATTGCCAGGGAAGTCAGGGGTTTGCTAGGAATTTTATCGCTGGGTTGATATTAAGTGAATGCAGTTAAATGGTGTCTGTATAGAAGTTATAAAGTGGGTTATGAATTTGAGCCATTGTTTTGCATACTTTATGGACTGGAAACCTCAGAGGATGAGTCCAAGAGTCACTTACATACTGCGTCACGCTAAGGATTTTGCTGTGTTTTTAGCTAGCAAGATGCTGCGCTGAACACAGCGTTCTGCTAGTTGAACAGATTTTGACCTTCACAGTGAAGCCAGCAGAAAGAAAGGTGTGTTTATGCCTTTCTTGCTCCAGTTCAGAGTCTGTGTCTTAACATTCAGTTTGACAGTAGGGAGAAGCCTGTTCATTAGTGAGCTGCTGCTGGCTATCAGAAGTGCTCCTGTACGTTCCCACTCCCTCCTTGGCACAGCCTCTAGTCCGGCCCCTTGCTGAGCCAATTTGGGAAATGAAATTAGCAGAAGGCTTTTTTGCAGGTGGGGGGTAGTTTTGTTCCTGAACCACTTTCTGTGGGGGTCAGAGTGCTAATGCTTGTGCAAGGGAAGCAGCAGTAACACGTGGCTGGGAAAGGCGACCAGCCTTTGCATAGCAGCTAAGCATTAGATCGGATTAGCTGTAATGTCAAACAGTATTCTCAGCTCACGTGCTATTTTTGTTGGTGGCATAAGCTAATTGGCTGGACTCTGGAAAGGCAGAGACGGGTACCACTTGCTTTCTGTTGACTCTTGCACGTAGGTTTGACCGAGAGTGAGGTCCATAATTATGTCTTTAACTACCATGGCAAGATTTTCTAAAGCTCATCTGTCAAATTGCCTCCTTTGCAATTGGTTATGCTCTTTCCTTCTAGACCAAATGCTTCCCTGCATGAGAGACCTTGTAACTTGTTGGCCTAGCATGTACAGTGCCATATACATTTATAAAGTCTTAGAAACTTCTGCCTTGAGCTAGTGCTGCATTAAAAACAAAGCCAAAACATTATATTTGTAACTTGTGAGAGCTCACAATGGGATACTATTTTGTATGTAAGATGGAAAGTTTTTAGAGCTATAATTATCTGTGAAGAGAGATTGTACATTTAGCCATTTCTCTGGAAAAAAAGCTTAACTTTATTAAGGAATTCTAGAGACAAAATAAAACTGGAGATTTGGTGACACAATCCAATTAAAATTTAGCTCTTATAGGAAATTAGAGCATGAGTTTATGCTCCTTAAAATACCACTCTAATCAAGTTATCTTAATTGACACTGCCACTCAGGAATATGTTTACTTTAAGGATTGTACTTGGAGGATTTTCGTCTTTGCATTTCTCTCTCCTACCCTCATTTTTCCCTTCTATACTATTTTAGGATGTTTTTATCTTCCTCTCTTTGTGTGTAATTTGGGCTGGTCTTTCATCGCTGAATGCAGTGCTAAAAGAGAATGACACTAGCAAATGAACAGGACAGAATACAAGTATGATCCTTTATACTGTAGTATATTTTTCAGGGTGTACAAGTGAAAATGCAGGTAAAAAAGACCTCTCTTTAATATTCTTCTCCTTAAACATTTCCCTCTATATATGTGTATATTTTTGTCTCTCTGCATGTTTATGATTGCTTTAATCGGTTTCCAGGTGAAAAGCTAGAAAAAGCTAGTTAAATAACTTGCAAGCTCTGTGAGGAAAGCACACTCATAAAGACATGAGTCCTCAGGATGAGTCTTAACTCATCTATATGACCTTGTAAAGTGCTTTTGAGAAACTGAAATATCTAAATTCAGTAGTTAGGGTTGTCATTTTGTCTCACTTAGCCCTGCTCGTTTTCGCACTTAGACTAAGCTGTTTCATCTTCCTACACATTTCGTGTGGGAGTAGGACCTGGGGCCTCTGGTACCTCTGTTCGTGGCCAGCTAGTAGAGCCAGGAGCTTCCACCACCTCCAGGTTGCCTGTGGAAAGGGTCCCGAATCTGTCGCCTGGCTGTCTTCTCTGATGATGCTGGCAACCCTCTCTTACCAGTGTGCTGCTTATCTTAGCCACAGGTCTGAAAACAGGATTTTGGAGAAAAAAGGTTGCACTGTAAACCCAGAACTTGTTTTGGATATTTGTATTAATAAAAACTATAATTTATTTTGCAGAAAGGTCATAGAGATGAAGTGCACCGAGCAAATATTTGTCTGGGTGTCAGGGTTGGGATGCCAATTTTTTTTAATTATTTCCAAGAAGATTTATATGTCTGTATAATAGGGATGCACGGTTCGTGTGTTGTATCATGAGCCCAGCCTCTCTCTTGCTTGCTCTTTGATTGAAGGAGGCTGCTGTTGCATCACTGTGAAGACTACCAACTTTTTTTTCTAACTCTTTAAACGTGTTAAGATATGACATCTGTTCTTCTGTATAGTTTTTGGAGCATTCCTCCCCCCTGTTTTAAGCTCCCCTGTCCCCTTTTCTTTTTCTCACTTTTTGTGTGTTCTTTCCAGCAGTGGGAAAATAGAATACTTATTGGCAAAGAATTATCGTACACGAGAGCCTGAAGTGAGGTTTTCTCCTACCTTTCAGCAATAATGATCCCGTAGCTGTGTTAAGTAAATGTAAACATTTTCCAACTGAAATAAGTTTATTATTTTAAACTTCTGTTTGTACCTTTTATTCCTAGAATACAAAAAACAGTTCAGTGAGAGTCCCTTTGTGTTTATAGACTTCTCTTTTTAGGATGATGTGTGGTTACTTAGCCCTATGGGACAGAGAGAGTGCAGAAGACAGACTTAACTGCCTGTGAAACTTTAAAGGTCCGTTGAGAATGCAGTGTGCAGAAAATTGCAACTGGGCATAAAATTCATATCTTAAATTTGAGTCCTCAATGGTTAGTACCTACTAGAGCTATGAATTTTAGTTATGATTTATTTATTTATTTTTCCCCAAGGGCAAGGACCAAAAGGTCAGAGATTGATCAACTGCTTTGTGAAAAGTTTTCCATACGTAACTGGATGTTTTGCCCTTGATTGACTACATTTGTCCTTGTCTATAGTGGTTACTTTTTTTTTTTTTTTGGGTCTGCATAGTTTTTGTGGACATATTTGCTCTGAATGAAGGATGCGAGGAGCATGCATAGGTCTGTAGATCTTGATAGTTCTTTTCTGTGAGGCAGTTACTGTGTTGTTGGTTATGGACCTGTACAGTAAGATTTGTGCTCCCTCTGGTATGGTCAAAATATGTTCAGTGCATCATGGAAGCTTGCTTTTGATAAGTTTAACAACACAAAGGGGCTGTTTGAGTAGGAGTGGAGGAATGGGATGAAAATGGAGGGACTCTTTCTAAATATATCCTATCAACCTCTTCCAGTGTAAGAATATATATATTTTTTCTATTATATTTTTTTATTCTATTCTATTTTTTTGTTTGTTTGTTTCCCCCCATGCAACTTTTGTTTTAGAGCAATATATTATAAACGAGTGTAGAATGAATGGGTTTGCCTTCTTTATTTTAGGAAATTTGTGTTTGGTAACAGGCTGCTATTTGAAATATCTTTTTTTTTTTTTTTTGAAGGCTGATTCTTTTGGATGAAAATTCTGTTTAGACTGGAGAGGGAGGTGTCTGAGCATTCTCAGTGAAAGTGCGTTGGTGTCTTCTGACATGACTGTTGTTGTCTTCTGGCATGACTTCACGTCATAGCCTTTTTGATGTGTTTGAGTGATCTTTGGATTTTTTTGGGAAGGGAAAAAAAAGTCTTGTGAGACTATGCATGGAAAGTGATCTAGCATCTTTTCTTTGAGGTGGGCTATGAAGTGATTGGCATATTTCAGGACCATCTTAGTGTCCATAGCTCTTCATATGGTCAGGAGAAATTTTCATTTTTTGAGAGTAAAGCTGTTGATGGTGAGGGTGAACTGAATTACTTTGGCAGTGTGTTTGGGCTGAAATGCTGACTCTCTGTCCTCAAAAGAGCTTCAGGCAGACTGCAGTGCCATCAAGGCATGAACTATTCTTGTACAGCTTGGTCACATCCATGATGACTAGAAAGAGCTGTGCATAGTTGTCAGTTTTCATAGTACCGTAGTTAAGATCTCACCTTCAGAACGCTGTGGTAGTGCAAATTTATACTGTCTCTTCCTGGCGATTCTCCTCTGATCATAGTCTGTGTCATAACGATGGTGTAGAATAGCAAAATCAGTGTCCTTCAGTAAGGATGTATTTGCTGTGAAACCCAGTTAAGTTGCTTGCTGTTGCTTTTTATCCAGCATCCGGGTAGAATAACATTATCTTAGCTGTTATATTTTTAAAAAAAAAAAAAAAGTTTTTACATTCAAGCACATTATGTTTGTTTCCTGAAATGCCTCTGAAGATGATGGCTCTATTATTTTGAATGTGTAGGTCATGCGAGATCTGTGTATGCCACTGAAATTAGAACTAGTAATGATCCAAAATTAACTAGCTGCCTCCCTTTCAGCAGTGGCTGCCTGCTTTTAATACACAGAAAAAGATGCATGGTTTTGCAGAGTGAAATTTCAACAACTGTTCTCTCTTAATAAAGTATATAACGTGCCAGAAGCGGACTATTTAACTGATCTGTTTTAAATGCTTAGACTGGAAACACAGCATCATATCAGTATATTTAACTGTTCACATTTGGGGATTTAGTGAACTTTGTGTAAAGGAGGTCCCTTTGAGGTGTGTTTGGGATCCTGGTTGTCTGTAATGTGTTGTATTTGCTACTGGGAAAAAAATGTCTGGGTAAGATGATGCTTTCTCTCTTCTGTTTGATTTCTATGAAAAGTAGATTTTCCTAACCCAGTCAGGGATGATAACAGCCAAAATAGTAGTTTACAACTTAGCAGCACATAAATCTACTAAAAACTTTTGCTTTCTTCTCTTGCCCCATCATGAATTTTGGGCAGATGGGCACTAGCTGATGATTGGCAGGTTTGAGATCACAGCAGTGGGGTAAAGCAGGCGTGCTAGCGGAGTGATGTGGAGAATCGTGTACATCTTTTCCCCATCTTGTGCTTGGTTTGTATATTTACAGGAAGCTGTTGGAAAGGAGATGGGGAGGATAGTACAGGGTGCATAGTGTTGGGTGATTCTTCAGGACTTTGCTCTGAAAGTCTGTTTCAAATAATCAGACTAGTAAATGAACTTTCAAATAATGAGTTGCTCTTGTAAAGAGGCCTCTGAAGTCTTATCTTTTCTGTATTATGTCTTCTGGTTGGAGCTTAGGTATTACCTGTCCTCAGGGGTGGGAAGGGATCTGCTGGCACTTTGAATTGGGTGCGCTTGACTTAGAAGAAACAGACTCACTAAAAATCCCAATAGTATCTTGTTGCATTTTTTTAGCCATTTATGGGAATGGATTAAATTACCGTTGAAAAGGTGTTCCCCCCCCCCCCCCACCCCACGTGGAAAGTTTATTTTGTAATGATGTTCTAACGTGCAGACTTGCAGACTCACCATGGGACAGCAAGTTAAATTAAAGATGTCGATGCACCATGAAACAGTAAAAAGTTTAGATTCCTGGAATATGTCATTAAGTGTGTTGCATTTTTAAAAAGGTAGCTGCTGTCAGGACTTTGTGGTAGGCTAAGAAAAAGAGCTTCTTGAAGGGATCAGCTGCAAGCATGATTTGTTGAAGTGTCCAGATTAAAAAGCACAGACTGCTTTCCTATTCTATTGCAATTTAAAACTATTTTCTTGCTTGGGACATTCCCATTTTAAAGGCAGGGGCTGCCAAAAGCGAAAATCCAGGAAAGTGGAGGAAGCAAGACTGATCTATCCTGCCCCAGCCCCCTTCTCCACGCCGTTGTGCATGGGATGGCTGTAAGGGAAGCGTGTTCATAGCAATGGTGCCGTGGGAGGCTCCTGCTGTGTGCAGCAAGCTGTGCATCACAGGGGATAGTGAGAGTAAGTGCCTAAGTGAAGAGACCTTTCTGGAGCCCAGAGTGTGATATAGAGTGAGTTGAGTATTTCCATGGAGAGCCAGATGGGATCTGGCAGGCCTTATGCTAAGCCAAAGCTAATAAATTTGCTTAGATTCATGGTGATTTGTGTGTAGCTGCTCACCTGTACCAGCACTTGTCTCTTTGGGCTTAACAGGTCAAGAACTGGCTTTGTGAGTTACTCAGGCTTTGAGTTAACTTGAAAATACCGTGGTGCCCCGGGTGTAAGTGTGCCCAGAAACAACGTTCACAGAATAACAGAATAGTTGAAGTTGGAAGGCAGCTCTGGAGATGATCTGGTCTGAGCAACCGTGCTTGAGCAGGGTCACCTAGTAGGTTGTCCAGGGCCACGTCCAGTCAGGTTTTGAACGTCCCCAAGGGTGGAGACTCCAGAGCCTCTCTGGGCAAGCTGTTCCAGTGTTGAACAACCCTCACAGTAAAGAAGCGTTTCCTTTATGTTCAGATGGGATGCCCTGTGTTTCAGTTCATGCCCATTACCTCCCGTCCTCGTTCCTGCTGTGCTAGCAAGTCCTACTGGACCTAAGCTTCAGCCCTGTGCTTGGGGCTTGGTGTGACTGCTAGCTGTGTGCTTATAGGTGTACAACTGAGAATGAGTTCTAGTAGAGTGTTTTGTACTTCCTCAAGTCGCAGTACTTACAGAAATTCTGATGGGGGTGAGTATCTGCCCCTCAGTATGTTAGCTGTTTTTGTAGGGACTAGTTGCACCGTAGTGTTACCTGTTGTGCGATATGTTGCAACAGGCACAATTTGGAACATGGGAAATTCCGGTTAGATATAAGGAAAATCCATTTGCAAATACTGGAACAGGCTGCCCAGAGAGGTGTGAAATCTCTGTTGCTGGGTGTGCCCAAGACTCAGCAGGACGTGGCCTGAGCAATCTGATCTAATTGGACCTGCTTTGAGCAAGGGTAGGACTAGCTGACCTCTGGAGGTGCCTCCCCACCTAGATTATTCTAGGATATTTTCATCTTTGTTGCCCAAAGTCTCACCAAAATCAAAAGTATCTATCCCTTATAGAGGCACTGTATAGGTAGCTATAGGTCAGTACAGGTACAAATAGTGAACATCTAACTAAGAGGTCTGAGACATTTGACACTTAATACTACCACTATGGCATACTAAATCAACACAGCATTATCTGCTGCATTTTTTTTTAACCATTTAATGTCATAAAAGCCGAAATGGCAACAGGGAAGTGTATTGAGATGAAGAACATGATAAAGGGTGAATGAAACAACATTTCTCTTCTATAATATTTTAGCATTTCCTAAATCAGAAATGTCTCTGGCTTAATAAGTTTGGGCTCCTGTAAGCCAGCTTTACTTCTGCTGCAATAGCTAGACACAGCTTGAGAAGTATGAAGTAGAACTGCTGGAGAAAGTACAGCTGTTCAGAGAGAGGAAAATAAAAATGATTTTTCCCTTCAGAGAAGTCAGAAACGTTTAGTGGAAGTTTTGTTGGGTGGTAGAAGAAGAAACATCCCTGTTTCCCACTAACTGCATGTGAAACTATCACGTTTCAGTATGTTAGATCCTGACAGAGAGAGGATGGTATGAAGAATAGCAGCACCTCAAGTGCTATATAGCACCTTTTAGGGATCTTGGCTGGGACCTCCTTACCAGGTGTGACTGGTGAGCCACGGACAGTGGCGTCCATGTCTGGTTCCTCTGGTTTCATCTTCTGCTACCTGACCCTTGGACCTGAGAGCTCCTCTGTGGAATGATTAGGAGTGGGGATGCCCATGCAAGAGACTTTGGGGAGGAAAAGTAAAAAGCCTAAGGAAGAGAATAAAGAACATTGCACAAGGAGAGATGGCTGAAATAGAAGGAAGGTGAAGGAGTGATTGATGCTGAAGGCTATGAGAAAAGATAGGAAAGTGTGTTACAGAAAAGAAAAGGTAGTGACTACAAAAGGGAATGAGACCAATGAGAGTACGGCAGAGGCATGCTTAAAGCCTCCAGCAACCCGCCTACAGAAAGCAGAGTGTTTTAAATGTCATGTTATAATTAAATAGTGCATACAATAAAAAAGCACCTATTGTATTCCTTGCTGAGGAGCTGTTCTCACTCTGGCTGGTAGATCGAGTGTTTTGGCTACTAAAGGGAGTATATTTTTCTTTAATATATATATAACATATGTGTGTGTGTGTATGTTACATGCAAACTTTTTTTTTTTAGTATCCTCTTCTGAAATACTTAGTTTAATGGGAAACAAAACCAGCTGGAATTAGCAGTGAACTGCTGCTGTCATTGTAGAGGCATATTCTGTTTTGACTTTGGATGGACACTGCTGAAAATGTTTAAATGACCTAAAAATATGCACATGTAGCATAAGAGAATACTATATGTGAACTGATACTTCTTCATGAGTCATTTCCTGTTGAAAGTGTTATGCAAAGCTAACTGCTAGAGGGGACGTGTGTGTGTGTGTGTGCGCGCGTGCGCGTGCGCGATTATTTATAAAATCAAATGCAAGCTATGTATTTCTTCAAGGTGTTTTTTTTTTTAATGTGGCTCGCTGGAATGGAGCAGAAATATGGCAATCAGTATTCTTCCTCTAAACAATGCTCAGATTTACATATTGGTTATAGAAAATGTTATATGAAAACTCCTCTGGAGTTGCAATCTGTGTACTTTCAGTTGTTCTTTGAAACTGATTGTAAAATAGGAAACATAGTCTCAAAAAATCCTTGAATGGTAGAACTATTTGCAGATCTGAATTGTGATTTAGAACTGAATCTTAACTGTTATTTAAAAACAAACAAACAAACCGTTAGATTTATAGATATCTCACAAAGACAGCTTGCATGCAGCCAGTATATGTTGCTTGAGTTGGTAGTCCATCTTTTGATAATACTGGTATCTGAAGTCATTAACTAATTTTTAGTGTTATCAAAATTTTGCTGTTAATTGTTTTATTGCTAGCTTAATTTATTTTATCACCTAGACTGTGTAGCTTATGTAGTTTGAAATGACTCTGTTTATATTTCAACAGCAGCATCTTCAACTGTTTTCTGTTCCCAAAACTCCTTCATCTCTCTGGGTGTAGTCATATGCTTCCAAAGCAAAATCCTGCTGTAGGTTGAGAATCAGTCCTAGGATAGGAAACATATGATAAGTATCGTGTTAAAATAAGTGCAAGAACAGTTTAAGGTTCATGTTTTTAAATAGTGAAATATACTTACCCCAATTTGTTGGGAAACAAACTTCCACCTAAGAAATGGATTCTAATCAGAAACTTTAAAATGCTGGTGCAGAGTCTGACTCAAACCTGAACTAGGAAACAGAGCTCAGTTTTCATCTTGACCAGTATTTTGTTGTTGACTTCTGTACTGTATCTGTAATGACAGACTTCTGACTTCCTTCTTTATAGGCTCAGATTATTCCTCAGTGGGATGGTTACCTGGTACTGAATCCCTGTGGCAGTCCACAAGCATTTCGTCAAGCAGTCAAAGCAATCCTGTCAGAAGACACAGTATAGCTTCCGACAGCGGGGACACTGGGATTGGTACCTCCTGTTCGGATAGTGTGGAAGGTGAGTTGATGCTGTTAAAGTCTGGATGTTTCTGAAAGAGAAACAATCCAAAATGTTTTAAAGGTGTGTTTCCTAGAATACTGGTACTTTTCTGAAGCTGTTGAGAGCATGCAGTTATAAGTTTTCCTCGTTGGATCAAGTCATTGCTTTGGTAAAGGTTAACTAATTTTCTTTCTCGTGGGTTATGTTCATTAACTTGCATCTCTGCCTCAAAGCTTGAGCTGGTGTTGTATCCTTTGATAATTACAGTTACAAGGGGTGCCAGATTTGTACAGAGGAGTAATGTCTCTTACTAGACCTCTTGATAAACAACTGGGGAAAAAGTAGGAAAACTTTAAGGGAGTTGGAGAAAGGACAAAGCTTTCTGGTGTTTATTGTATGTGTCGGCAAAGAAAGCTTATTCGAGGGACTGGGAGGAAAAAGGGGGGATGCTATCTTCTCATTTCTCAAATCACTTCTGCTGAGAAATATGTTTACCTTTTTTTGCATGGCATTTGGCAGATAGTCAAAGATCGTAATGTAAATAAACAGTATCTGAGGATTGCTAAAACTCAGTTTTGACTAAGTCATGATTGCTTGAAGTTGTTCTTGTCAGGGAGGGGTTTAGCCTCTGTGGTAGCAGTGTCTCCAGAACATTGCCATCCTCCCTGTAGGTAGTGGTGGTAATAATTAAGTCTGAATAAGAAGGAGACTAGGCAATAATAAGGCACCAAATTGTCTTCCTTTCCTAACCTCACTTCCTGGTAAGATTTTCAAGAGTAAGGTAATGAAAGCGGGACTGTAGTAGGCTTTTCTCCAAGGTGTACTTGGTAATTTTTGCAAAAAGAATCCTGGGTAGCTGCAATTGAAGAACAGAGATTCACGAAAGTAGATTAAGGGACCCTGAATCCATGTAAGAGACAGAAGCATCTACAGGAAGCCTGAGCATTCCTGAAGATAGGTCTGAATCCATCAGAGTTAAGTCTGTTAGACTCCTTTGCGCATAAGGGTATCTTTTTTGCCTCATTCGTCTTGGATCTGGCATTTGGAAAGGAACTGTGGAGGAGAGTCCGCACAGCTTTCTTTTGGCTTGCTTTCATTTTTTAAACCTTTATTAACTCTGGCAAAATAAAGGTTTTACTCAAATTCTTTGGTGTAAAACTGAAATGTTAAATTGTCATTCAACAGGGAAGCGTTATTTTTATTTTTTTTAACAAGCTGACTCACCCAGGTGTTGTAGAATAGTGTTTTAAGATGCAGCATTTGAATAAAAACAAGTGTATGGGGTGTTCCCCCCCCTCCCCCCCCCGAGAGCTTCCCCATTTGAGAGGTGGGAGGAAGGAGAGGAAATGAAATAGTACCTCTTCATCAGATGTTACCAAGACTGAAGAGGAGAACAGAGCAACTGTTGTTAATGGCAGAGGGACATGGGACACTGATACAGTAACTCAGAACAAGTTCCTTAATCAGGGGTTACCAGTTAACTAATATCTCTATCTGTTTGCATGCTTTTAATAGTGTTCTTACAAGCAGCTTTTAAAGTTCCTTACCAGAAAATAAAAAAAGAGAAAAAAATTGCTACATCTTTTACATTGTTTGTGCATCTGGGAATACTTTGACTGTAAGCAATGTTACTGTATCCATAATCTCATCAGGTTCCTGCTGCCATGTTTGAACAATTTACAATAGTAGAAAGGAAAACATCAAAGAAAAAAAGGAGGGAAACAAATGTAAAAAGCAAGCTAATGGAAGGAGTAAATGATCTGTTTGGAAATTGAATGTACGTGCATTTTTAGTACACAATACAGTTGCCTAAGATACCTAGTTGTCTGCATCTCTCAAACCTCCCCCCCCCCCCAAAAAAAAAAAAAAAGGGGAGGGGAAGAAATATCTTTGTGATTTCTGTGGGATTGCCAGGCCAGACTTGCAATTGCAGACTTGATGTTGGCCATCTGCTCTCAGCGTGGTGCTTGGAAAGGAGCCTTTGGGGATTTTGCAGAGAGGAATTTTTTTCACAAGTCAGCAGATCATTATAATTTTTAGCAATGCTCAGAGAACACAATGTGGCCTTGCTGTTTCCTTTCTACTGAGCTTACTGAAAATCAAAAGCTGAATTTCAGAGTTGACATTAACCTCTTTTAACTTTGTAAATTGCAGCTTAGTTCAGTTGTGCAGATGTGTAGTTACTAGTAAATACACTGATGCAGGGAGTAGAGCTCAAATACCTTTTGAATCTGTTTGCACTGATTTTTTTCCTTGTATGTTAAACATTCCTTTAAATTAATCTGCTAAATCATACTTTATTTCAGGAGCATTCCTTCTGTGAAATTACAGTAGTGCCAGGTGGCTTGTGTGTTGGGCTAAAACCTCTGTGGTTTGGAGGGGAAATGGGTTTTAACAAAACCAGTAGGAGGAATCGTCTGCATTAAAATGTATGTCACTGGCCGTCTGAATGTTTTGTGCGAAGGTAGGAAAACTAGGAAATGAAATGACTAGTTGTGTTTCATTGTTGAGGTTGAGCAATGTTGATGTGAGCTGGGGGATGGGAGGTACAGCTGAGGAGGGATGTTTAGAAAGCATAGATGTTGGAATGTTAATTTGGGTAGAATAGATCTTAAACTCCTAGTTCAGTGTGTTCTTAAATTAAGAATTCATGTGAAAAAGCATTTTTATCTCTATATAAAGTACTGTTAATGTTTTTTATTTTGTTCCTGTCAGTAAGTGGTTTAGATACAGATCAGCTTCTGAGGAAGATAAAAATAATTACTGCGTTCTACAAGGAGCAGGAAGAAAAGGTTTGGATGTGGTCTTTTCCAGGTTTTTTTCTTTTTAAACTTCCCTCTACTTGGAAGTCAACTTTAATATTACTGTTTTCACACAAGTCTGACTGAGTAGTTAAATCTTGGGCAGTGATTGCAGTGAGTCTTTAGAAAAATCGCATATACTCATTAAAAAGATAGGGGAAATGAAATGTAGAACCTTATGAAACTTGAAACTCCTGCACTTCTGGCGTAGGAGTGTTCAAGAAGAATCACGTGAAAGAAAAGGTTTCAGCTAGTGGCCAACAGTCGATCAACTATCAGTGAAGACTATTTGAAGCGTCTTATTTCTGTTTCCCTTCTGTCTGGCAACTTTGAAATCGGCAGATACAAAATTTATAGCCTGTGCTTAATAGGGACAAAAGATAACTCCCAACGTCAAACAGCTGATGGCTACGCTATGTGTAGTTCTTTGGATATAGGCTCTCTCCTGAACTGCAGGCATGGCCAGAAGATTATCCTTACTTTTTCAGAACTGAAGCTAAGAGAGGAAACAAGGTTAATAAGGGATGGGTGCCAGAAGAAAATCCCTCTCTTTGGTGGAGAAAGTGGAGGTCTGAAAACATTGTCAGCTACAGGATCTTGTGTCTTATCTTTGTGCAACTTGTAATTTTTTCAAATGGAAGCAGATTTGAGAAAGAGTTGTAAAACAAGTATTTGAAATTCTTTTGATGTAGGAAACTTGATGGTAAACTTGTGAATTATGGCTTTTCTACTTTTCTGATTGCTTAAAATGCACGTTCCCGATTAAAGTGCTTCTGCTACCCTTTCAAATGTGTGTTTGGAAAAAAAAAAAGTGTGATACTGTACAGAAACTTAGAACACTTTCATGAAACACAGCCATGTTTGTTATGCTCTAGCAGCAGTAATAACACTCGTACTTTGTTTTCAGTAATCATTGTACACCTGTGCCAGCCACCTATCCGAACAGTCTGCAGATAACCATTCTTCGATACCATTTATGTAAGAAGGTTGAAGTCTGTAATTTTGAACAC